>NW_008343559.1:484485-532408 GCF_000622305.1 Nannospalax galili | reverse complement strand
CCCTCCTCATCTCCCCACATCCCCACCCACTCACCCACCCACTCATCTACCCCCCCACTCACCCCCCCACTAACCCACCCACCCAAACACCCACACCCCCCAACAGCCCCCCTCACACTCACCCATACACCCTCATACTCATCTACCCCCCACACCTCCCCACACACTCACCCATCCACCCACATACTCATCCACCCACCCACCCACCACAGTCATCCATGCACCCACACTCATCCACCCACACACAGCCCCATACACTCATTCATCCACTCAACTGTTTACCTATTTCTTGTAGTGATCTTCTGGGTCAGTTTCCCTACTTCCAAGTTGTAGCAGCCTTTAAAGTCTTTCCTTCCCTTCCTCATCGCTCCAGTTCCTTGTCACACTGACCCTCACTCAAGATTACAGGGTTGGATGATGAGATGGCTCAGTGGTTAAGAGCACTGGTTGTTCTTGCAAAGGGACTTGGGTTTGATTCCCAGCACCCACATGGCAGCTAACAACTGTCTGTAACTCCAGTTCGGGATCCAACACCCTCTTCTGACCTCCACAGGCATTGCATGACATGGGTACGCTTACATACATGCAGGAAATACACTCATACACATGAAATAATTTTTAAAAATTATTTCACAGGGGCTGGAGAGATGACTCAGTGGTTAAGAGCACTGATTGCTCTTGCAGAGGACCCAGGTTCGATTCCCAGCACCCAAATGGTGGCTAACAATCACCTATAATGCCAGTTCCAGGGGATCCAATGCCTTCTTCTGACCTCCTCAGGCATTGGACAACACAGGTGCACTTACATACATGCAGACTGTATACTCATACACATAAAATAATAAAATATTTTTAAAAAAGATCACAGGGTCGGGGCTGGAGAGATGGCTCAGTGGTTAAGAGCACTGACTGCTCTTGCAGAGGACCCAGGTTCGATTCCCAGCACCCACATGGCAGTTACGAACTGTCCTTAACTCCAGTTCCAGGGAATCTGACGCCCTCTTCTGACCTCTTTGGCATTGCATGACATGGGTGCACTCACATGCAGGCAATACACTTATGCACATAAAAATTAAAAAGATCACAGGGTCTTACTATGTAGTCCAGACTGGCCTCAAAATTATGGAAATCTTCGTGCCTCCCAAATGCTAAGATTATAGTTATGAGCCACCATGTCTGGCACTCAAAATCATAATCTGCATTCATTAATTTAATATATTTATTTTGGTTTTTAAAAAGTTTTATTGCATTTTATTGGGAAGGGCACGTGTGTGGAGGTGAGAGAATGACTTGCAGGAATGGGTTCTTCCCTTCCACCATGTGGATCCTGAAGGCTGAACTCAGGTTGTCAGACTTGAAGGAAAGAGCCTTTACCTTCTGAGCTCATCTCACCGGCCCTTAGTTTGTGTCATGAGACAGGGTCTCATGAAGTCCATGCTAGCTCCAAACTCCTGATCCTCTTACCTCTGCCTTCAGAGTGCTGGGATTACAGGTGGCCACCATCATACCCTGCAAGATCCTAATCTTTAAATGAGTCTGCTTCTGATCTCTCCTGGCTCAATATATCCCAAGTACCATTGCCAAATTAATCTCCCAAGTGCTCTTGAGTGACTACAGATTGCCTGCAGCATCCTGTCTGAATTTCATGGTCTAACTACAAGACTCATGCCTTACATTGTGATTTCATCTTTTGGAGTTAATGGTTTGGGGAGAGCATTTTATTTTATACATCAAAATAATTTTAATTTTAAAATAATTTTTAAAATAAAATTTATTTTGGCAGTGTTGGGAATTGAACTTAGAGCCTTGGGCATGTTAGGCAAGCACTGTACCAATGGACAATGCCCCTAATCCTCCAGATTTTTTTTTTTTTTGGCCTTTTTGAGACAGAGTCTCCCTGTAGCCCCAGCTGTCCTGGAACTCACTGTATAGACCAGGCTGGCCTTGAACTCACAGAGATCCTCCTGTCTCTGCCTCCCGAGTGCTGGGACTACAGGCATGTGCCACTACACCTGGCTAGAATATATTATTTTAATCCATTAAGAGTTTTCAACTAGTATGTATTGTTGTGTATGTGATTTTTCTAATAGCTTGTGTTTGACAGTGTGTGCTGGAGTGGGGCTGAGCCTCCAGGGCTCTTGGTCTAGGTGCTGACTGGAGTGGGGGCAGTCATTCTGGAGTAAGCATCATTTCCGTTACACTCTGGCCTCGGCTCTTCTGCCTTTCTTCAGATGGATACATGAAAGTGTGAAGGAAGGTGGCTCTCCCTGAAGCAGATATCACAATGGCAGCGTCTCAGAGCTCAGAGGGCCTTATAGGTTTCATCCGTTTATCCATTCATCTAGTGGTCCAGCTACCTGCTCATCTATCCAACCCTTGATTGGCTCCAGGCCATAAACTGAGCTGGGAGGGCATCACTGGACAGTCTCACGTCCTTTGGGAAGGGCATTAAAGTCTTTGTCTTATTTCCAGTCTCCCACAGCCTCCTTTCCACAGCTTTCTAGGTAAGTCCTATGCTTCCTCCCTTACAGCGAGACCACTCCAGCCCCAGAGGGAACCAGCCCATCAACCTGAACCATTATGCCACCAAGAAGAGTGTGGCCGAGAGTATGCTGGATGTGGCACTCTTTATGTCCAACGCCACGCGGCTGAAAGCGGTGCTGGAGCAGGGGCCGTTCTCTCAGTACTACACAGTCCTCATCACCCTCATCAGCATCTCTCTGCTCCTGCAAGTGATCATTGGAATCCTCCTGGTGGTCATTGGTGAGGAACCCAGCCTGGAATCAGGCTTTTTGCCTCGGCGCCCCCTGGTGGTGGGAAAGACCCTTGCATTGCACAAGAAACTTCCCAGCCATAGGCTAACCCAAAAGTCCAAGTTATAGCTCCTTCACTAGCAGGGTGCTGCCTGTCCTATATCCCTGTGTCTCATGGGTCGGCACTCCTTGACAGATGCTGACTGTCCCCACTAACTAGTGGCAGAGTTCCTTATAGCCTTTTTTACTGTGAGCAAACACATCTTTAGAAGAGTATTTTAGTTCTCAATTCCCATTCTATGAAACAGCATAAGGATGTTCCCAAAGTCATTTTAGCCCATTGACTACCATCTTGGTTTCTTCCCTGTAGGTCTCCAAAGCCAGGTTCTCTCCAAACTAGTGAGTTTAGGAAGGAATACTCCAGGCTGCAGCCCCACTCTAGTGACCCTCACCCAGACTCTCCTCTTCCCAACAGCACGGCTGAATCTGAATGAGGTAGAAAACCAGTGGCAACTAAACCAGCTCAACAATGCTGCCACCATCCTGATCTTCATCACTGTGGTTATCAATATTTTTATCACTGCCTTTGGCGCACACAAGACAGGCTTCCTGGCTACCAGGACCTTGAGTAATCCTGTTTAATCCCAGCCTAGACCCAGGTGAGGTAGACGCCAAGAGGCCTCAGGTGCTAGAGCCCCCCACTGGCCCTTCTCTACCTCTGGGGATTGGAGTAAGTGGGAAGGCCTGTAGGCTTAAGGACCAAGGGGTCTCTGAACAGTTGGCACAGGGACTCCATGAGCCTACCCTGAGCCCTTTGCTCTAAAGGGGGTAACTATCCTTCAGTTCTTTTGTTTTTGTGTTTAGGCAGGGTATCATGTACCTGAGGATGACCTTGAATTCCTGATCCTCCTGCCTTCACCTTTCAAGTGTTGGGATTACAGGTGTGCCAAAACAGCCAGTTTGTAGGCAAAAGTTTCCCCCAGTTTGGGATGGGGTGGCAGCCCAGTGTGGTTAGTGGCTGGCTCTGGCCTGCTGGCAAGATGCAGATGTGGCATTTCTCCTTGGTGTTGTCTTGCAGTACCTGCTACTCAGATTATATGAGCCAGCAATAGTATCCAGTGACCTGGGAGATGGCTGGAAAAGGCATTTCAGACCCCACTCCAGAGCTGCTGAATCCCACATTTTTAACATCACCTGGTGGGCTGGGTGCAAATCCAGTCCAAGGAGTAAGCCCATTGCCTCTGATCTACTTCCCTACAGGAGCCAGATCTGGAATCAGCCCCTTTTGTCTCTGACCTCCCAGGCTACCAGGCACTTTCCAGGAGAGCTTCAAGGGCCATGGAGAGGCCTCTGCTTCCTGCCTGCAGCACCCGAATTAAGCTGTGATATTTTACTGGTTGGCATGATTTGCATTTGCCTCTGGAGACGAGTTCAGACTGGACAGCCAGTCTTTTCTCCAGCAGCAGTAGTTCAGTCTGCTAAGGCCGAGTTTGCACAGCCTACACACTCTGGTTCTCATTCCACTGCACTCTTTCCTGCTGCTCCAGTCCTCACTTTTCCCCTTCTGTAAAATGGGAATCTGGCTGTTTATAAAGATCTCTGAAAATCCAGTGAGTCATTCTTGCTGTCTTTAGTCATAAAGGCTCTCAATCCAGGCTGGTGTGTGGATGCCCTTTTATCGGTGTCCTGAAAAGAACTTGTCTTCGGTACGTCAAACATGATGGATCCCTCAGTTTTGGGTCGATGACTACACACATGAGCATTTTTAGTTTTTATTTTATGTGTATTTTGCCTGCATGTGTATATGTACACCCATGTGTGCAAAGCCTGAAGAGGCCAGAGAGGGTGTTGGATCCCCTGGAATTGGAGTTACAGATGGTTGTTAGCCACCAAACCAAGGTCCTCTGCAAGAACAGCCAGTCCTCCACCTCTCCAGCCCCACACGTCGTTTTAAGATTCTACTAGAAACCTAGTCTAGTTTTTACACCAATGGTGTCTCTTAGATGTGTTTTTTTGTTTGTTTGTTTGTTTGTTTTTTGAGACAGGGTCTCCCTGTAGCCCCAGCTGTCCTGGAACTCACTATGTAGACCAGGCTGGCCTTAAACTCACAGAGATCTACCTGCCTCTGCCTCCCGAGTGCTGGGATTAAAGGCATGCGCCACCACACCTGGCTAGATGTGTTTTCAGATTAAAAATTTGGGGCTGACAAGATGATTCAGAGTGTAAAGGTACTTGCCACCAACTCTGACAGCCTGAGTTCAACTCCCAGAATCCATATGGTAGGAAAGAACCAACTTCCCCAAAGGTGTCTGCTGACCTCCACATAAGTGTTGTGGCATATGTACCCACGTGTATGTGTATACATACATAATAAATGAATAAATCTAATTTTTAAAAAAAGGAATACAAATTTTAAGTTGGGTGTGGTGGTATACACTTGTAATCCCAGCACCCAAGAGGCTGTCAGAAGGATAATGAGTTCATGGGCTTCATAGCAAGACCTTGTCCCTTAAAATAAACAAAAACAAAAAAATTCTTTTAATTGCCTAGGCCAAATATAACTTGGAAGCTCAACTTGTACCTGTGAAGTACAACAGAGCATCTTCAGCTCAAGCAGAAATGATTTTTAAAATATTTATTTTGCCGGGCATGGTGGCTCATGCCTTTAGTCCCAGCACTCGGGAGGCAGAGGCAGGTGGATCTCTGTGAGTTCAAGGCCAGCCTGGTCTACATAGTGAGTTCCAGGACAGCTGGGGCTACAGGGAGACCCTGTCTCAAAAAGACCAAAAAAAAAAAATATTTATTTTGAGAGAGTCTTACCAAGTAGCCCAGGCTGGTCTTGCACACCTGATCTTTCTCCCTCAGTGTCCCAAGGGCTGGGATTACAAATGTGAGCAACACTGATCTAGCCAAGAGCACTACCTCCACTAGCCTGGTCTGCTATGAGATGAGACCCTTGGACAGGACAATGCCAGGCCCTTCCAGAGACCGCCACAGCAGAGAAGTCTGTTCTTTCTATCAGCAAATACCAAGCTAGGAGTAAGGGCAGAGGGTGCTGGACACAATCCTTAGCCTGTCTATGAGGGGCAGACAGCTGAAGGACAGGGATGTGATTCCTTGGCTCTTCCACTTGACCCTTCCTACCATGAATGGGCAACAGGAAAACAGTCATTTGTTTTCTAAGACACTGTATTTAATGCTTTCCTCTGCCCTCCCCCCACCCAGCATATCCCTACAGAGTAGAGGCCAAGGCAGGACCTTCCCCTTAAGGCAGATGGTGAGGAGGTACATCAAACACAAGGCACTAGAATGGGAGGGGGAGGGGGCAGGGTGGGGAAGGACTGGATGATTCCTAGTCCTCATAAGTTGGAACAGGAGGGCTGCTGGGACTGGTTTGTGACCCTAGAAAGAAACCCAGCACCCCAACTACCCAGTTGTCCCAAGACAACTTCCTATGTGCCCTTTCTAGAGGGCAAAAGGCCTGAGCAGAGCCCAGAAGTCACAGGCCACTAACAGAACCACCCTGTCCTCCTGATTGCTTAGAGGAAGACAGGGACTCCCTACCACCCAGAGGGCTCTGTGTCACATGCTGTGAGCCAAGCTCTGTTCCAGGCACTTGAAAGGCCCAACAGATGGAACCTGCAACTCCACATGGTGGTCAGGCTCTGTGGAGTGGCCTCTGGGCCCTGCTGCACAGCCACAAGCCCCTTCTCACAGCAGAGAAGCCCTGTGCTAACCTCCCTCCACAGACTCTGAGTTCAAGACCCAGCATTCAATGCACTACTGGTGAATTCAGCAGCAGCAGTAGAAAAGTCCCCAGCCAGGAAAGCACTGGGATCATTAGTGCAAGGTAAGTATGTGACATCAGGTGACAGAAGGGTGGCCATAGAAAAGACCAAGGGCTGTTGTCCCTGAAACTAACCATCTTTCAGTTTCTCCTTTGCCTTCCTACACCTCACTCTGTCCCTTATTCAATGGTCAGGTCTAGGGTTCACCTTACTCTTACTCTTCTTCCCTTCAGGGCCAGGCGGCTGGGGCTCCCTCTGCAGGAAGGCAAGGCCACTTGGGAGGATGGGCCCAGTGCCTACCAATTTCCATCTCCCAATACCCTACTGCAGCAAAATGCCACCAGTTCTGGGCTTCCGGTCTGAAGTTCCCTCTACTCAGAGACGTTACGTTAATGCCCCACCAGGAGAGATGTGCATGTTTGGAAGGCACGAACCTGGGCTGGAAGTTCTCCACGTGGGACCCGCACCTCAGAAAGGAACAGTGCCCAAGGGATGCACCTTTATATACAAGTGGGTCTGAGGTCTGCAGTGCACAACTTCACCCCTCAGTCAGCACTGGGTCTAGACAGCAGTTTTGGTTTTCTGTTAAAAAAGTACTCCCTCCCAACCAAATAAAATTTGTCCAGCTGAAGTTTCCAGTTCATGGTCAGCACTCCTTGTCAGGAGCACCAGGGCTGCTGGAATGCACCTTTGTGGACAAGGATAGGATTACTCAGCAGGTCTTCTCTTCCTAACCTCACTGAGCATCCTCTGGAGCCCTTCCATCTGTCAAATGAACGAGCGGTCAAGGAGCCTTGGCACCGGTCCCTGCCTGGAGGGACAGCTCCTGGTGGAGAGGGCAATTCGTGCTGAGGCCTCTGCTCCCCACACTCCCTCCTCCAGTGGCGAACAGGGCACCTGAGAGCAACTGTCAGCCAAGAAGCTGTAAGAAGCTGTCCCTGGGGATCACCGCATCCTCATTTGGCGGCGGTTCCACATGCCTCGCTTGGAATGGAAGTGGTGGAAGAAGCTCCTGAGCGAGAGCCGCTCCACTTCCAGGCCTGCTTGGAGGATCCTGGAGGAGAGAAGGCAGCATGAACCAGCAGTATGCATCCAGCAAGCACCTGGGAACAGCCAGGGCCCATGAGGAACCCACCCTTACTCATTGGCGTCAGACCCCGCTTTCCCTCCTCTGGTCACTTCCCATGGGGCAAAGCAAGTGCAGTAGAGCCAGTCAGCCTGGGGCTGCAATCCCAGCTCTGTGACTTGGAAACTCATGTGAATAAAAGACTGTTCCCTATCTCTAGATGAGGACAATAATTTTATAATGTCTTTATAGACCTCCCACAACACACACACACACACACACACACACACACACACACACACACGCGCGCACGCGATGATGGATTTATAACACTCAGCACAGTTCCTGGCACATACCAACTGCTCAGTTACTGCAGTTCCATTACAGTAGCTTGTGGAGGCAGGGGACTGGACCTGGAGAAGCCATCCAGACTTTCCCCTGTTCCTTTTGGTTGGGGGGGGGATCACCTTGTTAGGTAACCCAGGCCTCTAACTCAAGATTCTCCTGCCTCAGCCTCTTGCATACTGGGATTACAGGCATGTGTCACCACACCTGGCTTTTTTTCTTGCAGTGCTGGGGATCAAATCCAGCTCTCACATGCTAGGCAAGGTCTCTCCATATGCACAGCCTACCCACAGGGGGTCCCACTCATAAAGCAGCCTATACTTCAGGACTACAAGCAGTTTCTTTCTCTTTGGGCCTCCAAAACAGCAGGAGGATTAAGAACTATTCTGGAAGTCTACATCAAAGCACCAAGTCCAGTATAAAAGTCACATGTGACAGTAACTGTTATACCGGGCTCCCACTGCTTTGGGGACTGTAATCTGGCTTCCTAGGACACAAGTTCTCTGAACTTCGTAGCATCCCACCTTTAATTTTTAGTATTTTACTATTCTTCCTTTTTTTTCTTCCCTCCAGGGGAAAAATCATAAAGAGGTCTGCTTTTTAGGCCTTTGATGCTTTACTGAGAAAGAACAAGAAGGGACAAGTAATTAACTACTTTTCATGACTCAGTTTTTCTCCTCTGAAAAATGGAGATAACTGCACCAAGCAAAGGAGTCTGGAGAGAATAAATGAGGTCATGGGCATGAATCACCTGCCAAGTATGGGAACTCAAAAGTTGGTGCCTTCTCTCTCTGGGGAAGCAGTATGTGTCCCCTGGTGCTCCTGATCTTGTCCCTCTACCTCCTGTGGACTCTTCTGGTAGTTATAACCTTTCTTTCCCCTCCTCCCTGTGTTGGATAAGTTTAGTTGTCAACTTGACATACCTGGGAAGAGGGAACCTCAACCAGGGAATTTCCTCTATCAGACTGGACTGTGGGCATATATGTGAAGCATTTTCTTGATTATTGAATGGAAGGTCCTAGCCCATTGTGGATATTGCCACCCCTGAGCAAGTGGTCCTGAGTTGGATAAGAAAACAGACCGAACACAGGCTCGGGGAGCAAGCCAGTAAGCAGCCTCCTTCATGGTCTGTGTTTCAGTTCCTGCCTCCAGGTTCCTGCCCTGAGTTCCTGCCTTGGCTTCCCTCCATGAGAGAAGGTAGAATAAACCCTTTCTTTCCCTAAGTTGCTTTTAGTCAGTGTTTTATCACAGCAATAGAAAGCAAGTAGGACACTCCCTTAGGCTCAAGTCTCAAGGTGGCATCCTCTTCCTTCCTCTTCTCTTGGGAGCAAAGTTCTTGAAAGAGAAATCACACACACACACACACACACACACACACACAGGGAAAATATTCTCACTATAGCAGGTTCCTCCCACCTGCAGACTGGTGCCCTGCACAACCTTGCTCCTTGTAAAACATTCTTCTGGTCTACCTGCCAAGTCCAGCATCTCTACTGTTGTCCCCCTCTTCTCCCTTTTCTTTTTTTGGGGGGAAGGAGGGTTGGTTTTTTTGAGACAGGGTTTTGTTAATCAAGCCCAGGCTGGTCCTGAACTTGTGGCTGTCCTCCTGTCTCCAGCCTCCCTAGTGCTGAGATTTCAGGTCTATGCCACCATACCAGGCTAAGAATACTAATGGTGTGTATGTGTGAGCTTGTAGAACCTTCTGGACATGGGGACTATCTGGACATAGGGTGATAGCCCAAGCTTCTCTTTCTGCTTCCTGGTCTGTGCAAGATAGGAGTTCTTGCCTCCGTGAAGGCCACGTGCCTTCTCTGCTATGAAACTCAGGGGTAAGCCCTTTTTCCCCTAGGTTGCTTCAGTTGGGTACTCTGTCGCAGGGGGGACAAGAATAACTAATAATGTATATTGTTTTTCTTTAGGACTGGAGATTGAACAAAAGGCTTCATTCATTCTTAGCAAGTGCTCTTCCCTGAGCTTGACATCCAGCCTCTCCTTCTCTGAGGCTATTACTTCTTCCCTAAACTCCTTCCTTCTTGGCCTCCAGGGACTCGGACCCCCCTGGACATCTAGGTGTCATTTAATGGTCCATTCTGCTGGCTCCCAAGTCACTCTTGCCCCTTGACCTGTCTCCTCATAGCTTCAGCCTCTCTTCCAAGTGGGGAAGAGTGGGAGGCCTGGCTGGGGAGAACATACTCCTGTTTGCCAGGGCTCCCTACCTGGTCCTGAGAACAGTATCGTTTTCATTGTTTAACTCCAGTTTCTGCTTTGTCTCTGACAATTTTCCAACCACTCAAACTGCCACGCCAGCCTTGTGATACAACAGCAGAAGTAATCATCCCCCTCTGCTGGATACATGGCTTGAGTGTCAGTGAAGTCAATTGCCTGCTGAGTTCCCAGATCTCAGTACACTTTCTTGTGCCCTGGAATCTGCAGCCAAGAGGCACAGCTCTGGGCACTGGCCCAGTTCCCTCCTTAGAGCCCCTTGGGATAGAACTCCAGCAGATCCCTGGAGGCCTCCTCCTGTGTCACCTGTCCAGCAGCTCCCAGTCTTCCCCGCCCCAGCGGTCCCGGAACTCCTCGGTGTTCATGCCCCCAATCTTGTCCAGGTCCGACTTGTAGATGCCAAGCAGTCCAAACCCATTTACTTCCCAGTAGCCTGTGGACAGATAAGACATTCTGGTGAGATGAACCAGGGGCAGGGGGAGGACTGTAGAATGTCACGCTCCCATAGGCTCTTCTGGAAGGTGCAGAACAGGGAGGCTGAGACTGAAAACTGTCAGCTAAGCAGGTTTCTGGACCGCTTGGGGGGAGCACCTTAACCAAGGCTTAGGGTTCAGCAAACTCAGCAGTGACCACAAACTGATGAAAGCCCTACAGTCAGGATGTGACCGCAGCAGCCCTTCCGGCAGCTGTGACTCAGTTTTCTTGGCTATTTCCTCTCCACCTTCCTGTCTTCATGGACAAAGCACCCAGCACACAGTATGTATGCTTCATGAATGTTTGGTGACTGCATGCTGGGGAGGGTGGGGAAAGTGTCACTGCTGTGCCTGCTGCTGTGGCTTTTGGCACAGTCTGGACTCTTCCCTGATGGACTGTGCAGAGCTCAGAGAAGATAGGAAGACAGGATGGGGAAAGAAGATGCTGATGCTAAGACAAATTTTTCTACCCTTGGTGTTAAACACCAAGGCCTCCTCCCTCATCCAGGGCAGGACTCACCCTCAGGCCACTGGGGGGTAGCCCCACAATGTAGCCGCATCACCATAGGGGCAAAGGCCATCTTGCCCTCCACACAGTGTTTCCGGATGGTATCGATGACTCCTGCTGGGAAGTGGATGTGCAGGTCACAGAGGAAGATGATGCTGTGTGGGTCCTGGAGACAGAGAATGCAAAGTCAACAGGATCTCTGGACCAGAGCTGGGAGATAGGGCCACTCTCTAGAGGAATCCTCAGTCTCTTCCCTACCATGTGACAACGTACCACAAAGCTGAACATGGGGCAAATTTCCACAGCACTGGGTAGCAGGGCACAGTCCTGACATCACACGGTGAACTCAGGCTCCTCTCCCACTTTTTCTTTCCTTCTTCTGAGGCAGAGTCTCATTATTTTGCCCAGACTGGTCTGGAATTTACTATGTAGTCTAGGCTGGCTTCAGATTTATGATCTTCCTGCCTCAAGCCTTCTGAGTGCTGGGACGACAGGCATAATACCTGACCTTTGTCTCACGTTTTATAGACTCAGGATTCCAACAATTGAGCAAATGTTCCATTGTTATTTGCTGTGTCCCACTGTGGTGCTGGGTCTGAAATGTAGCAACAAGGATTCTCCTTGCTATAGTTTGAAAGTATTCCTCAAAGGCCTGTGTGATAAAGGCTTGTTCTCCAGCCTGTGGTGCTACTGGGAGCTAGTGGAACCTTTAGGAGCTAGTGGGAAAAAGTCAGGTCATTGGGATCCTGGCCCCTTTCTCTTTCACTTCCTGGCTGCTACTAGGTGAGCAATTCTCTTTGCCCTATGTTCCCTACCATGATGTACTCCTTCACCACAGGCCCAAAAAATAAAGCAGGATCAAGTGACAATGGACTGGACCCACGAGCTAAATGAGCCTTTCCTTAGAGCTGGGGGTGTAGCTCAGTGGTACTGTGCTTGCCTAGCATGCACAAGGCCTTGGGTTCAGTCTCTAGCACCATAAATAAGTAAACACACAACATTTATTTTAAGCTAAATCGGATCTCTTACTCCAGTAATGGAAAGCTGGCAAGCATACTTTTGTGTCCCCAGTTCCTTCCTTGCTGAGAAGCTTAGTATCTTCTACTTCCCAATGTCTCTGTCTCTTAACTAACCTTCAGTCACCCTCCCAGGCTCCTTCAGAACTATTACCTTCACCAGGTCTATGCCAGCCTGAAGTCCAGCGGAGCGCTCAAAGTTTCCACTTAACTTCATGTACTGGTAGCTGCAGGAAGAGGAGGGTCAGACAGGGGTGGGGGTGGGGAGGATGTGTTAGAATTCAATTGCAGGGTCCCTAGAGGAAGTTGGCAGGCACAAAGTAGAGACAGTGGGCGTTCCTGGGATGGGGTTACAGGCAGGGAGAAAAGTCTGGAGATTGGGAATTAGGAAATCAGGCTCCACCCTGGACTAGCAGTCTTAGGACTTCAGGAGGGTGGCAGGCCAGCTGCAGCCACAGCTAGAGGACCTCCTCACCTCCGAAGCCTGGACCTCTTCAGCGCCATCTCGACATCCATGTCCTCACTGCTATAGTCTGTGATAATGATGTTGAAGTGTGGGTCACCAGTGACTTGGAACAGGTTCTCCATGTCTCTGATGAACTGCTGTACCCAGCGAGCCTGGTTCTTCACTACTCAGGGAGGTCAGGCAAGGAGAAAGGAACAGAGAGGTAAGGCAGACGCGAGCATCTACACTCAACCCTGACACGAGTCATTGGCATGCAGCCCAGAGACCTGAAGAAGGGTGCTCACCAGCTATAGGGACCTCTACAGTTCTGCTCCACAAACACTTCCCAGGAAGCACCCAGGAGAAGGCCTTGGGCGACCTAATCACAGCAACGCTGCCCAGCTCTAACAGACCTACTATCTGTCCATCTCACTGTCATCCTTCCTGCTCATCCTACACCACTGTTCCACATTTTTATGTGTTTTCCTTTCTTATTGTAAAGACTACTCTAGGACCAGAGGTGTGGTTCAGTGCCTCACCTAGCCTGTGCCAGGCCCTGGATTTGATTCCCCAGCATCACAAAAAATAATAAAAATAAGACACATTATATATATTACCCTCCCTCCTAGTCCTTCAACAACCCGCATTGATGATCGCACCCAGCCCTGAAGCCTAGCCTGAAAGAAGCGGCCCTGGCCTATAATTCAGCATCTGATCTTAGTTCTAACATTTACTAGTCACACAACTTTAAATTTATTTCTTTTCTTTTGTGAACCTCAATACCTCAGTGGTAAAGTGGTCTTGCTCACAAGTTCTTGGGAGATCAAATCAGAAAAACAGACACAGTACTCACAGTAGTCACCAGAACCCTGTCCTGTCAAAGCTTACCAGGCACAATGAAGTGGACCATGGCTTGATGGTTCCAGGAGAAACCTTGGGGCCAACATAGCTTAGGCTCTGAATTCTGCACATTGAGGACATGGCTGTGTGAACTCCAGACCAGGCCCTGTAGGTTCCGGGCCTCTGTCTCCTCACCATCAACTGGATTGATGCCCTTCCAGCCTCGTGTGGACACATATTCAGAGAGCCGTACCAGGCGCTGACCTCGTTCCAGAAGTTCAAGTTCCAAGAGGTAGCGACCCCCACGTAGATGGTCCCGGCGCTTCTCCACATTCACAATGCGCTGTAGCTGATATCTTCTATGGCAGAAGGGTGGGGGCTTGAGTAACACTGTGTGGGAGGATGTGTGGTAGAAGTCCAGAGGCCCAGTTGTCAAGAGAACCTAGTTTTTGTCCTAGTGTTACCACTGGTTAGCTGAAGAGATTCACACAGATATACAACCACCCTAAGACTCCCTGATTAAAATGTATCTAGTGAGCCATGATGATCTTTTACAGCCCTAAGTCTTAGTATCCAAAGGGTCTCGGAGAACAGGTTTCTTCAGAAATTGACCTTCATCGATAAAAGTCAACAAAATAACAGGAATTGATCACACCTTTTAATAATAACTGAATATTTAAGGCCTCAATTCCCCAATCAAAAGAAGGAGACCAGCAGAATAGATTAAAAAACAGGATCTACCTATTTGTCACCTTCAAGAAACACACTTCTCCATCAAATAAAGATACTTTGTTAGGGTGAAAGAATGGGAAAAGGTCTTCCAAGCAAATGGGACTAGGAAACCAGCAAGGGTTACTTTCCTAGGATCTGACAGCACAGACTTCAAACCAAAACTATTCAGAGGACAAAAAGAAGGTCACTTCAGGCCAGGCGTGGTGGCGCACACCTTTAATCCCAGCACTCGGAGGCAGAGGCAGGTGGATCTTTGTGAGCTCAAGGCCAGCCTGGTCTACATAGTGAGTTCCAGGACAGTTGGGGCTACAGGGAGGCCCTGTCTCAAAAAAACCCAAAAAAAAAAAAAAGGTCACTTCATACTGATTAAGGGAACAACCCACCAAAAGGATAGTATAATCCTAAACATATACATACCAAACGTGGGTGTGCCAAAACAACAAACCACAGATACCTAGATCAATGAAACAGACTGGTGGGTCTGGAAATGAATCCAGGTGTTTACAACTAACTGATCTGCAACAAAGGCAGCATGTGGATACACTGTCTAGAGATCAGACTCTCCTAGAAAGAGTCCTGGAAAAAACTGCATATGTAGAAGAATAAAACGATGCCTGTATTTCTTACCACATGAAAATCAACTCAAAGAGAGTCAGGCTTCAATATTTCTATTTAGAGTCAGAAATAATGTCACTACAAGAAAACAGAGGCGATGCTTCAGGATACTAGGCAAAGGTTTCTGAATATGAACCTCAAAGTACAGGCAACAAAAGCAAAAATGAACAAATAAGATTATGGCAAGATACTACAGAATTAGACAAAATATTTGCAAGCTGTTCATCCTACAAAGGACTAATAAACAGAATATAAAAGAAATTCAACAACAACCTTTACTTTAAGACCCATAAAGTATGGTGGCACAAGATTCTAATCCCAGCACTTGAGAGCAGAGGCAAGTGGATCTCTATGAATTAATGCCACTTGTACTACTACAAAGTGAGTTCTAGGCCATTCAGGGCTACAGAGTGAGACCCTGCCTCAAAACACCAGGCAGGTCTCATTATATATGTCAGGTGTCTTCCTCTATTGCTCTCCACCTTATTTGCTTAAGACAGGGTCTCTCACAGAGCCTGAAGCTCACTGTTTGGACTAGGCTGGCTGGCCAGTGAGATAATGAGATCCGTTTCCATTGACCAGCACTAGGGCTGCAGGCATATGTGGCCATGCAGAGCTTTTATGTGGATACTGAGGATTCAAACTCAGGTCCGATTCGAACTCAGGTCCTCAAGCTTGCGCAGCAAGTGTTCTTGCCCACTATGCCACTTCCCAACCCTCCTCCTTGAATACATATCTTTTAAAAGAGGATACTTAGGATGTACAGCCAGGCATGAGTTACAGGTCTCGATGGGTACATAGCTAGACTGAAGCCAGGTGTGGTGGTGCATGCCTGAAGTCTAGCTCTTGAGAGGCAGAAGCAAGAGGATTGTTCACAAATTGGAGGCAGGCCTAGTCTACACAGTGAGTTCCAGGTCAGCCAAAGTAACATACAAAAACAGATCAAAAAACAAAAACAAGCCACGCCCAGTGGCACATGCCTGTAATCTCATCACTCAGGAAGCTGACTGAAGGGTCGCCACAAATCTGAGGCCAGCCTGGGCAACATAATGAGGCTTTGTCTTAAAAAACCAAACAAGGGGCTGGAGAGATGACTCAATAGTTAAGAGTACTTGCTATTCTTTCAGAGGACCCAGGTTCAGTTCTCAGTACCCACATGGTGGCTCACAAACTGCCTATAACTCCAGTTCCAGGAGATCCAATGTCCCCTTCTGGCCTCCACAGACACCTGCACTCATGTGGTGCACATACAGACAAGTAACCACACATACACACACATAAAAGTAAGCAAAAAATTTTTTAAAAACCAACCAAAACAAGACAAAAAATGGCTAACACGGGTATAAAAAATATTCAGTATCACCAGTTGTCAGGGAGAGGCAAATCAAAATGACATTGTTCTACCTCTGCAACTGTCAAGAAGACTTAAATAAAATAATAAAATACCAGGCATTGGAGAGGATATAGAGAAAGGGGAACTCTCTTACTTATTGATAGGAACATAAATTAGTATTGCTATTAAAGAAAAAGGTTTGGAGGTTCCTCCAAAGACTAGAACTAGGGGCTGAAGAGATGTCTCAGCAGTTAAGGGCACTGGCTGCTCTTGCAGAGGACTCCGGTTCAAATCCCAGCACCCATGTGGTGGCTAGCAACCATCCTTAACTACAGATCCAGGGAATCCAACACCTTCTCCTGACCTCAGGTATTGCACAACACAGGTGCACTTACATACATGCAGAAAATACACTCATACACATAAAATAACAATAAATGAAATACTTTAATAAGACTAGAACTAGAGCTACCATATGATCCAGCTAGCCCACTCCCATGTATGTATCCAAAGGAATTAGAATCAGTATGTTGAAGTATCTGCCCTCACGTGTACACTGCAGCTCTAGCCACAACAGCCAAAACATCAAACCGAAGTGTTTATTCATGAGTGAATGGGTAAAGAACATGTTGTTTACATATACAATGGAATATCATTCAGCCTTAAAAAAAGGAATCCTTTCACAGAAACACTGATGGAACTGGAGGGCAAGTAATTCAAATACAGAAAGGCAAATGTCATGTGAAAGTAGAGAATAGGATAGTGGTTAGCAGAGCCCTGGAAAGAACAAAGGGGAGGAGAAATGGAGACAGTAGTTAGCAGGTACAGCGGTGATTTGGATAAGTGGAGTGACTAATGTTTTATAGCATTGCAGGATAACCATGGTGGAAAGAAATGATTATTTCAAAATAACTAGCAGAATTTTATCCTTTTCTTACTTTTTCTTCCCTTCCCTTTCCTTCTTCTCTTTTCTTTCCCTTTCCCCAGGTCTATAATCCCAGCACTTGGGAGGCAGAGTCAGGGAGATCTTTGCAAGTTCAAGGCCAGGCTGATCTACATAGGGAGTTCCAAGTCAGCTAGGGCTGCACAGGGAAACACTGTCTAAAAAGATGAGCAAGGAAGAGAGAGAGAAAGAGAGAGAGATCTGGGTTCAGTTCACAGCACCCACATGGCAGCTAGTAAATGTAACTCCAGTTCTAGGGGATCCGACACTCTCTTCTGGCCTCCATTGGCATTGCACTCAAGTGGCGCACTTACACACACACAGGCAAAACACTCATTACACATAAAATAAGTAAAAAAAAAATTACTTTTTCAGTCTTTTTGAGACAGGGTCTCCCTGTAGCCCCAGCTGTCCTGGAACTCACTATGTAGACCAGGCTGGCCTTGAACTCACAGAGATCTGCCTGCCTCTGCCTCCCGAGTGCTGGGATTAAAGGCATACGCCACCACACCCAGCTCAAAAGAAAGAAAGAAAGAAAGAAAGAAAGAAAGAAAGAAAGAAAGAGAGAGAGAAAAGAGAGAAAAGAGAGAAAAGAGAGAAAAGAGAGAAAGGGCTGGGATGCTCAGTGGTAGAGCACTTGCTTAGCATGTGTAAAGTCCTGGCTTCAAACCCTAGCAGGTGTGGGGACAAGAATGCAATTAACACACAGGTGATGGAAACACTCTGGAATTATTAGATGCCAATGAAAGCTGAACACTGCTGAACTGACTTTGAAAACCAGTGCACTCTCCACTGTAGCCCACTGATTTTAATGGTACCTCAATTTTCTCTCAAAAAATGCTGACTGCTTAAATGGATTAACAGGCAAAGGAAGGGAGGGAGGGAAGGAGAAGAGAGGGGAGGAAGGAAGGAGGGAGGAACTCTAGTCATGCCTCATACCCCAGCCCTTCTAACTCTCATCTGAGGCCTGAACTGTATTTCCAGGTAGTTTTGCCCATGTCTCTCCCCAAGCTCCTTCCCCAAGGGCAGAAGCCATGTTTACCAAGCCGGGCTAGTGTTCAGCTCCAGTCAGGGCTCAGACACGCATCCTTACAGCCTCGGGTAGAGGCACAGGTCCAATGCTTCAGCAGCAAGGACCCCGCTTCTAGCCCGCAGCTGAGGGCCATAAGGGCAGCACTGCCATGCACCCCTGCCTCAGCCCCAGGGGAGCCCTTTACCTTACCCCCGGGTCCTCTGGCTGAGCTTTTTCAGGAAGACCCGTGTGACCTCCAGGGCCTCGTGCTCTGGAAGCAGCAGGTTGCCAGATGTGTTACAGCTCAGGTCGATCCAATCACTCCTCTGGGCTTGGAAGTCGAGGTTTCGGGCACTGAAGGTCTGGCTCCAGTTTACCACTGGGTCAAACACAGGTACATACTCGAACTCACTCATATCTTCCTCTTCTTCTTCTTCCCCCTCTTCCTCTCCCTCAACTTCTCCTTCCTGGCCTGCAGCTGCCACCACTTCCTCTTCCTCATGCCAACCCCTTTTGGGGGCCTGAGCCTCCATCTCGTCACCCCTTCTCTGCTTAGCAATGTAGGACTCCACTTGATTCAGCCACTGGGACTGCTCAAGAGTCTTCCCAGGACTGTCACCAGTGGGCCGGGGCCTCTGAATGCGAAACAGTTTCAACTCTGTGAGCTTCAGGGCCCCTTTGTCAGGATGAGGCAAATCTTGGCTGGGCCCAGGGCTGGTTTTTCTCTTCCTTCTCTCTGGCTCCTGGACTGGGATGTCAGTTGTCCTCCCTGGAAAGGGCACTGTGGAGTTCTGCTTGGAAAAGGGTGCCAACAGGCCACTGTGTGAGCGAGCCAGAAGCTTCCGCAGGCTTCGAGGGTGGTAGTCAGTGACATCCAGCCCAGGGGTGGAAGTAGACATTTGTTTTCTCTCTTGTGACCTAGTATCCTGGTTTTGGGAGGCAGGGGTCTCCTCTGCCACGTCTTCATACTGAGATTCTTCTAGAAGGTCCTCCTCAAAACCTGTTAATAATAACCATTCCTCATTGCAGGAGGTTTAAGCCTTTCCCAGTGTTTTAGTTTCTTTCTATTGCTGTGATAAAAACACTGACCAAAATCAACTTGGGGAGGAAAGGGTTTATTTTATGTTACATCTCCCAGGTCACAGTTCATCACTGAGGGAAGCCAAAGTAGGACCTGAGGGTGGGAACGTGGCACAGGCCATGGAAGTATGCTGCTTACTGGCTTGCTCCCCTGGCCTATGTTCAGTTTGTTTTCTTATTCAACTCAGGACCAACTGCCCAGGGGTGGCACTGCCACAATAGGCTGGGGCCTCTCGCATCACCCAACAATCAAGAAAATGCCCCATAGACATGGCCACATACCACTCCAGTGGAGGAAATCCCTCAGTTGAGGTTCCCTCCACCCAGATGTGTCAAGTTGATAACTGAAGATATCCAGCACACCCAAGAAGAGACAAAACAGAAGATGACCACACATGTGACACACCAAGGGGATCCAGATGGAGACAGGCTCCAGGTTCAGCCTCTTCCTGTGTGACCCCAGGCAAGTTACTCTACCTTGGTAATCCCCAGTTTTACCTACATCAAAGTTATAACAGCCAGCACTGTGGTGTATGCTTGGTAGTTGCATCACGGGGGAGGTAGAGGGAGGAGGATTGTTACAAGTTCAAGGCCAGTCTGGTCTACATAGCAAGTTCCAGGCTATCCTGGACTACAGAGTAAGATTTTATCTCAAAAAATAAAAACAACAAAAAAGGCTTTAAAAAAACACCAAAACAAAACACACACACACACACACACACACACACACACACACACACACACACCTCTCACAGCAAGTAGTAAGCTGAGTGAGATAAAGTTCATAGACCTGGAAACTATCTGGGGTTTTTTAGGACCCAACAAATAGCCTCAATCATGTCCAAATCCCACAGGAAGAAAGATCAAGAAGACAGGGCTTCTCTATAACATTTCCCAGTGGGGTGCCTGGGATAGCAGATCCCAAAGCCACCCACATCTCCAACTGCCCCAGTGTGCTGCTGAGAAGCATCATTTTCTAAAGGGACCTGAATGGAAGGTGGGAATGCTGTTCTCTGCTTCCCTGATTGTTGGGAGGGGCTCAGAATATGCATGTTAAGCTACTCAGGAGCAAGGCTGCATAGCAGGCATGCCTCCTAGTAAGAGACCACAGCCACCCATCTAGCTGGCCCTGGCAGCCTTAGCCAGCATGTTCCTCTGTTACCTGGCTGCTGCAGGCCCTGCTTCTCTGGCTCATCCATCTTGATATACTCCTGGAAGCTGGATCTGCAGGAGGAAGGGACATGGGGATGGGCACCAGTTTCCCCACAGCTCTACCTGGGCTGGAGTGGAAAAGAGGGCTAGGGAAGGGTGCGTCTGTGAGGTTGTATGAACACATGCATGTGTAAGGAGAGCACAGAAAAAGCAAGGACTCCTTGGTGTGGAGGGCATCTATGGCCACTCCAGCCTAGGCAGCTCCCTCACCCTTATAGAGCTCCCCCACCCCTCCCAAGGCCCTCTTCTTGTCCCATTCAGTCCCACACACCTGTCCTGGCCATAGGCACCTCCTTGGTAGAAGCACTTATTATGGGTCTCCATGTGGCTCAGGCGGGTATAGTCATTAGGATAAACAAAGGACAGATGAACCTGCAAGTAGGAAAAATAGAGGCAGACATAATAGGGAGTGTCCTGGGGAAGAACCAGCCAGCCAGGGCTGAGCCTACTTCTGGAGGCTGGCAGGGTATTGTGAGTGCTGAATGCCACATTGAACTATAGAGATGAGGACTCCAGTCCTGCTTTCCAACGATCTCTGGGGCAAACCTAGCTCAGAGTCAAGCTCCCTGGGTCATCCCCCTGTCACCTAGACCATTCCCTCTCCCTTCTGCCACCTGACCCTCTCCTGCAATGACTCCTGACCACTTCCCTCTCACCTCTAGCCCTCCATCTTTGTTCTGCTCCTTCACTCTCCACAGGGACAAACTTCACCCCCACAGTGCATTTTCCTATATGCCCTGTCTGTGAGGTTAAAATGCCACTGGTTGCCCAGCTGCTGGGCCTGAGCAGGCAGGACAGAGTTTGTGTGGCCCTTGGAGCAGAGATTTCAGACTACAGAGCTGGGGGAGAAGGCGGAACACACAAAGCAGAGCATTCACTTGCAGGCTCTACAGAGCCCACCTAGGAATGCAGCCCAGGGATCTAAGATGCCATCTTGTCTGCTGGGATGGGGTTAGGAAGCACAGGGAGCCAACTTCAGCAACCCCTACCAAGCCAAGGCAGCAGCCTCCTTCCCAGTCCTGCCCCTGGCCCAGGCCCGAGACTTACAAAGCGGAGGCCCTGGTATCGTTGCAGAGGAAGCCCATCCACCAGGTAGCTGGGTTTGTAGACACAATCAGGCAGGACATGGCGCAGGTGGGACTTGGGGATCAGAGGCACTGAGGACAGAAAGGGAAGAGAAGTGTGTGAGGGTGTGAGAGCATAACAGCCTTAGGGGCACAAGGCTCCTGGCTGAGGGGGAGGGCTGAGCAGCCTCCTTTTGGTATTCACTGGTGGCATCCGTGCCACCATCAGCTGGGGCTGCCACCAATCTTCAGAAGTGGGGGCATTCAAGAAACACACTGCTAGCATAGGACTCACGGTACAGGCACAGTACAACTTTGTGTTACCACACAGAAGCTCAGTAAGGTCTAGTGGACACTTCCAAGAGGTCACAAGGCTCCACCTTAGTACACCTCCATTCATGTGCCACCAACTGACACCCCCACGGCCCCCCAACCCAGAGGGAGGAAATGGGCAGGGGCACTGTCACCTTTAAAATGGAAATATTGCCACCTAGGGATGTACTAGGTGGCAGAGAACATGTTTAGCATGCTCAAGGTCCCAAAAGTCAATACTGTCCGCACTGAATGACAAGAGCTCAATCCAAAGACACTCATATTTGTGGTCCAGTGGGCTGCACGGGGACTTTGGGTTCTGATTCTATTTCTGGTCCTGGATGGTAGTTAGACAAATTTTCACTCTATAATGATTTGTAGAATTATAAAATTGTACATAAATATTTTTGTACTTTTTGGTATGTTTTATCCTTAAAAGGGAGAAAAGATTCTGTGGCTTTAGGACTATTGTAGAATAGACAAGTCTCCTGAGGGCTTGTCATGTGCTGACCCTAGAAGGAGTGACCAGTATGTGGCCAAGGACTTACCTCGGTAGAGGGTGTCCCGAGGGTCAGGCCGCAGCATGTCAGCTGGAGGCTGTTCATCCCTGGGATGAGTGTCAGAGGAGCCCACGTGGCTGGCTGCTGTCTGTGGGATGTGGCCCACCTCATCCATCCTTAGGATGGTTTCATCTGTGCCCAGGGAGGAGAGAGCAGAAGGAAGCTGTGAGCCTGAATCCCAGCTCACTTTGAGGGACAAGTGGGGGACTCCAGCATGGCTTCTGTATTCCAGCAAGGACAGTCTATGATGTGCTTGGTGCTTCTGTCCTCTAGGTGGCCTCCGTAGCTTGTGGGCTAGCTAAGGTCCACCCCATAGCCAGTTCACAACACAATTTTGTATAAATTGGAAAAAGAAACCTCTTCCTCAAAATACTTTACTGCTTACCTGACAGAACTTTATATTCAACCATATTATACAACCTAATAAACACATATAATACTGTAGTTTGGTTTTTGGTTTTGGACCGTGCTAGAGATTGAACCTAAGGTCTCACTGGTGAGTAGGAAAGACATTATAACGAGATGACCTAGTTCCAACCTCAGTGACTCAGTGAGTCCCGCAGGCCAGGCTCCCCTCAGCACCTATGGAACTGCACGGCCTCTTCCTTCCTGCACTACCTGTTTACTACAGCATTGTTCACCTCAGCTGGGGTTGGGGACTAGACTCTGTTATTGCTCACGTCTACTCACACTACCACTCCTCTTTTCTAGCCCAAAGCTTGAGCTGTGGGTCAAGACCCCACAGAGTAGCATAACTGAATGTGGGGTTATAAAAATGAGGCAACAGCAAAAGGTTTCTGGCAGCGACTACCTGTTGTTGCACCACACACCTTCACTGCAGCCTTGGTTCTGAACATACGACATGCATACTCTGCACCATGCATGCTGTCGTGCCTTACAACATCAATGAATGTACCAGAAAACCTTGGCTCAGATTCAAGACTACTCTATGTTATGAGGTGGTGGGTTTTTAATTTTTTTATTATTATTTTATGTGTATGAGTATATTTCTTGCATGTACATAAGTGCACCTGTGTTGTGCAATGCCTGTAGAGGTCAGAGGGAGCGTTAGGTCCCCTGGAAATGGAGTTACAGATGGTTGTTAGCCACCATGTAGGTGCTAGGAATTGAACACAGGTCCTCTGCAAGAGCAGTCAGTGCTTTTAACCACTGAGCCATCTCTCTAGCCCCTTGAGATGGTGCTTTTACATGCAAAGTTTTCTGCTCTTACAGAAACATAAAGGCTTAATTACAGAAAACAAAGACTATTCCAGGCCAGCTGGGGCTACAAGGAGATCCTATCCCAAAATGACCAAAAAAGAAGAAAACAAAGACCACATATTTTCCTACAATCACTCTTCAACATGGAAGTGTTACATTAGCATATCTTTGGATTATATTGTGTTAGCATGCTGATTTTTAAAAGTTTCCATTTGCATTGATTATCTTTAAAAGCTAAATGAATCCCAGATTGGAATTAGAACAGAATTTCCAAAATGACCCTAAATATACTTCTGTATTTTGTACTACATAGTTATGCAAAATGGTACTCTCAGCTTTGATAGTTATAAAATCAAAATATTGATCAAGGGGCTGAGGAGATGGTTCAGCGAGTGTTTACTTCACAAATATGAAGACCTGTGTTCACATCCCCAGCACATAAAACCTGGGCATGGTCACAAATACCTTAGCCCTGGTGTTATGAAGCAGAGGCTGGTGGATCCAAGGAATCACTGGCCAGCCAGTTCAGCCAAAACAGCAAGAATCAGTTTCAGTGAGAGTCCCTGTCTCAAGAAAATAAGACAGTATTTTCTTATTTGTCTTATTGAAAAGAAAGTACTACAGCAGGACATAAGATGTTCTCTGGTTTCTGTGTGTGCGTACATACACATACACAATTTTTGTGTGTGTGTGTGTGTGTGTCTTTTTTGAGACAGGGTCTCCCTGTAGCCCCAGCTGTCCTGGAACTCACTATGTAGACCAGGCTGGCCTTGAACTCACAAAGATCCGCCTGCCTCTGCCTCCCAAGTGCTGGGATTAAAGGCGTGCACCACCACGCCCAGCATACACACACTATTTTTAAATGAAAGTTGCAATATGCTCTATATCCTACAGTACCAAATATTAACCTAAGATTTCATTTTTAAAGATAATTTTTAAAGATTTATTTTTATTATTTTATTTATGTTTATGTGTGAGTGAATGTCATGTATGTGGACACCTGTGGAGGCCAGAAGAGGAGGGTCGGATCCCTTGGAGCTGGAATTACAGGTAGCTGTGAGCTGCCCTACATAAATACTAGAAACCAAACTTGGGTCCTCTGATGCTTTTAACCACTGAGTCATCTTTCCAGCCCCAAGAGTTAATTCTTTATGTAAAAATAAGGCACATCCATTTCATTAATGTGCAAATTTGTTTTCATTTTAATAAAAGGTAAAATTATATAAGCATTATTTTAAAATAAATTTCTTTATGATTTATTACCAGTAAATGTTTGATGTATTTATCTACCTTATAGATTTATATGCTTGGAGTCACATAAAATGTTTAGTCCTGCTCTAGCTTTGGCTAACCCCAGGGGAGCTGACTGCCTGTCTTTACCCTTTGCCTCCTGGGTTCACGTAATTTCAGTCCCAGATTATGTGATAGAGCTCTTCTTTCTACACCCGTGGCACACTGGTATTCTGAACTGTGCTATGGGTAGTTTTCTTGACTCATATACAATCTGTGTATTCTAATGACACTTCTAAAATAATTTTTGTTCATTTATTTATTTTTATTTTATGTGTATGAGTGTTATGCCTGCATGTATGTAAGTACACCCCCAGAGGCCAGAAGATGGTGTGGGATCTCCTGGAACTGCAGTTATGGATGGTTGTTAGCCACCATGTGGGTGCTGGGATTCACACTCGGGTCCTCTGCAAAAGCAGTCAGTCCTCTTAACCACTGAGCCATCTCTCCAGTACCCTCCCACCCCCCGTTCATCAACTTTTAAGCCTCATGGGCCCAGAATCCCCTTGAAGTTGTATTCAAAGTGTTGTATATGGGTAAGCAAGGGCATTTTTCAGAGGCAAAGGCTTAGAGAGTGTCTAACAGGCTCTTTTTCTCTTTTGCTTATGATTTTTTCATTATATTTTTATGTTCTTAAGCAGAATTAGTTTCTAAGTTAAAAAAATTAATTGAATTTTTGCAATTTTCACACAATATAGTTTGAATGCATTTAGCATTATATTTTTAATTTCTTTCATACTTGTATATACTGTACATTGAACACACTACCCCCATAACCCTCTACCCTCTCTTTTCTTGCTTTCTATTTTCAAGTCTCCATATGTAGCATAAGCTGCCTCAAACTTGTGATTCCCCATGCCACAGATCTCCCTAGCACTGGATTACAGATCTAAAACCACCACACCTAGTGTCTAACAGGTTCTTAGGGACCCCTGGAGAGTGAAGGCCCCCGACTGTAAGGTCCCATAGGCTCTGCTCCTCAGGGCTGCCTTCACACCCATGTCCGAGGCTCAACTTGAGCTTTAGCCTCACCCCTCCCACCTCACCCTGGACCACATTCCTACTTATGGGCCCAGCCTGCTTGAGGGCACCTCTGGCCTTGCCTCCAGGCAGGCAGAGCCTACTTACTTGTGAAGAGGGATAAGGAGGGTGAGTCAATGATGATGAACTTGGCTCCAGGGTCATTCCGACGCCACTAGAAGAGATGGGCATGGTGGTTGGATGTGGCTGGATTTGGGACAGCATTCAAGAGACAAGGGGAAGGGAATGCTGGGAACTGAGGCAGGGCAGGCACAAAAGTAGTGGACTCACCGCAACCTCCACGTGGTCGGTACCCTCATCATTCTGCTTGTGCAGGACTTCAAAGTAGTACCTGAGGGAGGCTGACAGGCTGGTGGAAGGACACAGGGAAAGAGGAGCTTTTCCTATGTCCACCCCCACACCCATAAGCTCCCTGGTGCCCCATTCTCCCTGACTGGAGAGTCCTGGGAGCTTGCCATTTAACCATCCCCCACCACCCCTGATCACTGACTTTGGTTTTCTTTCTGTGGTGGCCAAATGTAAGTAGTTCACAGGAAATGGCGGGGGGGTGGGGTGAACTAGCACTCATGGTTGAGACATAGTGAGCAGTTGCCATATGCCAGGACCATCCTTGGTGCTTTATGTAGACTGACTGGCTCACTTGTTGGCTGTAAATGAGTCTGCTGAGGCATGGAAATCCTTGATCATTTGCTCAAAGTCACTCAAGTAGTGAGTGGTGGGGCTGGACTTTGGACCAGGCAGCCTTGCTTTAGAGTCCATGCCTACAACGTGAGGACTCTAGAGTACTCACAGCAGTGCTGGCACGAAACAAGCAAGTGCTCTTTGCAAACTAGGTCTACCCACCAACTTCTAGCCAGTGCTGGTTTGAGCCTGTCAGTGTGTGGCCACCAGGTGGCAGGCTGAAGCTGGACTAAGTTAAGGTCTGGCTTTCCCAGCAGGGTACCAGGGATCACTGCACCACCATTCTTGTAGTTCCCTGTAGGGACTCCCTCAAGCTCTTGCAGCAACTGTTAGCCAGGCTTTACATGTATGAGCATTTCTAGAGATAAAGGAATGGGAAGATAAGGACAATGGGAGAAAGGAGACCTGTTTTCCAGCTTAGAATATCAGTATCTGTGTGGCCTTCCATAAGTCACATAAGTCACACTTCTCTGGGCTTCAGTCTCCTTCTCATCTCAAATGAGGAAGGGCAGGCCAGGTGGCTTCAGTTTAGGCAGAACGTGTGGACGCCCAAGCCCAGCGAGCCTGTGCAGCAGGCTGGTGGCATGGTGGGGAGGTGTCCTGCCTGGCTGTGGCTATCTCACACTGATAGGCTCAGCACTGAAGGGGCTCACAAGAGTGCTGGTGATGACCCTCCCTACTCACCTCACTGGTTTGGAAATTTGACTCTGAAATTTCCCAAACTCTCCAGGAGCAGTCCATTCCTTTCCCGTCTAGAAGTATAGGGAGGGAGAAGAGAGAACAGGAGAAAAAACAGGGCAGAAAGGAAGAAAGAGGTAAAAGAGAAAATAGTTAAGCAGAATCTCTGGCTAACACATTTGCCTATTAAGGTGGGCGACTTCCTGCAGTCAACCAGCTTAGAGTCAAGGGACAACAGAACTCAAAAGATTTAAGTGGCTTGGTCACTGCCCACCCAAGGCTCGGAACCTGATGCTCCACTCTGCCCACACCTCAGCTTTATCCCTTTGCAGCACAAGGCACAGCTGAGGGACAGCATGCACTTTCCTGCCCTTACTTCACAGCAGGTATGCTAATGATCATGGTGACTCCTGATAGTCCCAGGTGCCCCATCAGTGACCTGACTCCTGGAGCCAGTGGGAGAGCTCCAGCTGACCCTACCTTGCCCACACTGGCCAGCAGCTGAAGGCCTGAGACCTGATCATCACGGCTCAGCCAGAATTCTGCGTTGTCATCAGCAGAGATGGCAAACTGGATTTTCCCTGAGCAATGGGAGAGTGTCCTGGTGAGTTGAGTACGGCCCCACATACGGAGCTGAAAGCCTGCATTATGACTGAGCATTAAGTCCTCTTCACTCATAATGTGCCCTCCCCCCAACCCTACCCCTGCACAGGGGGCCTCTACATTCTGGGGGAGCAAACAAAGATAGAGAGGACTTATGGAGACCAGCCTATTCCAGCTGCAAGCAGAAGAGAGGTAGTAACCTGAGGGCACTGGATGAGAGGTTCACCATGCCTCAGTTTCCCCTCTCCCTTGATGATGGACCAACAGGGGCTCAGTGAAGGTATATTTCCCAGCTCAGGCTTATGTTTCCTGGACCCCTGAATAACTCAAAATCAGGAATGAGGATGGGGCTTTGTGGTTGCCTCACCATCAGTAAAGGGGTGCAGATAGCCAAAGATGCGGAGGCCATAGTTGGTCCATTTGGGGGACACGGCCAGCTTCCTCAGGGTTGTGCGGATCTATGCCAAGAAAGAGGAACTGTTATTCAGAGTAGGAAGAAGAAATTTGGTCTATTCAAGGTTGGTGGGAAGACCAGGAGGGGAGCAAGAGAGGCGGGTCTAGAGTGTGGCATGGTGTGTGGAGTGTAAGCTAGATAGATGTCAGCTCCTACTCACTTCTTGGTCCAGGTGACCTTGTACAGTATACAGCCCATACATCTGTACATGTTGGCCCTGGATAAACTATACTGTGAGTCTTCAAGAGAGCCTAAACTGAAATGATAGAGTGGAAGGCTGAAAGAGTCTTTGGGAAGGGAACAGAGAGAGATTCTGAGTAGAGGAAAAGTGGGTCCAAGAGACTACGCAAATAATATGGACCAATAAGAAGCAGGGAGGGAGGTGAGATCAGACAGGAGTGAGGCACAGGCAAATGGCTCAGAGTAGTGGGCAGGCATTCCCACAGGTACTCACGTGGGGGTACAGTGGGAAGTGTAGGTTTTTCCTAAGCTGTTGGATGGAGCTGCCACACCAGTCTTCAAACACGTGTAAATTGACCTGGCCACGGAACTATGTGGGGTAGAGGAGAGAGGACAGATCAGTGAGTTAGAGCACCCCACACTCAGCTCTGCAGCTACGTGGCTCCAGCAGGCAGAGTGGGGAGAGAGGCACAGTGCCTCTCTCATGCATAGGCCACAGTCCCTCCAAACATGGCACCCACAGCTTCTTTCAGGAAGCTGGCATGGCACTCAGACTATTCCTTGCTACAGTCTGGATTGGAAATGTCTTCATAGACCCATGTATTGAGGGATTGGTCCTCAGTCTGTGATGCTCTTGGGAGTGGTGGAACCTTTAGGTGGTAGGGCCTAGTGGGGGGAAGTTAGGTCATTGATGCTGTACCCCCGAAGGGGATTTCGGGGTCTCAGCCACTTTCTATGCCTCTCCACGCCCTTGCTGCCATGAAAGTGAATGGTCCTTTGCCATATTTCCTCCATGAGATACCAAATCCACAAGTCCAAAGCAACAGGGCCAAGCAAGCCTGGGCTTAAACCTCTTAAACCAGGAACCAAAACGATCCTTTCCTTTTAATAAGTTGGTTATCTCAGGTATGTTTGTCATACGGATGGAAAGCTGACTAACACACAAGCGCTATGGTCTCACTGTGAAGATGGGATCCTATATTCACACATGTGTGCATGCATGTACACACACACACACAGACCCCATACTCCTTGTTCCTTCCATGCAGGAAGGGGGCTGGCTTGCATTCTACAAGGGAGGGACCCAACAGCCAGGGTAGAATGGCAGAAGTGACGGAAGGAGCTGGGAGGAGCTGGGCTAGGTTCCAGCAAAGGCCTTGCACGCCACCCTCCCCTGTCCCTCACGCCTTGTGAGAGGAAATCTCTGCAGCTGTCTGCCTGCTATGAAACCTTATCTACCCAGTGGTCTTCACACTCTGGCTGGAGGAAGCAGCTGGGCAAGGCTACCAGGGTATCTGGGGCCCCTCCAGGCTGTGCAGCACCAGGGCCTCCTATAGCGCAGAGCCCAGGCAGTGCTGCACCGGTAGAATGCCTGTACTTTCTCTGCACCCCTCAGCTGTGGCATCGGAGGGGGACTGGCATGGGCCTAGAGCACAGCCCCCCCTTCAGTAGACAGGGCAAAGATAGGAGCCATGCTCCAGGTGGGTGGAGGGCCATGTCTGGGAAGGGAGGGGAACCTGGATATGGACCCACAGGGCTTTGGGTTACCTCAGCCCAGTTCTCTCCTCCTCCCTTTACCAAAGCCGGAGCACCCTCCAAGTGCAGGAGGTAGGGCCTCAACCACACTACACAAACAGGTTGTGCCTGCCCCGTCCCACTGTGGCTTGTCAGATCCAAAATCTAAACCGCTCTTAGGAAAAGTGGGCACAAGCAGAAGGGACAGCCAGACAAAAGGATGCAGTTTGAGGTCTTCTGCACAAGCGATGCAGGATGGAGTGCTGGGAAGATGGCTCAGTTGGTAAAGTGCTTGCCACACAAGCAAGAGTTCCATCCCCAGAATCCACATCAAAAAGTCTGATGTGTTGGCATAAGCTTGGAATCCTAATACTGGGAAAGTGGACACAGGAGGGTCCCTAGGACTCTCTGGCCAGCTAGCCTTGCCCTAATTGGGCAAGCCCCATGCCAATGTGAGACCCTGTGTTAAAAACCACGGAGGCTAGTCCTGAGGAATGACACCTGAGGTTATTCTCTGACTCCCACAGACACTCACACACACTTGCACCCCACCATGCACAATTTAAAGAGGGATGTGGAGGGGAGTGGTCGCTCCTCAATAGGAATGCTGAGAGTCTAAGGTAAGCCACAGTGATAGGCAAGGCTTTGAGACCCTGCCCCACAGCTGAACCCAGAAGACACAGGCTAGTTTGTCACTCTCTGACCCTTGAGCAACTTGTCACAGCATGGGCACACTAGCTTGGTCAACACTTGGAATGTGGAACCTTGGGAAGTAGCCATCACTCACAAGAATATGGGGCAGGGGATGGGCTGGGAGGGGTGGGAGAGGGAATGTGGGCTGGTAGGTGGGAGGCGGGTTAAGGCTCCAGGGAAGGAAAGAATGGGGACATTGTGCTGCTTCTAGGGAAATTCCTCAAGTCCAGTTTACAAAATTCAGTTGTCTCCTCCAAATGGTCTGCTCTCTGCCCCTCCCTGGGAGACTTCCAGGGTAGAGAGCTCTGGTCCCTGGAACAGCAGGAGGCTTCCCTCCCAGGGAAGGGAGGGGGAGCACAGCCACCAGAGTGGTCTGTTATGTGCAGCCTGAAGCCAGGCTGCTGGGCTTGGCATGAAGGCGGATAGACACTACCCCCTTACAGCACCCGCCCAGAGGGTCTAGCTTAGCAATGGGGGCCTGTGGTGCTGTGGAAAGTCAAGCAGGGCAGGCAGGAGTGCCATGAGAGGACAAGCCCTCTTCAGGGTAAACCTTGCCTAGCATTAGGCTAAGTCCCAGGCCTTGCTCTCCCCACCCTTGGCTGTGTAGGGTGTCTCAGGGACCCTTGGGTGCTATCTTCCTCCCTGGACTGACAACCATACCAGAATGTGTGCTGCTCCATTTTTAATCTGGCAGGTATGTGAGACTCTGGCACACCGGCCCCAGCTGCCTACCCCCCTTTCTCCTTTGCTCAGTAGGAACAAAAGACCAGGGAAGGGCAAGGGTTCCTCCGAGAGCTACGCCATTGAAGGCTTGGAACTTCCAGTCAGAGACAGAGGAGAAAATAGCTGTTGGATTATCTCATTTTAGAGGTGTAGATATTGGGGCTCAGAAAGATGAAGTGACTCTCTGAGAACACACAGCCCGCTTCACTGTCTTCCCCTTCCTTCACCTTACCTCTGCCGGCCTCACTGGCCTTTACAGGTCAGCAGCTGGCCCGAGTGGAGTACAGCGTCTCTCTTCCACTGAGTCCTCTTGCTGCTCCAGGACACTAATCCTGGACTGACTGAGCAAGCACAAGTCTGACTGAGCAAGGCACTCTGCTGCTGAAACCTTCAGGTCACTCTGATCTTTTATACCTAATCTGCCTTCCCAGCCCTCACCACACACCACTCCCTCCCTGTCATACCTACACTTTACCTACATCCTGACAACTTCCTGCTCTTCAGCTCTCACAAACACTGTTTCCTGGTCAGAAGGCCCTTTGCTTTCTTCTCCACATGGCAAACTCCTATTCATTCTTCAAAACTTTTCTCAAATACATCTCTCTGAGGCCCTCTGTGCCTTCCCCAGGAAGAGCTAACAGCTCTTTCCCATGCACCCCAGCACATCTTATTTGAATGAACAAATGTTGAATCCAGAACCATACATTCCTGCATTGAGTGTTCCGTACTGTTAAAGTGTTTTGTACTGTATAGTTAAAGAAAGAAGGGATCGGGTGAAGTTAATGGTACAGCACTTACCTAATATTCGGAGGGGGACTGGAGAAGGAGGAAGAGAGGGCGGGAGACAGAGAGGGAGGGAGAGAGAAATTGAGATGGATACAGTCCTCAAATGACCCAGATATGTAAACTGGTGTCACCTATGCTTGGGGCTGTTGCAGAGATGAGGTGCAGAGGGACAGGGCTGGTCAGAGCTATGCAGAGGTCATCACAGCTATGAGCCCTGGCTGACCCTTGCTGTAGCATGCTGCCCCTCCACACAGGTGCTCAGCACACCTGGCAGGTGGTTCAGCTCGGACAAGGAAGGCCTCACCTGACCTTGATGTGCACAGCCAATCTGGCCACTGGTTCCCACATACCAGATTCCTAGGCAGAGTTCTGAACAACTTGATCAATTTCTCCCCTTTTTTTAAAAAAAAAAATTATTTATTATTTTTATTTTATGTGTATGTGTGTTATGCCTGCACGTAAGTAAGTGCACCCGTGTTGTGCAATGCCTGAGGAGGGCAGAAGAGGCTGTTGGATCCCCTGGAACTAGAGTTACAGAAAGTTGTTAACTGCCATGTGGGTGCTGGGATTCAAACCCAGGTCTTCTGCAAGAACAGTCAATGTTCTTAACCACTGAGCCATCTCTCCAGTTCCATCTCCCCTCTTTTTTTTTTTTTTAAACAGTGTTGGAGCGTGAACCTTTGATCCCATGCCTGCTGAACTGAACTAACTCCTCCACTAAGACACAGCCCCAGCCATTGGGTCCACTCTCTTAATTTGAGAGAGTGCCCCTTCTTCCACAGGGGACTCTAGATGCTGCAAAGATAAGGAGCTGTTGTTCTAGAGCTTGATGAAGGTCCATTCTGTGTAATCCTAATAGGTGAAACTTCCTCATCCACACAGAAGGTTTGTAACAGAACTGATGCACTACAGGCATCTCTGTGGGACCAAAGTGTGGAAAACACAAGACAAACTGTGATGGTGGTGATTTGGTCTCCAAAAACAGGAAAGCCTAATCCATACAACACTTACGCAAATGTTCACAGCAGCATTATTAGAAGTAGCTAAAAATAAGTACCTCTCCAACATCTGCCAGTGGAGGAAGGGGTAAGTCAAATGTGGAATATTGTCCTATTTCCACACCCAGGAACTTCTGCTCCATGAGAACCAAGTGGAGGGAGAAGCAAATGCATAGGCCAAGGCCCAGAAGAAAGGTGGGCAGAGCCAAGCAGACTGCCAGCTGTGCCCTGTGGAGGCCAGGGAGCTGATGCAAGCTGCTAGACCACATACCGCTGTCTAGAATGTGCCTCTCAGTGGATCTAGAACTTCCATAGCTATTGAATCACCAAGGGCCACTTTACTGGGGCCAAAACAATCTCTGTCAGTTATTTGTCCTGGACCTGTGACATCTCCTCAGTTACAAATGAAACATGTACAGTAAATCAGTTAAGGAATGAAACACTGACACACTGACTGACATGTGACCCAGTGGATGAACCTTGCACACCTCATGTTACTGAAAGAAGCCAGACCCAGAGGAACACATTTTATGATTCCATTTCTATGAAGTGCCCAACAGGCAAATTCAGAGACAGAAAGTGACAAGCTTGTGCTGAGGGCTGGGACATAATGATGGTGAGGGGAGATGACTGGAGATGCAGCCCCCCACCCCGCCTTTTTAAAACAGGGTCTCATGTAGCCCAGGCCAGCTTCTCAAATTTGCTATGTAGCTAAGGATGACCATAAGCTTCTGATCCTCCTACCTCTACCTCCCAAGTGCTGGGATTACAGCTATGTGCCGCTGAACTTAGGTAGGGGTGCTGGGATCTGAACCCCGGGCTTTGTACATGCTAGGCAAGCATTCTACCAACTGAACTACATCCCCAACCCTGGTTTCCTAATTTTTTCTTTTTTGGCAGTACTTAAGATCTCAAGCATGTTAGGCAAGTGCTCTACCACTGAGCTACAGCACCAACGAGACGCAGGATTTTGGGTTTTGTTGTTTGTTGTTGTTTTTGTGGTAATGAAATGTCCTAAATTTGATACAACTCTGTGAATATACCAAAAGTTACTGAATTGTACACTTGAATGAATGTACTGTATGGAATGTGAATTATAATTATATAGCTCAGTAAAATTGGGGCTTAGTTGTTTCTTTGTTCTATTTTTGAGACAAGGTCTTAATCTGTAGCCTGGGCTATCCTCAAACCCATAATGATCAACCTGCCTCAAACTCCCAAGTGCTGGGATTATAGGTATGCACCGTCAGGCCTGGCTCCAAAATTGTTTTATTATTTTTATTTCATGTGTATGAGTATTTTTGCCTGCATGTAAGTGCACCTATGCACACAATGCCTGCAGAGGCCAGAATAGGGCATCAGATCCCCTGGAACTGGGGTAACAGATGGTTCTTAGCTGCCATGTATGTGATGGGAATTGAACCCAGGTCCTCTGCAAGAGCAGCCAGTGCTCTTAACTGCTGGGTCATCTCCAGTCTCCAAAATTGTTTTTTTTTTTTTTTTTTTTTTTTTAAAGCAGTAACAAAGGCTAATGGGGGGGGTAGGGAAGGCTCAGGGTGGGTAACAAACAGTACTTATCCCACAAGCCTGAGGAACTAAATTTGATTTCTAGAACCCACATTAAAAACTCATCCAATTTTATGTCTTACAGGGCTTATACTGTGTTCAATATTGTATAACTGTATTAAGTCAACAGTGAACCTAAAAATTTACAGCCAATTTTGAAAGAGATGCATCTTAGCTCTAGAAATTGTTATTGAATATGTCAATGCTGTTGTAATGAAATGCTTCTTCTAAGTATGTGGTTATTAAAAAGTGGAGATCTTTTTAAACATTCAAACCTCATTTAATTTTATGTCTTATAGAGTTTATCATGTGAAAAAGATTGTATAAGCATAATAATTCATCTGCAAACCTAGAAATGTACAGCCAATTTTGAAAAAAAAAGTTAAAATAGCGTATTTTAAAATGCAACGGAGATATTTTTTAAAGGTTAAAACCTCATTTAATTTTATGTCTTATAGGGTTTATAGTGAGTACAATATTGTATAACTGCAATAATTCAACTGTAAACCTAAAAATTTACAGCCAATTTTGAAAGAGATGCATATTAGCTCAGGAAATTGTTATTGAATATGTCAATGCTGTTGTAATAAATGTTTGTTCTAATTATGTGGTTATTAAATAATTAATTAAAAAAAAAAAAAAGCTGAGCTACATAGAGGCTCTAAGCCAGCCTGGGCTTCACGTCTCAAAAACCCAAAACAAATGAACAGACAAAACAACAGCAACAAAAACTCAGAAACAATGTGTGGGGCCCCAAATTGAGCACTGGGAACAAAACAAAAACCCTGAGTCTATATCATGTTCCTGTCCCCAAACGAGAGACACCGTCTTACCAACGCTGTGTAAATAACCCACAAGCACTGTGACTTGCTTAGATCTGACATATATTCACCAAGTTTTTTGTTTGGGGGACTGGCCCAAGCAGCAGACTGAGTGTTCTGGCTGGTGAACCGGCGTACTGACCAACAGATGAAACAGGTGACGTTGGGGTTTGCTAATGTCTTGTGATTTGGGTGGACATGGAAGTTTCTGAGAGCGGTTACTTCATGAAACCAGTCCCCAGCTGTCCAATCTGCTCAGCCTCCCTTTGCCACGCTAAAAGAACAGCAGCTAAAGGTGCTGCATCTTTGGATGACTTCTGGCCAGTAGACAGCCAAAGCCTGGGGTGAAGAAACAGAAAATGTCAATGTGGTTCTTGTTCACTTTGGGAAAAGACTTGGTACTAACTCTGCAACCTGAGTGAGGAGTCAGCTTCTCAGACATTGCCTGAAAAGGAGTGAGGAGTGTGATCTGACAGCTGTGAGCTCAGCACACACATGACAGGGGGGGTGGGGGGGGGGATGACAGGGAAGCTGGGTTGAAGCAGCCATCCCTTATCTCCCTAGCCTAGGGAATCAGGGATTTTCCAAATATCCATGAAGACTGAGGATATTTAAGCTGCTTTTAATACTTGAAAAATGAAATAAAAAACAGTCATTTACCACTGAAGGGCCATACACACACACACACACTAAGATTTCTTTTAAAAAGTCAATTCCCAGGCCAGGTATGGTGGTATATGCCTATAATCTCAGCATTCAGGATCTGGGCCAAAGGATCATAAATTTGAGGCCAACCTGGGCTACACTGTGAGAGCTTGTCTCCAAAATGAGGGGGGGAGGGAGAGAGAGAGAGAGGAATGGAGGGGAAAAAAAGGAAAAGAGAGAAAGAGAGTCTGGGAATGGTGGCACATGCCTGCAATCCCAGCACTTGGTAGATGGGAGACAGAAGAATCAGGAGTTCAAGGTCATCCTCAGCTACATAGTGAGTTCAAGGCCACATGAAACTGTCTCAAAACAAACAACAATAACAACAAAAAAATTGAACAAAATGAAAAGAAATATGAACCTGCTTCCCTTAGAAGAGAGAAGGCTAGATTACTGAACCAACTGATCTTTCAGGGAACTCCAGCCTTATCTTTTCAGTGGACTGTCTCCAAGTGTGTGGGGCACAATTGCTTGATGATGTCACAAAGAACAGATGTGCCAATGTTGTAATCCAGCCTCTCTCTGGGCTTTAAAAAAAAGAGGCAGTCTCAGAGTAGAAAAGCTAACATTGCCTCTTTCACTCCTGCCCTAGAGCATGTGGGTGGACTGGAAATAAAACCACCCAGGCTTCAGAAATCTGTCTGCAAGAGGGCTGATAAAGACCAGGGGCTGCCTCACACCATCCAGCCAAGAAAAGTAATCTATGTCCACAAGCCTCAAGATGAAGATCCTGGGTTCTAAACATGCTATGAATCCCCAAAGCACCAGAGTTTTGGCATAAGCATTTACTCAAAATAATTGGTATATGCCCATTAAAAGAAAGAATATCAATGTCCATAAATAAAAGGTATCATGATGGCTGGAATTTTGTTAAGAAACAGGCTCTTTCAATGTAGTCCAGGCTGGCCCTTAACTCCTGGGCTCAAGTGTCGTTGCACCTGGTTATAATTTTTAGTACTATAATAACTGGTTTCTAAAACATTTTCTAAAGAAGTTTCCTAATGTATGTTCCTTTAGAACATTAGTAATATAGAATATTAATAGGCATTTCATAGAAAAAGCAATTCAGAGGGCAAATAAATTTGGGATATGCTAAATTAATCCAAGCTAAACAGATTACCACAGAACTTCTCAGATTCTTTCATATGTTAATAAGAATTTTTAAGAAGGATAGTAGTAATAATGCTCAGTGGGGTTTTTGTTGGTTATTTATTTATTTATTTATTTTTATTTTTTCTTTTTGAGACAGGATCTCCCTATAGTCACCACTGGCCTGAAACTTGCTTTGTAGACCAGGGTGGACTTGATCTCACAGAGGCTGCTCTGCCTCTGTCTCCCAAGTGCTGGGAGCATGGCACCATGCCCAACTTTTGTTTGTTTTTAAAAAAGCTCATTTAACAATGGATTCCTTTCTTACTGGAATATTTATTGAGATTTAGTAGTCTGATAAAGAGAGTCTGGGAAGTTTGTTATCTTTAAGAGTGAGGGACTGGCAAGGCCATGAAAGTCATATAACTTTCCCAAGTGTTGTTTTCCCATCTGAGAATAACGAATCATTACAGTTTGAATCTGAAATGTCCTGGAGAGGCCCACAGGTCCATAGCCTGTGGTACTATTGGAAAGGGGTGGAGCTTTTAAGAGGTACAGCCTAGGGGCTGGAGAGATGGCTCAGCAGTTAAGAGCACTGGCTACTCTTGGAGGGTTCTGTTCTCAGCACCCACATGGTGGCTAACAACCATCCATAACTCCAGTCTAGGGGATCTGACACCCTCTTCTAACCTCTGTGGCATTGCACAACATGGGTGCACTTACATACATGCAGGCAATACATTCATACACATAAAATAAAAATAATACATAAAATTTAAAAAAAAGAAAGAAAAGAGATGCAGTGTAGTGGAGACAGATCAATGGAAGCATGCTGTTGTAGAAGATACTGAACATGGGTCCTTCCCCGTCTCTTTGCTTCCCAGCTGCCCTGAGGTGAATATCCTCCTCCAATTGCTCCCACCATGAGGTGCCATGCTACCCAGGCCCAAAGCAACAGGGCTAAGCTTCCATGAACTGAAACCTCTAAAACTATGAGCCAAAGTCAATCTTTATCCTTATGATTGTCAGGTGTTTGCTGTAGTGACAGAAAGGTGAATTAGCACAATGATACTGCCTTCCAGTTTAAGTGGCTACTAGGAGTTGCTATGCAGAGCCTGGTACCCAGAGGACCTTCAGTGAATGTTTGTGCTCCTTCTTTAAGGGAGAAAATCTAATGAGCCCTGAGGTGAACATTTTAATACAGTAATAACCTCAAGAGAGTTTTCTGTGCTCTGGAATGACATGTTTGTTTGTTTGTTTGTTTGTTTGTTTTTTAAAAAAGCCTTCTTAAAGACCAGGGCCAAGGGGCTAGAGAAATAGCTCAGTGGTTAAGAACACTGGTTGTTCTTGCTGAAGACCCAAGTTCGAATCCCAGCACCCACATGGTGGCTAACAACTGTCCGTAACTCCAGTCTAGAGGAATCTGACAACTTCTTCTATCCTCTGCAGGCACTGTATGACATGGGTGCACTTACCTACATGCAGGCAATACATGCATACACATAAAATAAAAATAATAAGTAAAATATTAAATAAATAAAGACCAGGGCCAATAGAGAGTCTTTACTTCTGAAAGCCAAGGGACAGGCTTGTTCCACTTCAGGTAGCTACTGTTTCTGCTCCTACTGTGGTCAACTTCTTGGTCCTATAAAAGAAAAACAAAGAATAAAATTGGGACTATTAAGATAAGAAACTAGAAGCCTGGCGTGGTGGCGCACGCCTTTAATCCCAGCACTAGGGTGGCAGAGGCAGGTGGATCTCTGTGAGTTCAAGGCCAGCCTGGTCTACATAGTGAGTTCCAGGCCAGCTGGGGCTACAGGGAGACCCTGTCTCAAAAAGACCGAAAAAGAAAAAAAGAAAGTGGAAACAGCCAGACACAGTGGTGCACGCCTTTAATCCTAGCACTCTGGTGGCAGAGGCAGGTGGACCTCTTGAGGCCGAGGTCAGCCTGGTCTTTATAAGGCGTTCCAGGCCAGCTGGGGCTACAGGAAGACTCTATCTCAAAAAGACCAAAAAAAAAAAAAAAAAAAGAAAGAAAGAAAGAAAGAAAAGAAAAAAGAAGAGAAACTGAAGATAGGACAGGATTCAGGGCTCCTTGAAGGTGTCTATGAAAAAGTAAAGTGTCATAAGACACAGTCCCTGACCCTAGGAAGCTTGTTAACTTAAGGGACACTCTTGTTTATTATATACCCCATATCCCTGAGGAGAATGCCTCCTCAAACTTGTCAACATGCACTTCTGAGGTTTCTTCCCTGAATGTTTTTCAATCCACTCCATATAAGAAAAAAATTGAATCTAGACCTCCTTGAGGTCTGTAAATCCCCCACAATCCTGTCAGATGTGTCACTGGCCAACAAATGGGAGCCAACCCCCCCAATCAAGGACACCCCAAGCAGTTACCTCCCTACCATACATGTTTATAGGTTTACTTTGATTCTGGTTCAGCTTTGGGGATCCATATCTGTTTGGGGCTCAGTCTGGGGCTCCTGACTGAACTGGCCCTCAGGTTCCCTAATCTACCACCCAAGAAGCACTATACTCTTTGACAAACTATATCCCAGCTGTTTGTAGGGAAGGGCATTTGTCTGCTTTACTGTCTCTGACTTTCAGCAGCAAGTGTCTAGTACTATCATCAAAGTATAGTCTTGTCTCCAGAACATATTGGTTAATATGCAGAACAGCTGTGTGTATGTGTGTAGATGGGGATGGAACCCAAGGCCTCACACATGCTAGGCAAAGGCTTTATCTCTGAGCCATACCCTTGACTCAGGGTGTGCTATTTGAGATTGGAGGCCCCATGCCTGGAACAGCTCAGACTTGGATAGTTTGAACAATGTTGCAAAGGCAAGAAACAAGACCTCTAATCCAAGAGGGGCTTTGAGGAAGGCAAGGTGGACATTTCTGCCCACTCAGTTAGGACATCTTAGAAGCTAGATTGAGGTTCCACCAGCTGTACCCCTCTGACCATACCACAAAGAAGAATGCCTTTCAGGCCATGAGGCAGAGCAACTGAGGGCCCCAGCAGAAGCAGGGAAGATGGAAGATGGACTGGACCTGCCACATACCTTGAGGCTCAGCCTCTGGGGATGATAGAACTGGAGATTTGGGTTAACAGCTGGGATGTTCCTGCTGGCCAGCGCCTTGGCCAGTTCTCCCCAGCTGCCATACCCTATGGAAGAGAAAGAAGAGAAAAGCAAGGTCAACTTAATTTGAGGACCCCATAAATCCATAAGACTGGGGAGTGGAGATAAGAGAAGTAATCGGCTTTTCTTTATCGCCTATCACCTCATAGGGTAGGTATGAAATGGGTGAGGCAGGCAGCAGATACAAACAGCCACAGTCCATAGGGCAGAGAGCTGAAAGGAGCTAAATCCCAACAGAATTCACTGCCTTCCCTAAATCAGGGAAGGGACTCTGTCAGGTGGAAATGGGCCATTGTCACATACTGTGACAACTCTAACATGATTCTTACCTGGTTGTCCTGTGGGTGATTCTTCCCCAAAGCCCAGGAAAGAAATGACTGGCAAAGGCCATTTCCAGGGCAGCAGCAGGGAATCATTTGTGTGTGGTGGGGAGCAGTGAGGGGGTAAGGGGGCTTTCTTCTCTTTCACCATTAACCAGGCACTTGGTGTTTGTCAAGCAAATTTATGAAGTGCCAGAGACAAAAGATTAAAGGACCAGCTTGTCCCGAACTGATCTGAAGGTTGTATGTGACCCACCAATGTCTGCTTTGGAACTGGCTATCTTGCACACACCTGGGGAGGCAAAAAGCCAAGTCATGATGGGAGGGAGGGAGGGAGGGAGGGAAAAGAAACTGTCAGTGTATAAGTAAGCATTTCTACACAAGTAAAGAGCCATGGGTTACAGGGGTAAGGGTGGGAAGAGTCAGAGCCCAGTCTGTTAGTCACCGGATGTCAAAGCCTTCTTGACTATAAGGAGATGGGTTGGCCATGGTCGTTGAGCTTTGAATAAGGAAGCCCATAGCACTGTCAGCCATAAAGCAGAATCATGAACCATCAGAGCTGGACAAGTTTTTAAGATCACCTCGTCCTCACCCCAAATAAGGAAAGTGGGGCCTAAGCTGGTGAAATGACTTACTTAGGCTCACAGAGCAAATTAGTAACAAGGCTAAGTTGAGTGCTCAGAGGGATTTTCACTGGGCTGCTGTCTTCCCTCCAGCAGCTTCATGAAGATGCCCTCATGGGGCTGGGCTATAGCTCAGTGGTAGAGTTCATGCCTAGCATGACATGGGCACTGCTCAAAAGGAATTACCTTGAACCCCCAGCACCACAGAAAAAAAATCCATGTCAAAGGATTTTGACAGTCATGCACCTCTGGAAGCCAATAGTTGACAGTAAGCAGACGAGTCACAGGATCCCTATGTGAGTGCCAGCAGGGGCAAGAACACAGCTCCAAAATAAAGAAATAAAGAGCACAACCAGCCAGGTGTGGTGGCACACACTTGTAACACACCAAAATTCCCAGCAGGGAGCCTGAGGCAGGAGGACTGTTGAATTTAAGGCCAGCCCAGGCTATATAGCAAGACCCTGTTTCAATCAAAATAAACAAGCCAAGAACACAATCAGAAGCATGGAGATCACCTCATGTATGAGTGATATGTACTGATGCTGCAGGGGTGGGCACAGAGCCACATTCTGGAATGTGGGGGTGGGGTAGGGCTGTTTTCTTACAGGGTTGTTATGCTTTGTGTTTACAAAGCATCTCACAGGCATGGCATCATTTGAACTTTTTTTTTTTTTTTTTTTTTTTTTTTTTTTTTTTGTCTTTTTGAAGCAGCATCTCCCTGTAGCCCCAGCTGTCCTAGAACTCACTATGTAGACCAGGCTGGCCTTGAATTCACAGAGATCTGCCTGCTTCTGCCTCCCAAGTGCTGGGACTATAGGCGTGCGCCACCACACCAGGCTCATTTGAACCTTTTAAGACTCTCATGAGTTAGGTCAAGTATGCTCACTCCCATTTTACAGATGGGGAAAGAGAAACTTGGAGTTCTAAGCCACAGATCTGTTGTCACCCAAGATTAGAGAAGACAGCCTCTGCCTCACGAGTCAACCTCCATCATCCCATTTATGATTTCTCCTGTGGCCTCACTTTCCTCCATGGTCTCTGTCTCAGTTCCTGCCTTCAGGATCTTGCCTTGACTTCCTTTGATGACGGGCTGTAACCTACAAGCCAAATAAACCCTTTGCTTCCCAAGTATTTTTGGTCATGGTGTTTATCACAGCAACAGAAAGCAAACTAAAACAAGCCAGCTTAACAAGAATCCTTATGTAATCACTTTTCGAATCAAGAGCCTCACCTCCCACCCTTTAAAAAGTGCACTTATATACACATAAAATAAAAATAAAAATTATAAAAATATATTGACTAGAGATGGCTCAGCAGTTAACAACACTGGCTGCTTTTGCAGAGGACCTGGGTTTAGTTCCCAGCACCCACATGGGGATCCAATGCCCTCATATATATATAGCACTTGGGAGGCAGAGACAGACAGACCTCTGTGAGTTCCAAGCCATCCTGGTCTATATAGCAAGCTCCATGCCAGCTGGGGATACAGGGTGATCCTATCTCAGACAAAAAAAAAAAAAAAAAAAAAACCTAAAATATTTCTAGATCATTATCCTTTTAAGAACTGAAAAGACAGAAAAAAAAAAAATAGGGTCTAGAGAGCTGGCTCAGCAGTTAAGAGCACTTGCTGCTCTTGCAGAGGATCTAAGTTCAGTTCCTAGCACCTATGTAGGGCAGTTATAAGTGCTTGTAACTCCAGCTCCAAGGGAGCTGACACCCTCTTCTGGCCTCCGTGGGCACATGCACAGACACATACTGAGTCACACACCCATACACCTTATTTAAAAAATAATATACATCTGTTTTAAAGATTTACTTACTCATTTATTTGCTTGTCTCTGTATGTGAATGTATTTGAGCATGGGTGGTGAGTGGTATGCATATTTGGAGACCAGAAGAAGGGGTGTTGGGTGTCCTCTATCACTCTACTCCTACTCCTTTTGAGGTGGGGTCTCTCCTTGAACCTAGAGCTTATGTTTTCTCAGCTAGACTGGAAACCAACAAGTCCCAGCAATCTCCCTGTTTTTGTGCCCCTCTGAGCTGGGGTTACAGGCATGTGTGGGATGCCTAGCTCATTACATGGGTACTGGGACATGAACTCTGATCCTCATGATGGCATGGCAGGTGCTCTTAACCACAAAGCCATCTTTCAGGCCCACCCCTGGGCTGCGAGGCTATTTTAATAAGAATGCTCTTGATGTCCACAGGCCTCCTCACTCTGCTTGTTGGCTGCAAAGCCCCAGCCTCTTTGCTGTACTAAGAACCAAGGTCAGGTCTATAGTTATGAAGAGCCATCATTGGCAAAAGCGAGTAATTCTGCTGTTCTTTAACTGAAGGGTCCCTCTGGGGCCAAGGATAGTTGCACTGAGGGAAAGACAGGAAACAAGCCCCCACTTGCAGGTCACAAGTGTGTCTCGATGATTCTGAGATGTTTGAGATTAGGATGATCCAGTGTCATCTTTAGCAGCTTACAGAACAGAAACATTCTTTTACAGACTCAGCTCCTCTGTACAAAGACAAGCAAGGCTGTGGAGTGACGGGTCTAACTGTGTATGCATCACTTACAGCTGTGACTGTTGAGAGCAAGTCACTGCATCTCTTCAACCTTAGTTTCTTCATCTGAATGGTGGGAATAGAAACACCTGCTTCCCCAAGACTGCTGTGAGCATTGAATTATGTGTGTCAAACTCACAAAGTGTTCAATATATGATTCTTCTTCCTAACAATTCCCGAGTTGGGGTTTGGGATTTGAAAATCAGGAGACAGGAGTTCACAACCTCTTTTGAATTGTGTAAACTACAAAGAGCCAGTAGTACTCTAACTCTCTCTACTGTACTTACTGACAGATAATAAGCAGACAGGGCATCAGGGACTTGGAGGTGGTATAGCGATACAAACACTTCTGCTTCGTGGGCTTTGTGGTTCCCCATCACCACACCTCCCCAATGCCCTATCAGTTTTCACCATGCACACACTGTGTCATGCACTGGGCCCTGTATCTGAATGTTCCTCACCCCTGTTTCTGCATTAATCCTGCCTGTGGATAACCTGGCATTGCTTAGCCCCCCTGGGGGCATGTGGAGCTAAAGAATGTGCCGGTTGAACTACCGACACTTGTTACTTGCTCCCTGGTAAGCAACTCCTCCTGCTCCAGGCCAGGCTTCTCCTCCCAGAGCACCAGCTGCCAGGGCCTGGTCCTCCTACAGCAGGTGTCACATTTATGCCAGGAGACAGACACCCGGATCTCAGGTGTCAGATAAATTACCACTGTGGGCCTCATGTTCTGCCCTCACAAAGCTGGGCTATCAAGTTCACCATCAGCCGGAGCTTTGCCAACATCCCTCCTTAAGGCAATACAGACTTCAAAGGCCTGAAGATTATCATCCTGGCTCTTTGTGATTCTATGGCACACATATATCCCTGGGTATCACTTTTCAAAGACTCTTACATATGCTACTCCATTGCCTCCCCTAACCCTCATTTAAGAGAGGAGAAAAACAAAACAAAGGAAAAGATACGGTTATCGGCCCAAGGTTACACAGCAAGTAAGATAACCTACATGAAGCATTTAGTGCCTATAACAACTCAATGTTCAGCACCACTCACAATGCCCAGGTCAGGAGCTGCCATCCATTTCTCTTGATCTTTGATCTGACACTCTTGCCAATACAGCTTGTGGACATCAGGGTCATCCACATGGGAGAAGAAAGAAAGGCCCGCACTATTGAGGCTGCTGCTGGTATTGCAGATCCACAGTGGGACGGCAATCTTAAGCTCCAACTTCATCCTAGGGGCTGAAATACTCAACAGGTGAAGGCTGGGGCTGGAGCTCAGCAGAAAGTGTTGCTAAGGTAGAGCACTTGTACACTCAGCAGTGTACAAGACCCTGGATTTCATCCCCAGCACTGTTAATTTTTTAAAAAAAGAAACAACTTAGGAAGTGAAAAGTTCATACTAAATTTGCATGTTGGTATAAATTCCTAAAGTCTGTTCATAAAAGACCCTGAACTAACTAGCTGACCCAAAGCACACCCCCTTCCAGCCTACGTGCTCAAAGCTCTAACGCCCAAATAGGACTTCTTACAAGCTCTAGGGGAAGGTGTATTACTTTTGCTCCTAAGTAATTGAGAGAGCTACTAATAGCAGTTAACATTAACAAACACTTATTAAATGCAAAGCACCATGCTCAGTTTCATTTCACTGTGTAAAGGGACAGATAATGTGAGCACATACATCATTTCCAGGGAGCCCAATATAGACCTAGAGAATCTGTTCCAATCCTCTGATCATTAAGAGTGATATTATCAGCCTCAAGTGAGTGATTTGCCTCATCTCTCAACTTCACATTCTACTTCTTGCTCATGTAGAAATGGATTTTGCCTGACAACAGATGGAATTGGATGAAGGCAGTCCAAACTAGTAGATGATGCAAGTTTATCCCTAAATAAAGGGCAAACTGTGGAACAAAAAGGTTGCTCATCTCCCAAACCTGTCAGCTCTCTGTATCAGCAGGGAAACTGAAGGCAGCCCAAGAATGTCACCAGGGTAGGTATGGAGCTGAAGCACTGCCTAAAAAAGGATGGACACATGGGGGTGCAGTAGAGCATTGCAGGCATAGACATCTCTGCAGTGCTCTTGGGGCAGGGCTGCATTGGAAAGGGCTTGCACCCTTTCCTATAGCTCAAGGAAGGATTCCCAAGAGGGGAAGGATTAGCCCTCTAAGGGCTCTGGAAAGGGTGTGAGCAGCCTAGGAGGGCCAGTTCCACCTGCTCCTCGGGACAACCTGAAGATCCAGGGATGAGTGTAGATTTCAAAGAAGCCCTGGGATCTGTACAGAGACTCACTCTCCAGAGACTAATAATGCAAAGAGAAAAGGTGATGAAATTCAGAGACGCTGAAGAAACAGAATACTTGTCCCACTAGAAAACAGGAGGCTGTCATGGAGACAGGAGGCTATGCCATCCAAGGGCACTGTTCTACAGAGCCAAGAATCAGCATTGTGTCCCAGGGTGAAAAGATTCTGTCCCTGGAGAGAGCTTGAGGAGAGAGCCACGTGTCCTCAGCAGGACAAAGCTGCTGTGGCTTGAATCCAGCAAGGCCTAGACCAGACCAGAAACTGAAAAAAGTATGTTAGGGACAGTCAGAGATGAATCCGAGGACCCGTCACCTGGGAGACAATCTTCAGGGCAAGCCTCCGATGACAGAGAGGAGTCAGTCTTTCCTTTCTAGTCCACGATACCCCAGGGAACTTGATGCAATAAAAATTATTATTACTATAACCATAACAATTAACATTTTTAAGTTAGGCATATATATATTTCTACAGATGTCTATTATATTTATATTAAATGGAATACAGATTATTCTCTTATGAAAGCGAGTGGCATGTAAATAATACTCTCTTGCAGTCCTTAATAATTGTTGAGAAAATAGAGTACTGAGACCAAAAAGCATGGAACTGCAGTTTTACCAAGAATGGGTGCTAACATGTAACTAGCCTCAGCTTATACTCCTGGTAGAATGAGAAAGTTGAACCAGATTATAACAAACCCAGAAACAGCTTTCAAAGACCTGTTACTTTCTTTTCCTAAATTTGGTACATTACTTTTTTACATTTTATTTCTTATTCTTCGATAGTTTCAACATGTATATCCTGAACTTTGGTCATTTTCACCACCCATTCCCTCTCTCTCCCACTGAAACCCTTCTTCCCCCAAAACCTTATTTTTATTATGTGTATGAACATGTTGCCTGCATGTATATAAGTGTGCTCGTGTCATGTAATGTCCAAGGAGGTCAGAAGAGGGCATCATGTCCCATGGAACTGGAGTTACAGGTGGTTGTTAGATACCATGTGGGTGCTGGGAACCCAACTTGGGACTTCTGCAAGAACAGCCAATGTTCTTAACTTCTGAGACATCTCTCCAGCCCGTTTCTCTTTTAACTATATTTTTTATTATTCATTTTTTGAGAATCGTTTACATGTATACAACATATTTGTTTTGTCTTTGTTTTTCTGAGATAGGGTCTGCCTGTAGACCCTACTGGCCTGGAACTCATATGTAGACCAGGTTGGCCTTGATCTCACAGAGATCTACCTATTTCTGCCTCTTGAGTGCTGGGATTAAGGGCATGCACCACTATGCCCGGTTTTATACAATGTATTTAAAATTTTTATTTTATTTTATGAGTGTTTTACCTGCATATATGTAAATGAACTGGCATCATGGAATATAGAGGGCTGAAGAGAGCATTGGATCCCCTGAAACTGCAGTTAAGGATGGTTGTTAGCCACCATGTGGATGCTGGGAATTGAACCTGGGTCCTCTGTAAGAGCAGCCAGTGCTCTTAACTACTGAGACATCTCTCCAGCCCTTTTCAAATGTTTTGTAACACATACTAAATCCTTTATTTTATCACAATTTTGGATACTGAGTTTCATTTCTTGACTCATTCTTCTTTACGCATAAGTG
>NW_008343559.1:483397-484408 GCF_000622305.1 Nannospalax galili | reverse complement strand
ACCTAAAATCTTTTAAGAATTAGATAAAAGCTCCCAAATACTTTTGATATTTTTGGCCTTTGGAATGGAGTAGATTGCTAAGAGGCCCAAGGACACTGTGAGTTTTAGCCAGGAAACTGGCTACTTTTCTTTTGGGTCTTTTTACCCTAACTGCCTAGCCAATTCCTACCTCCTATTCTTATCATGCCATCCTCTGAAGAGGTTACCAAAATTTCCAATAGGGAATCGGGGAGCAGACTTCTCTGGCTTCTTCCATGCTGGACAGGGATACAGGGTGAGGCAATTGGAGTACCCCTTCAGAGGGTCTATCTAAAAGACTCCCAAATTGTAGAAAGGGGAGAAGAAAGTCCTTGAATCATGAATGGGAGATGTGAAGGAGAAGTAAAGGCAAGAGTAATTAGCATTATAAGTTCTAGACAGGGAACTAGAAGAAAAGTCAGAACAGGGCAATTTTCCAAATGCTCATATGAGAGTCCATTGGAGTTTCTTGACAAGGGCTTCCAAAAGCATCCCTCTTTTGGGCTCTTCCTCATTTTTCTTTTGTCTTCCAAGGCTGGACTAGTTGGCTGGGAAGAGTGGCTGGATACGCAGGTGAGGGCCCAGTGACCCTGCTTGGCACTTCTTTAATGACTGAGCACAACTGTCAACAAGCCCAATTGTGACTATGTTTAGCGATCAGGCTCAGCTGAATTCATGATGATGGTAGTTATTTCATGCAGAAGGGACTGCTGGATAGCACCATCTTATTAAAAGGACCTGGAATTTAAAAGGATTTGGTGCTAGGAGCCACATGTGAGGGAGAACATAGGTCATTTGTTTTTCTGAGTCTGTGTTACTTAGTATAACAGTTTCTAGACCCATCCATTTACCTGCAAATTTCATTATTTTATCATTCTTTACTGCTGAATAGAACTCCATTGTGTGAATATGCCACATTTTTGCTAACCACTCATCAGTTGAGGGGCACTTAGGTTGCTTCCATCTCTTAGCTATTGTGAAAAGAGCAGCCAC
>NW_008343559.1:471114-483232 GCF_000622305.1 Nannospalax galili | reverse complement strand
ATGTTGAACACTTTTTGAGATGTTTCTTAGCCATCTTTATTTCTTCCTTTATTTCTTCCTTCCCATCTTTTAATTGGGTCATTTGGTTTCTCGATTCTCATCCTTAAATTCATGTGGAGGCACAAAAGACCCCAGATAGCCAAAGCAACCCTGAGCACAAAGAGCAACACTAGGGGATTACTATACCAGATCTCAAAGTATATTACAGAGCCATAGTCATAAAAACAGCATGGTACTGGTGCAAAAACACAGAGATCAATGGAACGTCATTGAAGATCCAAACCTGAGAACACACAATTTCAGCCACCTGATACTTGACAAAGGTGCCAAGAACACACAAGGGAGGAAAGACAGCATCTTCAACAAATGGTGCTGGCAAAACTGGATCTCCACCTGTAGAAGAATGAAACTAGATCCTTATCTTTCACCTTGCACAAAAGTCAACTTCAAATGGATCAAAGACTTCAATGTGAAACTGGAAACCCTGAAACTATTAGAAGAAAATATTGGCAGTAACTTACAAGATATAGGTGTAGGAAAGGATTTTCTAAATCAGACAGAAGTTGCTCAGGAATTAAGCAATCAATAAGTGGGACCTCATTAAACTAAAAAGCTTCTGTACAGCAAAAGAAATAATCAAAAAAGTGAAGAGAGAACCCACAGAATGGGAAAAATTTTTTTACCAGTGACACATCTGACAGAGGTTTAACATCCGGAATATATAAAGAACTCAATGTACTTTTATCAGGCTTTTTTTTTTTTTTTGAGACAGGGTCTCATGTAGCCCAGGATGGCCATGAAATGCTATGTAGCCAAGTGTTGAGATTACAGTCACACACAACCACACCCAGTTTATGTGATACTAGGGCATGAACCCAGGGTGTCATGCATGCTAAGCAAGCACTCTACCAACTAAGCTACATTCCCAGGCCAGATTACTACCTTTAATAATCCTATAGGCTTAGAAAATAAGGCTTAGAGGTTTAAAAAAAAAAAAATCTTGTCAAAAGTCACAAAGGTGGCAAGTGACTAAACCAGGATTTGAGCCCAGGACAAAAAGCCATGTTATTAATTTCATTACTCTCTATTAAATATGCTTGAGAGTTTTCACCTCTATTATTAACACTTGGTATCAGGTATTCATTTAGTCACCAGCCTATCCCTCCTCTCCTCCCCACCCCAACTACTTCTTACTTCCTCTAGCACACACACACACACACACACACACACACACACACACGCACACACACCAGATCATTTCCTTACTTTTTCTAATCTAATCATTAGGTCATTAGCATCTCTCCACAGGTGTCAAAGAAATGTAAGGGGGAGAATGAAGCCCCAAACATATGAGCCCATCATCCTCAACTAGCCAGACCTAGACAAGAACATTTGAGTAGAGCTTGCTGCCCTCTTCCTGGTTTCTCAATCCCCTCTTTCTCAATAGAAATAATCCAGCCATGTGTTTATGTTCACAGTTGGCCCTGGGGGATCATGGGTGGCTCCCCAGCTCACAGAACAGGGGGATGGGGTGATGAGGGTGGGGACAGGAGAAAAGAAGCAACCTAAGGTTTCCCTGGCTCCTGCTGATGAACAAATAAGCACAGATGGGCTCTAATGAGCCTCCTCTCCTGACAGGCCCCCGAGCCTTCTCAGGGCCAGCCCCACAAGCCTGAAGAGCAGTCAGCTGCATCCCCTGCTTCTGCCAGGCTGGCACCTGAGCTGCTGGGATGGTGGTGGCTGCTGGCAGGCTGAGACTTGCAACCAGTGACATGGGAACCACACCTACCAGCCTCGTGGGTGCTACCTAAAGTGGGGCGAAAGAGGGCATCTGAGCCAGTGCCAGGGAGGTACTGTCTTACAGCCCTGCTGTAGCACTTCCTTCTCACCCTGACATCCAGGTAGAAGAGAAAGCCAAGGAAGCAGATGAGGAGAGGCGACAGAAAGGGACTTCAATGCCCTTTCTATTCGCTGCTGCTGAGCTGGGAATATGTGTTTGTACATAATGCAACTCGGTAAATTTCCATTTCTCAAGCCATGGGTGATGACCAGCAAAGGCTCCAAAAGATATGGTCCAGCCCTGGGTCACCTCGAGGGTATTATCAAAAATTAAAACAAACAACCCGTAACACTTCAGGGTCCATTTACTAGCCAAAGCTATGATAATTAGTCATAGTCCTGCATGGAGAATGTGAACTTAAGACCCTGGATGAAATGAGACAGTTTCAGGATGACCTAGAAGCAACAGGGTCCAGGACTTTGAAGACTGGCCCACATTTGGGAAACAGGTGCTTTAATCCTTGGGGACCTAGACAAGAGCCCGTTATGTTCTTCCAGGACCCTTAGATGGGGCTGACTTTTCTGAACCCATTAGGCATGTCTTCTTGTGGAATAGGGCACAGACACTCTTCTGCATGTCAGGGAAGATGTGGAGCCATCTTTTACCTTCCTGGGTCTTTCAACTAGGAAGTTCAGGGCTGCAATGATAGAGGGATTGTCTAATATGTGAAAGCAGTGGTTAGGAATGATCAATCAGCAGATTGGGGAAAATGAGTAAATGGACCAATGAACTATCCAGTCACCAGGCATTTACCGAGTACCTGGTGTATACTGAGTATCTTGGTAACAGCAAGAACAGACAGAAAGCACAGACATTTAGCTCTTCCATTCCTGGATACAGATAGGGAGAGTGTCCATGGTACATGAAAAGACCCACTTATCCATGAGCTTGGATATGATCTGGTCCTCACACTGTGTCCATGCAGAGCAAATGCAAGCCAGGTCTACTGGGTACAAACAGGCAGACAATTAAAGAGCTGGGCTCACTGGATGCTGATGATATGTTGCTCAAGGATTTTCCATTTTTAAGACTCAGAATGGTCAGGAAAAACATTCCGAACAAATTTTCTGTGATTAGGAAATTTGTCCTCAGGGTCCTGAAGAGTTTAGGAAAGCAACAATATGGGAAAATTTGGATTCTGCATAATGTCAGTGGGATAGTTTCAGGAAGAACATCACTAGACCTCAGTTGAAGGTTGGACGCTGCCCATGGAGGTTCTGGAGGGCAAGGGACAATACCTTAGTAGCTAGTCAAAAGCATAGGCTAGGGGGCTAGGGAAATGGCTCAGCAGTTAAAGGGTGCTTCCTGCTCTTTCTTTCAGAGGACCTGAGTTCAGTTCCCTATACCTATACCAGGTGGCTCACAACCACTTGTAACTCTAACTCCCAGGTATCTGATGCCTCTGGCCACCTCTGGCACTTGCACTCATGTGCACACACCTCCCCTCATACACATATTTTAAAAAATAAGGGGCTGGAGAGATGGCTCAACAGTTAAGAGCACTGGCTGCTCTTGCAGAAGACCCAGGTTTAATTCCCAGCACTCACATTACAGCTAACAACCGTCTATAACTCCAGTTCTAGGGGATCCAATGCCCTCCGAGGCATTGCACAACATGGGTGCACTTACATACATGCAGGCAATACATTCATACACATAAAATAAAAATAATAAAATTTAAAATACAATAAAATCTCAAAAGTCTGGGCTCTTCCTTTGACCTCTTTCCAAGGAGAAGGAGGAAATAGGGACTCTCTTCTGACTGAGGGAGAGAAAAATGTTTTCTATTATCAGAGAACCTGCGGGGACAGAGCATTACAGACAGAAAAGGTAGGAGCCAGATTTTTAAAAATCATGAAGGTTGGGGAAAAGACTGGACAAGGAGGATAGCATGAGAGATGATCCATAAAAGGAGAAAACAGTATCACCTAGCCTGCTAATGAGACAGGAAGGTAACACCTGGCACAGTGACTATTTGCCCCAGCCACATAGAGGAGGCTGAGGCAGGAGGACTGTTTGAGCCTAGGAGCACAGGGCCAGCCTGGGCAATATAATATGCCAAGAGCCCTGGATCTTTAAAATAATTTTTTTTTTAAAGACACAAAAGGGGCCAACCATGGTGGCGCATGCCTGTAATCCCAACACTTCAGCACTTGGGAGGCAGAAGCAGGTGGATTTCTCTGTTACATAGGCCAGCCTGGTCTACACAGTGAGTTCCAGGCCAGCTGGGGCTACAAGGAGACCCTCTTTCAAAAAGACAACAAAAAAAAAAAAAAAAAAAAAAAATAGACACAAGTGGGGAGAAGTAGGAAATACTTGACAATTAACTGTTACCAACCTGTACTTGTGTGGTAATTACAGTAAGATGCCAAAACAGGCCTAGGAGGAGAAACACAGTTTAGAAACTCTTCCTCCATATATGACCCATTTGCCCCACTAACAGGTTACCACCATGCCAGAGGAAAACCGCCATAGTCACAAATGGACATCTGCCCAGGCAAGTCACTATGCTATGTGCTCGACATTTATCAACTCATTTAAACTCCTTACCAATTACTTAGCATTAAGAAAATTCTTAATTCACAGATAGAAAGCTGGGGTCCTCAAAGCTTCTAGACAATGGAACTGAGATTTAGTCCCTTGCTTGATTTTCAAAAAAAAAAAAAAAAAAATTTCTTGGGGCTGGAGAGATGGCTCAGTGGTTAAGAGCACTGACTGCTCTTGCAGAGGACCTGGGTTCAATTCCCAGCCCACATAGCAGCTAACAACTGTATGTAACTCCAGTTCCAGAGGATTCAACATTCTCTCCTGGCCTCTGCAGGACATTGCGTGTACATGGTGCACTTACATACATGCAAACACTCATACACATAAAATAAAAATAAATATTTTTTAAAATCTCCTAACAAGTATCTTACACAGGATTTTTCATTTGTTTGACAAAAAGACAATGGAATTCAAGGGAATCAGGGAGCAATTGGGTCCCTGAGACCAAGAACTTGATTTGGGACCAACAGCAGGAGCCTCAGCCACCCAGCCCACGTCACTTGGTGTCTGCTTTTAGATGCCCCCACCACTTGCAGTGTTGGAGATCCAACTCAAGACATAAGCACACCAGGAAAGCACTCTACCAGTGAGCTGCTGAATGACCTCCCTCTAAGCAGCCTGAGTGCCCTCTCTTTTCTGCATCTGGCTGGAAAACAAGCAAGGTACATTATCTGATGTGGAGGCCTGCCAGACCTGCAAGGTCTCATGAAAGTGACTTGCCCAGGTGAGGCTGTGGGAAGGACAGGGAATGGGACAGGAAGGCATACATAATAACTCTGCTCTCAAAAGAGGAATATTGGGTTTTGCCTTCCTCCTCCCCAAAACAGCACATTTTAGTGACACTTCAAGGGTTTGCATGCACTTAAGGGCAGAGGACTGAGCCACAAGATCAGGCCCTCAACCCAGAATCACCACCACATATTCATGGTTTTCTTTCTCCCAATGCCATGAGTCATTTCCATTCTGCTGATGGGGACACAGAGACATAAAGGTAAGTTGACTGAATTGTCTAATGAGCAAGGGAGCCAGTGTTAAGGACAAGGCTAGAATCAACCTCTGATTCTTGGCCCAAGGCATAGTATGCTATCAGAGTGTTTAGCTGCACCCAAACCTAATCTAGGGAAGGCTAGAGAATTAGCCCTGTGCAGACAAAAACTGGGTCTAATTATTATATTCCTATTGTACCAATCAAGCACTTGAAGCATGTGAATAAATGAATGACAGAGAGGGTTAGTGTGAAACGTCTGGAATATTTACTGCTTAGGCATCTGAAGGTCACAATTCTGGGCTTGAGACTGGTTGAACCAACAGACACTGACATTCTGGGAGATTGACAACCAGTCTGACCCTGTCTTAACGCCCTGTGGACACTCACTGTGGCACTTATGTCAAAGTCACAACTCAAGTGCCTCTACGGAAGCTCCTGGTTTAGTGTACTCTTTTTCTTTCTTTCTTTTTTATTTATTATTTTTATTTTATGTATATGAGTGTATTGCCTGCATGTATGTGAGTGTACCTGTGTCACACAATGCCACGGAGGTCAGAAGAGGGCTTTGGATGCCCCTGGAACTGGAGTTGAGGACGGTTTGTAGCTGCCATGTGGGTGCTGAGAATCGAACCCAGATCCTCTGCAAGAGCAGTCAGTGCTCTTAACCACTAAGCCATCTCTCCAGCCCCTCTTTCTCTTTCTTAAATGTAATTTTGAGATGCTGTGCTTAAAATTGCCTGGTCTCCTACAAACTCCAGTTCAGGCAGATACAGGTCTGGAGTCTGTTAGCTGTCTCTCTGTCCTTCATGAAGCAGATACATCAGACTAGCCATTTAGAACCTTTTATTGCAATTTGACATTGGAGCTACATAGTGGAATCAGCTCACTGAATATGGTGTAGACCTGTATATGTATGTGTATTTGAGACAGGGTCAGACTGGTCTTGAACTTGTAATCTTCTTGCCTCAGCCTCCCAGGTGCTGGGAGTACAGGCATATGCCACCTGCTTGGTTCTGGATATTCTGAACTCCTGTGGTAAGTAAGATGTTGCACCAGATGCATACGGTTGATGCCCATTTATCAATCAGTGAAAAATTAAGAACTAAAAACAGAAATGGAAAAACTAGTCCTCCACTATGGTTTGTGCCACTTAGTATCTATCACAGGTGTGATGACCTTCCCTCTGGCCTTAACTTAGCCAAAGGTAACTTGGGGAGATGGTCATGGAATACCCAGAAGGCAGGATCAGAAGGATCACAGCAAATTTGAGGTCAGCCTAATCTATCTAGTGAATTCTAGGCCAGCCATGGCAGCAAAACCCTGTCTCCAAAAAAAAAGGTAGGGAAAGACCACAGAGTAGGTTGCAGAATTACAAAGGGAATCATACCACCAGACTCCAGGAACCAGGGCAGTTACTAAAATCTTCAATACCTTGTTCTCACACCCTGTGTCTGCTCAGGATTCAAATTCCCAGGTGCTACATGTAGGAACTTGCAACTCCATCCAAATACTAGGCCAGATAGGAGATGTTCTTCCCTGTGAAAATAGACTAGTTCTAAATGCTTGTTTTCCCTAAAGGGTGAGATTTTTCTGTGAGTCAATCTACTTTTAACACAAAGGCATATAAACACAGATATAGCTAAGGGTATCAAAGACACAAGCACTACAATACATAAGAGATTCTATGGAATATTTAGAAGATGGTAGAACTGATATTTAGACTGTCCCCAGATTCACGCAGACAGACACTATTCCAAATATATTTCTTGGAAAGATGAGGTAAAACAATCATTTGTCAGACTTTGGAAGTGATGTGCTCAGCTGGATGGCATGGCACTCACCTGCAATCCTAGTACACAGGCAGCTAAGCCAGGAGAATGTCAAGTTCAAGGGCAGCCTGAGCTACACAGTGAGATTCTGTCTCATAAAACAACTTGTTGCTCCTAGCTCAAATATTCTGCCCAGTAGAAAGTCAAAGCCTCCCAGACTGAAGTGTCTTTGTCTGAGGTCACAAAGCATTTGAAGACTCATGACTAGAACCCAGGTCTTCTCTGTTCTGGTTTAGAGCACTTTCCTAGTCTGCTAACAAGTGAGATCATCCAGGTTATGAGTCTAGTGGCAAGTGCACAGCATTGCCTGGCATGTTCAGCTTGGAGTCTCAGAACACAGGTCTTCTTCTGCTTACAAGGTCATGGTCAACAGAGGCAGCTTGGAGAACATATTTCTCTGAGAATCTGAGAGCTTGCTAGTGAAGGGTTGTAACAGTGCTAAACCTGGCTCTGCTACCACATGAAAAAAAGGCTCTGAGCTCTTCAGAGCAAGGCTTGCTCATGCCTCTTTTGAATGACTGTAGCTTTAGACTGAAATGTGAGAGGCTCGATAAATGATGTTGAGTTTCACTGACATATCAATTATTGTCTTTCCTATATACTCTAACCGGATGCAGAGTTAGGTTGATCTCTGTGAATTCAAGGCCAACATGGTCTACATAGCAAGTTCCCAGCAAGTCAGGGCTACATAGTAAGACCAGACCTCAAAAAAAAAAAAAAATCTGTCCTTTGGGGGCCAGCAAGATAGATGAGCAGGGACAGACTCTTGCTGCCAAGTCTGACAACCTGAGCTTGATCCCCAGGATTCACCTAATGGAAGGAGAGAACCAACTCCCATAAGTTGTCCTCTGACCTCCACACAAGTACTGTGGTGTGTGCAGTCAGAAATACACACACACACACACACACACACACACACACACACACACACAAGTAAAATAAGTAAATGTAATTTAAAACATTTAAAAAGGAATCTGTTCCTTGGGCTATAGCATAAACATTTACTTTAGTTCAGATACTATTGATTTCACTTCACTTCCATAAAAATAACCTCTATTAGTCTGCTCTGGCCTTCACAAACTCAATGAGACCTTGACTCTCAGAATGGTTGATCAAACTATTGATAGTTTTTATATTCCCCACAGTCAAAGCACTATGTTTATAAAGAAAAGTGAGACTTTCACTTACACAACTGGTTATTTGATATGTTAGAAACCTATTTTCTGAACCTTAAATCAAGGTATGTGTGTACTAGTTATTTTTCTGTGCTGTGATAAATACCATAACCAAGGTGCCTTATAGAAGGAAGAGTTTATTGAGCCTATGGTTCCAGAGGGATAAGAGTCCATCATAGCGGGGAGGTATGGTGGGAGGCAGCCAGAGCAGAAAGCTGAACACTCACATCTTCAAGCAGGTACAGAAAGTAGAGAGAGCAAGCTCAAAGTGGGGCAAGGCTAATGAATACTCAAAGCCTGCCTCCAGTGACATGCTTCCTCCAGCAAGGCCACACCTCCTAAGGTTCCATGATGCTCTCCCAAACAGCGATAAAAACTGGGGACAAAGTGTTCAAATACTTGGAGCCTATGGAGGACATTCTCATACAAACCACCACAGTGAGTGATATGAACAAATGCTGACAAGGAATCAGGAAAAGTAACTCCCTATGTACTGCTGGTGGGAATGTAAACTGGTATAACTACAAAAACCGCTACAGAGGTTCCTCAAAAAACTAAAATTGGAACTACCAAGAAAGGTGTAGGGGCACACCTATAATCTACTCACTTGGGAGGTTGAGGCAGGAAGCCTGCTGGGAGTTTGAGGCCAGCCTCCACTACATAGTAAGATCCTGTCTTTAAACAAATAAATAAGTAAATAGCATATTATCCAGCTATACTATTCCAGGGAATATACAAGAAGAACTCCTAAGTCAGCACACAACAGATATTTGAACATCCATGTTTTATTGCAGCATTATTCACAATAGTTAAGATACAGAATCAGGGGCTAGAGAGAGGGCTCAGCAGTTAAGAGCACTGGGTGCTCTTGCAGAAGACCCAGGTTTGATTTCCAGCATCCACGTGGTGGCTAACAACCATTTGTAACTGGAGTTCCAGGGGATCCAATGCCCTCTTCTAACCTCTGAGGGCACTGCATAACACAGGTGCAGTTACACACATGCAGGCATTACACTCATACACATTAAAGAAAAATAATAAGGGGGAATCAGTTATCCCTCCCACCCAATCAGTCAACCTTAGTTGAATGTGGGGGAGGGGTTAAGGATATATAAGCCAAGAACGCCATGAGGCACCTCTCTCACCATTTTGTGTGGCTATCGGGAAGTCACAGAATCTATATTTGAGTGTGGACTTTCCAGTGCAGCTGTAAATGGGGGGGAGGAACCACTCTTCTGTAAAGAAACCCCCACCTTAGGCTCTGTTAGCAAGCCCAATAAACTCATTAGGATTTTCCAAAAAAGAAAGAGAAAAAGAAACCTTCATTATTCCACCAAAGTTGACCCCATGTTGGCAAATCCTTTGGTCTTTGATTCCTTACTCCTACTTTTCCCCCTTAAACCTCATTGTATGCATATTTGTATGTAACCCTGCTCCAAGTAATTTCTGGGAAATGTGTTAAAAATTGCCTCTCTTTGGAATAATTAAAAATATTCTAAAATTAAAATAAATAAAATATTTTTTAAAAGATACCAAATCATCCTAGATTCCCATCAACAGATGAAGGAAATGTGATAGATTGATAGCTAGATGATAGAGAGAGATGGGGGAGGGAGAGAGGGAGAGAGGGAGAGAGAGGGGGGGAGAGAGAGAGAGAGAAAGAGAGAGGAGAGAGGGATATAAAATGGAACCATGTTCAGCTATAAGAATGTAATTCTGTTTTTAGGAAAATGAATGGACCTGGAGATCATTGTGTTAAGCAAGATAAGATGGACTCAAAAAGACAAATATTACATACCTTCTCACATGTGTATGTCATGAGGGCTGGAGTGGTGACTCAACAGTTAAGAGCACTGGGTCTGGCTGTTCTTTACAAAGGACCTGGGTTTGGTTCCCAGGACCTACACGGTGGCTAACAACTGTAACTCCAGTTCCAGGGGATCCAACGTCTTCTTCTGACCTCCACAGGCATTGAACACACGTGGTGCACTTATATATGTGCAGGCAAAACACTCATACACATAAACTAAAAATAATAACTTTTTAAATGCATACATATGTCAAATACATATTCACATCATATGGCATGAAGGGAGAAGGAAGACTACATAGAAGAGGAAGGAGTCTAAAGACCAAGGGAGGGACAAGAGAGGATGAAAGTGAACAAAGCGTAGTAACTGTGTATGAAAATGCTGTAATGAAGCATTTTGTATAGTAACTAAATAATAATAATAAAAATAAAAATATGGTCTTATGATGGCAAGAAAGTTAGACACACAGGCCAAATAGCCACACTGTTTGGCATTCAATTATCATTTTCAGGGCTCATGACTATAATTCCAGCACAAAAGAGGCTAAGGCAGGAGAATCGCCATTAGTTTGAGACCAGTCAGGGCTATATAGTGAGTTCCAGGCCAACTTGATCTACCTTGTTAAACCCTGTCTTAAAAAAACAAAAACAAACAAAAAACAAAATGACTTTTAAAGATCTCTATTGTCCTTAGTCTTACAAATTTGCTAAATCCCCTTGTCAGGTGACTGACAGGATTGGCCTAGGTAACTTGGCTCCCTCTGCTGCTGAGCCAATAAGACTGCTGACTAAAAATGTGCAAATAACTTAGAGGGCAGAAAAATTCATTCTAGGGGCTAGAGAGATGGCTCAGGAGTTAACAGCACTTTCTGCTTTTCCACAAAATTCAAGTTGAGTTTCCAGCACCCACACTGGGCATCTCATAACCACCTGTAACTCCAAGGGGTTCTGGATGCTCTCTTCTGGCCACCCTGGGAACCTACATTAATGTAGCATACTCTCACTCAGACACATGCACATAAATAAAAAACTTTTTTTTTAATTTCTAAAAAAATAAAGAAAAGAAATCAAAAGAGAGAACCAGAAGCTTAGAGGAACCAGCTTTTCATGCCCAAAAAGTAAACCACAAAGACACATGGAAATGACTTTCTAAACCGGACACCAATAGCCCAGGAAACAAGGGCAAGAATTAACAAGTGGGACCTCATTAAACTAAAAAGCTTCTGTACATCGAAGGAGACAACCAAGGAAACAAACAGAAAACCCACAGAATGGGAGAAAATCTTCACCAGCGATACATCTGATAGAGGTTTAATTACCAGAATATATAATGAACTTAAAAAACAGAGACCCAAGACAAGAAGCAACCCAATTGAAAGATGGGCTAAGGAGCTGAACAGAAAGTTTTCAAAAGAAGAAGTAAAGATAGCTATGAAACATCTTAAAAGATGTTCAACATTACTAATAATCAGGGAAATGCAAATTAAAACCACTTTAAGATTTCACCTTACCCCAGTCAGACTGGCTAAGATCAAGAAAACAAATGATACAAAATGTTGGAGAGGATGTGGGGAAAGGGGAACACTCATTCACTGCTGGTGGGGCTGCAAACTGGTTCAACAGCTATGGAAAGCAGTGTGGAGAACTCTTAAAAAACTACAAACGAACCTACCATTTGACCCAGTTATACCATTCCTTGGCATATACCCAAAGAACACATCCTATTGCAGAGACACTTGTACATCAATGTTTGTTGCTCCTTTTTTCACAATAGCTAAGAGATGGAAGCCACCTACATGTCCCTCAATTGACAAATGGATAATGAAAATGTGGTTCATTTATATGACGGAGTTTTACTCAGCAGTAAAGAAAGATGAAATCATGAAATTTGCAGGTAAATGGATGGAACTAGAAACTGTTACACTAAAT
>NW_008343559.1:458782-469022 GCF_000622305.1 Nannospalax galili | reverse complement strand
GTAATAATCAGATATATAGAGATTAGAAACACATGTGCAAACATCTTAATGTCAATTGCATTAAAAATGAATTTTTCTGTATGAAACTGTGTATTTTAATAATGAAATGGAGATCTTTTTTAAAGGTTAAAACCTCATTTAATTGTATGTCTCATAGGGTTTATACTGAGTACAATATTGTACAATTGTAATAATTCAACTGTAAACCTAAAAACTCACAGCCAATTTTGAAAGAGATGCATCTTAACTCAGAAAATTGTTATTGAATATGTCAATGTTGTAATGAAATGCTTCTTCTAAGTATGTGGTTATTAAATAAACAATTTTAAAAAATAAAGAAAAGAAAAGCCCATTATAAGACCCCCTACTCCATGTACAGCCCCCACAACTCGTTGATTTTTCTACCATTTCCCTTTCCATGAGCCAAAAGTGGCTCTAGGTCCAACATGTAGATAGAAGAGTAGGCAGCACAGGATTACTATAGGTCAGATAAATGTGGAAATCTCTGCCCCCAGGGCCAAAGTAAAGAGTAGGAAAGTAGCTGATGATAAATGTGGGGATGCTTTCAGTGTGAACATCCTGGGAGCTATGCCAAGCACTGGAAGCTGACTAAACAGCTCAACTCTGTTCACTCTGTCCCATGAGACAGAGCATGGAAACAACAAGCATTCACCTGGGATACCAGCACCTAAGTAGCTCAGTGAAACAGGGTCTAGTGGAACCTGAGGGATTCAAGGGCATCTAAGAAGATAAGCTAATAAAAACCTCTCAGGGCTGGAGAGATGGCTCAGCGGTTAAGAACACGTTGTTCTTGCAGAAGACCTGGGTTTGAATCCCAGCACCCACATGGCAGTGAACAACTGTCCGTAACTCCAGTCCCAGGGGATCCAATAGCCTCTTCTGTCCTCTGCCGGCACTGCATGACAGGGGTGCACTTACCTACATGCAGGCATAACACTCATACATATAAAATAAAAATAACAAAATATTAAAAAAAAAAAAAAAAAAAAACCTCTCAGAAATGGTGACTGCTCTGATCCTTACCCTCAAACGGGAGAAAACAAAAGGGCAGGCTTTGGAGGCGGAGCCAATGATACAGGAAAGATGAAAAGTCAGAGGGAGGCTTCCGGCCTCCGAGCCTTGCCCTGCTCCCAGATCAGCACTGCAGTCTTTTGGATCTCACCCACTCTCATTTTACCTGATACTTAAATGGGCTCTGGAACTTGGGCTACTTACAAAGACAACTAAGGAAGAGAGCCTGGACCTTTTTTTTCCTTCTTCTTGAACATAAACTTTGATATTTAATGATCTGTGATGTGATAGCTATCTGTATCCTAGTAATACATAAAACTCTTGGGAGGCTATTAACTGTTTAGCCTTCCTGAGTCTTAGGGGAATACATTTTCTGTCTTTCAAAGAGTCTGTTGTAGGCAATCTGTTGGTTAAGATGCAAATTTATCCCCTTGGGCTGCCCACAGCACTGAGCTAGGTTTCGCCAGAGTTCACCACCATACAAAAACAGAAGCAGCTCTCTCACTAAGGCTGCTGTCTGTTGCTTATTTTGAATTGGCTTCTTGAAACAGTTTATTAAAGTTCTGATGGTTGCACAGAACAGCTCATAGTAAAGAGAAAGTTAAAAAAAAAAAAAAAAGATCTTAAAAATGAGGGGCTGAAGAGATGGCTCAACTGTTGAGAGCACTAGTTGTTCTTACAGAGGACCGGGGCTTGATTCCCAGCACCCCTATGGTGGCTAATAGCCGTCCGCAACTCCAGTTCCAGGGGAATCCAACACCCCCTTCTGACCTCCATGGACATTGTGCAATACGGATGCACTTACACACATGCAGGCAATACACTCATACACATAAAATAAAAATAATAAGGGGCTGGAGAGATGGCTCAGCAGTTAAGAGCACTGACTGCTCTTGCAGAGGACCCAGGTTCAATTCCCAGCACCCACATGGCAGCTATGAACCATCCTTAACTCCAGTTTCAAGGGAATCCAACACCCTCTTCTGACCTCCAAGGCACTGCACGACATGGGTGCACTCACATACATGTAGGCAATACACTCATCCACATAAAATAAAAATAATATATATAAATAAATAAAAATAAAAATAATATTTTTTTTTGCTGGGCATGGTGGCACACTCCTTTAATCCCAGCACTCAGGAGGCAGAGGCAGGCAGATCTCCGTGAGTTCAAGGCCAGGCTGGTCTACATAGGGAGTTCCAGGCCAGCTGGGGCTACTGGGAGACCCTGTCTCAAAAAAACACAAAATAATAATAATAATAATAAATATCCCTTTAAAATGAAACTACACAATCAGTTAACAGGGTAAATCTACTAAGCACCATGTGGGGCACAGTTGCTTTAAAGTGATCAAGTACAGTGCAACAAATGAAGTTCAGAGCCAGGAAGATATGGGCTGAGTCCCTGCCTCCTACTTTTAGCTATATGACCTTTGTCAACTGCCTTACCTTCCAATCCAATCATTCAGGGGCTTGAACAAATTCAGTCAATTGTGTGCTTAGTGCACAGGCAGCAGGCAGTTCCTTGCAGAACTCATGGCTACTATTTATGACTGCTTACTCTGTGCCAAGCATTTTACATTCATTCATTTCCAGTGCTAAGACACAAAAAGTACTATTTTCCCCATTCTACTGATAAGACAGGTTTAAATAGTTTACCTGGTTTGCTCCAGATCTCATAGATGGTGGAACTGAGATTCAAACTTGTTCTGGTTTCAAAGTCCACAAGCTGCTCAGTTAATCCTCAGCACAATCCTGAGAAACCAGTCTTAGGGCGCCCCATTTACGGAAAGGAAATAGAAGCTAAGGACCCAGTGTAGGACAAGCAACAGGAAATCACAGCTGAAGCCTCTGCAGGCCACTGATGCAAGGCTGGCTGCACTTTCACAGCTAGTCCTGCCTCCCAACTGTGCTTTTTTTTTTTTTTTTTAAATGTGTGTAAGTGTATTGCCTGCATGCATATAAGTGCACCCATGTTGTGCAATGCCTGTGGAGGTCAAAAGGATCCAAAGAGTGTCAGATCCCCTATAACTGGAGTTACAGCTTTGTTAGTCACATGTGGATGCTGGGAACCAAACCCAGATCCCCTTTAAGAGCCACCAGTGCTCTTAACCACTGAGTCATCTCTCCAGCTCCCCAACTGTGCTTTTTACACAGTATGCAAGAAGGGTAGTTTGATAACACAGCAGGAGTACAACGGAACACACAGGCTCCTGGAAGTCAGATAGGAGAATCCTGGAAGGCAGGGGAGACTCTATCACAAGAGTACTCTAAAAGGTCTTTTGGAGTGAGTGCATTGCTAAGTCTGGGAATACAGGTAAATCACTGGCCCCCAGGACACCTGCCCCATTGCATTAGTCCCAGGATGGATCCAGAAAGCATTTTTCTGAAATAACACTAGCAGGGAAACACTGAGGACAGAGGACAGAAGTCTGCCAAGCAGAATCCAGGATTCCCTATAATCCTCTCTTTCCTCTCACATGCCCCTTCCTCTGACTTTTTGCTACTCACTTTTCCTGCCTCAAACCCTGCATAACCTAACCTTGTGGCTGGCTTAGTCCAGGGTCTGTTCTTCCTAGGGTCACTCCTACCTTACTAATCCCCCTGGTCCTTTAGACTATCACTTGTACACTGTCCACTTCCCTAGGCTTGCCCTGACTTGCTCTGAACTCATGCTGGCTCATTTCATTTACGCAGTGCCTATGTGAACACCATTGAGGCAACTCAAGTTTAATGTGTTTAAAACCAAACTCTTTGTTTTTCCCTTTTAAACCTGGATCCCCTAAACCTGGATCCCCCAAATATGTGCATTTTAGTAAATGGCAACAGCCCAAGTTCAAAATCTTTGGGGCTGAGGGTGTGGCTCAGTGGTAGAGTGCTTGGCTTAGCATACATAAAAGCCTTGAGTTCCATCTCCTGTACTAGAAAAAAAAATTGTTTTTCAGTTCCCATCTGTGTAGGTCTGTGGGAGCCTGAGATGTGGCATCTAGGAAGCTCCCAGGAATACTGAGGCTACTGGTTCCAGTTCCTTGAGTAGCAAAGTTTTCTGGGAGAACTTTGGTGGCCTATGACTGAACTAGATGGTAGAGCACTTGCTGACTATATGAAAAGCCCCCAGAACTGGAAAAAAACTTTTATGGTATATTTGAGCAAGTTATGTTTAATTTGAGAGCCATTCAGTTATTTCCAATCAGCGCTTCAAACATGAATAGTTACGACTTCCAGAGACCAAGTTCCAAAGGGAGGTTGCTAGATCTCAGGGTATCCATATTTATAGAATGTTAGTGAAGAAATTGACCTATTAGCTTCTAATCAGGCTTACACACAATTCATTGCTATTGACATTGTTTAAAAGTACCTGTTTTGGGTGACCAAATCTGACAACTTTAATCCCTGGGCCCCACATGGTAGAAAGTGGGAACTGACTCCTACAAATTGTCCTTTGACTTCCATATGTGTCATGGTGTACGTACACACACACACACACACACACACACACACACACAAAGAGATACACACTGAACAAATAATGTAAAATAAAAATTAGTATTAGTATTTTGTCTTTTTTTTTTTTTTGAGACAGGGTCTCCCTGTACCCCAGCTGACCTGGAACTCGCTATGTAGACCAGACTGGCCTCAACTCACAGAGATCCACCTGCCTCTGTCTCCTGAGTGCTGGGATTAAAGGCATGCGCCACCACGCCTGGCCTATTTTGTCTTTTTTTTGAGATAGGGTCTCCCTGTAGCCCCAGCAGGCCTGGAACTTACTATGTAGACCAGGCTAGCCTCACAGAGATTCGCCTGCCTCTGCCTCCCAGGTGCTGGGACCAAAGGTGTGTGCCACCATGCCCAGACCAGACGTTTTTTAAAAAAATAATTATTCACTAAAAACAGTCTAACAACTATTTACAAAGCATTTATGCCATACTAGATATCACAGGTCATCTAGAATTTATTTCTAGTATACAGGAGGAGGTGCTAGGATGTATGCAAAGACTACATCATTTTATGTGAGGAACTACAGCATTCCTGGATTTGGATATACTTAAGAGTACAGCAGGGCCTGGAAGCAATCTCCTGGGGATACTGAGGGATGAGTGTTCTGCATGCAACAACACCAATAAACCTTAAAACATTACTGAATATTAACTAAAAGAAGCCAGCACAACAGGGAACCTATGGTATGGGCAGTACATATGAAGTATTCAGAACAGGCAAATTCCTGGATACTGAAAAAAAGCAAACAGATTTATGATTGCCAATGCTAGGGGGCGGAGAGAAGACAGAGCGATTGCCACTGTGTACTGAGTTCATTATTAAAGTGACAAAAAATGTTCTGAAATTAAATAGTAGTGGAGGTTGCACTGTTGTGCTCCCCTTTCCCTTTCCCCACCCCCATCCCCACTCCGGAGTGCTAGGGATCGAACCTAGGGCCTACAATGCTAGGCAAGCGTTCTACCATTGAGCCATACCCCCAGTCCCTACTGAATTGTATACTTCAATGAATGTTTCCTTTCTTTTGTTTTTTAAGGATGGGCACAGAGAACCTGACCTATCTCTCTTTCCACCAGGACATCTGGGTCTCCATTCTCCCTCCTTCCCAAAGCATCTCCACCCCCAGTTTAATTATCATAGATCCCTAGACAGCTGGCAACGGGTTTCTTTCCCAAGCTGACTCTAGGATTTGTAGATAACAGAGCCCCTCCCTCTCATGCCCAACCCCCTTCTCTTTGTTCACAGATCATTTACTTATTAAACCAATTAGATTAAATGACTCACATTGCACCCTTGGGCATGGGCTGAGGTAAACATCTCACAAGAGTCTGACTTGCTCTTGAAAGGGTCTCTGTCCCTCTGGGCCCAGGTGAGCCCCCTCAAGCATTTCTCAGATCACAGTAGGAAGAAACCTGAGGATCATGGGGTGGGAGAGTCACCACTCCATCACTGAGCTGTGTTACCCCAAAGGAAGACCATACTAGCAACTCAAAGAATTGACACAAAAGCCTTTTGTTTGCTTACAAAGCCAGCAAGCCAGCTCGGCATCTGAACAAATTCATATTGAATTCCTAGTGCTTCAGAGGAATCCAGGGCTTCACATGCTGGGCACAGGCTCTACCACTGAGCTATAAGGCCTGCTCTGCATGAGCAACGTTATCCAGAGCCCCCTGGTCTGCCCAGTGCTGCCATATCTCAGCCTCACCCAGTAACACCCAGAGCTGTTTCTCAGGGTGTTCCACCCCTGACAAAACCTAGTTTGAGTTGCAGACTTTGTAGCTGGCATACTGCATGCCCTGTTCAGCTTAGGCAGCCAGTGACCATCACCTGAAAAGTACGGGAAAAGGTTTAAACTATTTCTCCAAGCTAGATTGGTGTATTTTTGGCTCAAAAAACTTGGATTGAATTTAGTAAGCCAGGGAAAGGGATATAGGTGTGTCAAATAGGCCTCCATCATGGGAAGAAACCACAGGTCTGGTAAGGGCTTAGAGACAAATGTGTAATTGCAGTGAGTGCAGCAGGGGCAAAAGGGGGTGCAATGGTGACGTTTCCTGGTCTTCTTTCTCTCCAATTCCCTTCACCCAGAGCCTTCTTCTCAGCCTGCTGCCCCAAGCATGGGGCAGAGATATACATCAGTCAGGCTAACAGTACTCTGTCTAGGTCATGCTTGGAACAACCCCCTTCTGGTCTTGGCACCTCCTTGCAAACATCACAGCAGTGCCCTACCTCTTTACAGCCTGGAATCCAGGGGGGAAGTGTGATTTGAGCCAGATCCTGTCCTGGAGTGGAACCGCATCCTCTTGCCACCCCCACTGCCCCCCGCCCCCAGCAGGCGTTTCCAACTTTGTATATTTATAAGACTCTTAAAATAGGTCCCAGCACATAGGAGCAGAGGCTTGATTTAGGTCAATGAAATGAACATTTGGGAGAGTAAAGACTCCCTCAGCAAAGCTGCTGGGTTTGTCTACGTCTATATCTGGGTTTTAGTACCATTCAAATCCCTCAGGAGGCTGCCCCACTCACCATTCCATGTTGCCTCAAGTCTCTCCTGCCCTGAAAATAGCCTCCTGTCCCCATCCAGCAGATGGGTTTCCTAAAACACAGTAGCCCCAGGCCGGCTTCTAATGCTCATTTATTATTAAGCATTTGCATTTTGCAAAGTACTTCTCTGCTGTCAGCCCTGTTTTGTTTTTTTTTTCCAGTAAACGTAACCACCCCCTTGGAAATGGGGTCTGTGTTCTAGAAGGGAGGAAGGCTCAATTACAGCAATGGACAGCAGAGTCTCAGGATGAACTGCCCGTCATCTCTGAAGTACAGGCAGGAAAGCAGTGTTAGGGAAGCAGTGTCTCCAGCATGTACCAGTCTCAAATACCTGCTAGACCTGGCAGAGATTCTGCATTGGGTGAGAAAAACTATCTGATCAGGGCTCCACCTTTCCTAAGTACAGTAACTCTCTAGCAGGGCTGGTGGGGCCTGGTGCCTCTGCCTGTCCTATCAACTCCCAAGGTTTCATGGGAGGGAAGGATCCTGGCATCCTGACTCCTCTCTGAAAAGTGATTTCTTCTCTTGGCAGAGGGGCTGAGCTCTCAAGTTCTAGGAGGGTCAGTCCCAAAAGGAATCCATTTCTACAGTCTCTGGTGGGAACAGAAAAGTCCTGGACCTCTGCTATTGAGCCTATGTAAGTCAGAAGTCAGAGGGAAGAAGTTCAAGGCTGAGGTGGTAAGCCTAGGGTCTTGGGGTCTTCGAGAATGTGGAGATTAGTTGGAGGATTTAAGGCAGCTCAGAGGCTCTGACCAATTTCAAGGAATGTGTGCAGAAATAGGCCTGAACCCAAGGTGAAACTTATAAATGAAGTTGTTCCAAAATATATACTGGCCTGGGCTTGAGAGATGGCTCAGCAATTTAGAGCACTGGCTGCTCTTGCAGAAGACCCAAGTTTGAACCCCAGCACCCACGTCAGCTAACAATCATCCGTAACTCCAGTTCCAGGGGATCTAACATCCTCTTCTGACCTCCACAGACACTGCATGACACAGGTACACTTACATACATGCAGGCATAACACTCATACACATAAAATTTTAATAAATAGATAGACAGATAGATAGATGATAGATAGATAGATATACATAGATACATAGATAGATAGATAGATAGATAGATAGATAGATAGATAGATAGATAGACTGGCCTTTCTGAGGTGACAAAAATGTGGGGGATCTGAAAGTCTTGTGTGTATTAACTAATATAAATTAGATGCTGTCCTGGACAGGGGCCTGGAACTAGAGGGGATGGAGAAAGGGCAGTTAGAAAGGACATCTCGCTGTACTAGGGTGGGATCTCTGGCTAGTCGTTTTCTAGATCACTTCCACATACAAAAAATGACCACCAGAAGTTTCTTTCTATAGGAAGAGAGGGCTGGGGTCTGAGTCCAGAGCCTCTCACATGCTAAGCATGTGCTCTACCAGTGAGCTTCACCTTCCCTACTACTCAAGCACTCCTGATGACCCACCCAGAATTTCTACTAGAAACTTTCAGTGGTAGGGAATGCTCTGCATGCCACAGCTCCTGGCTCCATCCTGGATGGCAAAGTGACCAAGTTCTTTTCCTCTGTATGGCCTCCGGAGACAAGCCCAACATTTTCACAGAGAAGCATTTCAACCACACACAGCCATAAACACGGATCCTTATGTTGGGTGAGGAGTGGCAACAGTGGTACCTCAGGCCACTTGGCTGTTTTCCTGAGTTCAGTGGGGTCACTTACCTCAGCTGCTCCTGCCTATGACAGTATCAAGTCAAGGCTGCAAGGAATCCTTGCAACGTCAGTGAGATGATGGGGTACAGGCCCTCAGGAGAATATGGTGGGTGATTTAAAGTGTGGACGGGGCTGGAGTGTAGCTCAGTTAAGGTAAAACTTTTGCCTAGCTAGCAGGCACACGCCCTGGGTTATACCCTCAGTGCACACCACACACATACACACACACACACACACACACACACACACACACACACACACGTAGAAGGTCTCACACACTGTGCTGGTTAGTTTGTCACTTTGACACAAACTAGAGTTACTTGGGAAGAGGGAATCTCAATTGAGGAATTTCCTCCATTGGACTGGACTGTGGCCATGTCTATGGAGTGTTTTCTTAATTTCTAATTGATGTAGTAAGAAAGCCTAGACCACTGTGGGCAATGCCAGCCCAGGACAGATGGCCTGGGCTGTATTTTTTTAAGGTTTATTTTTATTTGGGTGACTAGAGAGATGGCTTAGTGATTAAGAGCCCTGGCTGCTCTGGCAAAGGACCAGGGTTTGATTACCAGCATCCACCTGGCAGCTCACAACTGTCTGACACACCAGTCCCAGGGAATATGATGCCCTCTTCTGATCTCTCTGGGCATTGCACACCCGGGTTCGAATCCCAGAACCCACATGGCAGCTAACAACTGTCTGTAACTCCAGTCCCAGGGGAACCGACAGCCTCTTCTGACCTCTGTGGGCATCGCACGACATGGGTGCACTTACCTACATGAAGGCAATACATGCACACACAGAAAATAAAAATAATAATATTTTTTTTTAAAGCACACTAGGACACACACTAACCTAGATCTTCAAAACAGTTATATGGGGGGAAATGCCATACACAAAGAAAACTATTAAGCAAATAATTAAAATTGTCACAACCAAGAAGAACATTAAGGAAACATAATGACTAGATGTATGGAATCCTGGAACAGAAAGAAGTTATTTGAAAGGAAATCAAAATAGAGAATAGGGCTGAGTGTGGCAAAGTGAAAGTTTGGACTCAGTCCCCAGCATCATCTAAACAAAACAAAATCAATCAAACAAACACAAAGTATGGCTTTAATTCACTTTTTATCTTTTTTGAACTCCCTGTTTGGCTGAAGATGGCCCTAATCCTCTCGCCTCCACCTGTTGTGCACTGGGATGACAGGGGTGCACTACATCCCAGGCTCTACTTCAGTTAATGTTAATGTACTGGTACTGGTTCATTAATTGTGATGAATGTACCATTCTACTGACGTGAGATGATACTAAAGGAAACTGAGTGTGAGGTAAGAACTCCCTGTAACTGCAGTACCCTTGTAACTTTTTTCTTTTTTCTTTTTTTTTTAATTTTTACAAAAACTTTATTGAGAATTTCATACGTGCATATAAGGTGTTTGGATCAAATCCATGCCCATCC
>NW_008343559.1:457440-458147 GCF_000622305.1 Nannospalax galili | reverse complement strand
TCAACAAGCCCAATTGTGACTATGTTTAGCGATCAGGCTCAGATCCTTGTAACTTTTGTAAATATTCTAAAATTAAGTTTATCTTAAACTATACCTATGTCTGGGCTGGAGAGCTAGTGAAGTCATTAAAGGCCCAGACTCACAACCAAAAAGACAAAATATACCATATGTGTGTGTGTGTGTGTGTGTGTGTGTGTGTGTGTGTGTGTATGTGTTGTAAGTATAGGAAATTCTAAAGCCAGGGCTAGGGGTGCACACTGGGAAAGCAGAGACAGGAGGTTCAAAAGTTCAAGCCCAGCCATGGCTACATAGTGAGACTCTGTCTCAAAAAACAAAAAAGGAACCAAGCATGGTGGCACATGCCTTTAATCCCAGCACTCAGGAGGCAGAGTCAGGAGAATCACTGTGAGATCAAGGGCAGCTGAGGCTACAGGGTGATAAGTAAAAATGTTGGAGAGAGCAAGCGGGTGGTGGAGAGCACGAGCGGATGGATGAGGCACTGAGGCACAGATGGAATTCTCAGCGGGATACAACTTTATTTCGCATGGGGCACCTCTCCCTTGGGGAAGGGAAAGATGTCAGCGAAGGGAAAGAAGGGAAGGGGAGGGAAGAGAAGGGAAGGGAAGGGAAAAGGGAAGGGAAAAGGGAAAGGAAGGGAAAAGGGAAGGGAAAAGGGAAAGGAAGGGAAAAGGGAAGGGAAAAGGGAA
>NW_008343559.1:452712-457289 GCF_000622305.1 Nannospalax galili | reverse complement strand
GGGGAAGCAGGAAAAGCAGGTAGGATTAGGGTCTGGAAGTGTTTACTTTTTCCCTCTTGAGATAAGAGAAAAGCTGTTGTAATAAACAGCTTCTAAAATCTCTGGTTATCAGGTAGAATCTGCTTATCTTATCTTTGGAGATCAGAGGAAAGGCAGGCTGCTTCTCAGCAGAGTCTGTAGGTCCCTGTTGGGGAGGGGGGAAGCTGCTGCTGTTTGGAACCCTAACACAGGGAGACCCTGTCTCAAACAAACAAACAAACAAACACAAAGAAAAAATTAGAAGAAAGTATACTAAATTTTTATGGTTACTTTATGGAAAAACACTTTTTTATATTATATGGGCTTTGGGGTTGTTTTGTCTGTCTTTTTTGTTTTGTTTTGTTTATGGAGAGAGGGTCTTGCTGTGTAGCCCCCCCTGAGAGCCTCTGTTTCAGGTTTCTGAGTGTTGGCATGACAGACTGATAGATTTTTTTTTTAATTTCTGCATTATTATATGCTTTTGAATTAAAAATAAAATGTCTGTGTGTGTTCATGCAAGTGGCACTGGGGTTTGAACCCAGGGCCTTGCTTATGCTACATACATACTCTACGCTCCAGATCTGGCCTCAAACTCAACCCTCCTGCCTCAGACTCCAGAGTAGATAGTATTATAGGCAAGAATTACCATGCCAACATTAAAACTTTGGGGTTTTTTTTTTTTTTTAGTTTTGTTTTGCTTTGGGGTCTTTGTTTGGTGTGGTGGTTTGAATGAAAAACATCCTTTATAGACTCAGGTATTTGACTACTTGATCTTCAGTTCATGGCACTGTTGGGGACGTTATAGAACTTTTAGAGTGTGGCATCTTGCTGTGGGAAGTACGTCACTGGAGGTGGGATCTGAGAGTTCACACCCCTGCCCCGAGTCTAGTTCACTCTGTGCTTTCTCTCTGTGGTTGAAGAGATCTCCTGCTGCCACACCTCCCCCACCATCATGGAATTTCCTTCTGGGGCCATCGGCCAAAATAAACTCTTTCTCCATAAGCCATTTTTGGTCATGGTGTTCTATCACTGTAATAAGAAGTGATTAATATAGTTCTGCTTTTTAATTGTTTTAAAGACTTATTTTTATTCTATGTGTATGAGTGCATGCCTGCATGTATGTATGTGCACCAGGTGCATGCCTAGTGCCCACAGAGACCAGAAGGGGCTGTGAGTTACCATGTGGGTGCTGGGAACCAAGCTCAGATCCTCTACAAGAGCAGCAAGTGCTTTCCACTGTGGAGCCGTCTCTCTAGCCTCCAGTTATTTCTGTTGTTGCTTTAGTTTGGTGGTTTTTAAGGACAAGGGGCAGACCTGGTAAGTGTTCTACCACATCTCCAGTCCTTTGCTACTTTTTTATTTGGGGACAGCATCTCACTAAGTGGCCCAAACAGACCTTGAACTTGTGATTCCCCTCCTCAACCTCCCAAGCAGCTGGGGTTACAGGCATCCACCACCACACCCAACAGTTGAAGTTTTGTTTTATTATTATTGTGTTATGTATATGTAAGCATGGAGGTCAGAGAACAACTTTCCAGAGTCAGTTCTTTTCTTCCACCATGGGTTCTGGGGATCAGACTCAGATCACCAAGCTTATGCAACAAGCCCTTTACCTGCTAAGCCATTTTGCTGGCCCAGTTTTGGTTTTTTTGAGACAGGGTTTCACTATGTAACCCAGGGTGGCCTTGAATTTACAATCTTCCTGCCTCTGCCTCCTGAGTGCTTGGGATTACAGGAATGTGCCACCAAATGTTTTGAGTTTTTCTTTAATATTCATTTATTTTATATGTGTGTTTTGCCTGCATGCATATAAGTACACCATGTATGTGCAATGCCTGCAGAGGCCAGATCAAGGTGTTAGATCCCCTGGAACTATAGACAGTTGTTAGTCAGCATGTGGGTGTTAGGAACTGAACCCAGATTCTCTGCAAGAACAACCAGTGCTTTTAACCATTGAGCCATTTCTCTAGCCCCTCAAAAATATTTTTAAGTAGAAGAAACAAAATGAAAAGAAAATACAGGAGGGTGGTTTCCGACCTCCATCTGTGTAGCAGCTGTGATCTCAGCAGACCGCCAGAGCGCCTGTTTCAGGCCTCCCACTGGCATAGGGGCTGAGAACACAGGGGACTGCCTGAGAGTGCCCAGATCCTGCCTCCACATGGTGATAAGAGTTATGTAATTTGGGAATCTTTCAGATAGACCCACTGAAGGGGTACCCCAATTGCCTCACCCTGCGTCCCTGTTCAGAATGGAAGAAGCCAGAGCGATCTGTGTCCCAGTTCCCTATCTGCAAGCTGAGTAACCTCTTCAAAGGATGGTGTGATAAGAATAGGAGGTAGGAAATGGATAGGCAGTTAGGGTAAGAAGACCCCAAAGAAAAGTAACCAGCTTCTTGGCTAAAAGGCAAAATGTCCTTGGGCATCAGCAACATACTCAGTTCCAAAGGCCCAAAATGTCAAAAGTATTTGGGAGCTCTCATCTTTTCAGAGAGGGGGATGTTAGAGTAGCAAAAAGCCCCATTAAAAAAAAAGAAGAAGAAGAAGAAGAAAGAGTACATGAAGTTATCAGAAAAAAAGTGATGGGGAGATATGGGAGGAGTTGGAAGGGAGGGAGTGGGCATGGATTTGATCAAAACACCTTACATATTTATATCCCTGTATGAAATGCTCAATAAATTATTTTTTAGAAAAGTAATAAAGAGACTGTAGCTGACAGGAAAAAGAAAAAAGAAAATACAGGAGAATCAAGATTGGAAAGTTCTGAAGCTGGAGAGATGGCTCAGTGGTTAGGAGCACTGGCTGCTCTTAGAGGTCCCAGGTTTGATTCCCAGCACCCACATGGCAGCTAACAACTGTCCATAACTCCAGAAGATTCAATGCCCCCTTCTGTCCTCTGTGAGCATTGCACACACATAGTGCACTCACATATATGCAGGCAAAACATTCATATACATAAAATAAAAATAAATAATAAATTTTTTAAATTAGAAAGGTCTGCTATGTTCCATCACTCCTATGGCTGAAAGAGTGCCAGGCAGGTGACAGAAGACCAGGGTTTGTGCCTGGTTTCCTTCTGGCTTTGTTGTCTGGCCCTCTTTTCTTATCTGGAAAAATGATGACATTTAGTGACCACTACAAATACTGCATCCTGTAATTTTAATTTGTTTTGTTGCTGCTTGGTGCTTTTTAAAATACTGTATTTTTTTTAACTTAAAATTTTTTTTATTATTTTTAATGTGCATGCCTGTATTGCCTGCATGTAGGTAAGTGCACCTGTGTTGTGCAATGCCCATGGAGGTCAGAAGAGGCTGTCAGAGCCCCTGGGACTGGAGTTACAGACAGTTGTTAGCTGCCATGTGGGTGCTGGGATTCAAACCCGGGTCTTCTGCAAAGAAATCAGTGTTCTTAACCGCTGAGCCATCTCTCCAGCCCCAAAACATTGTATTTTTAAATTTTATCTTATGAGTGTATTGCTTTCATGTAGGCAGGTCCACCCATGTCATGCAATGCCCATGGAGGTCAGTAGGGGGCGGCAGATCCCCTGGAACTGGAGTTAGCTGCCATGTGGGTGCTGGGAACTGAACCCTGGTCCTCTACAAAAGCAGTCAGTGCTCTTGACCACTGAGCCATCTCTCCAGGCCCTGTTGCCTGGCTTTTTGTTTGAGCCAGGGTCTCATGTAGCCCAAGCTCAGGCTGGCCTTGAACCCACACTATTTCTGCCTCAGCCTCCCCAGTGTTGGAATGACAGCCGTGCACCACTATACTCCACAGTCTGGGAGTAAACATACACAAACGAAAACAAACATACACAAATGAACACTTCATGTTACTAGAAGATTCATCATGAGTTCCTTTAAAATAATAAAGCACCCTTACTACATTCAAAATAATTCAGTCTGAACCACATAGAATTTTTCAAGTCTGTATCTATAGGTATACTGTACTCTCCCTGTAGAGTTTTAGAGGGAGGGAGGGAAGGAGAAAGAGGAGAAACTGGGCTACATTCTGGTCTATAAGAAGACTATGGACTGAGGCTTAACTGGCTCAAATCTATGCAAATGAAACAAGACAGAAGAGATGGCTGGGGCTGCACATGGCAATTCTCCCACTTGTCTGGTCCAGGTCTCTCCATGGGAAAGAGTTGAAAAGCCCATGCAGGCTCCACACAGCTTTGTTTTTAGGTCCCTGTTCTCCTCCCCCAACTCCTATCAATCCAGATGCAGGACAATTTGAGAGGCAGACTATTCAGACCCCTGTCTCCCTGAAGATAGCAATCCTAAACCTGGGTAATGCGAAACACAAGTTTTCAGGACATTTTTCTTGTGACAATAAAGTGTGGTAGGCAGACAACATCTCACACAGTGGAAACATTCTCAAAATGGGGAAGGAAAGTGTGAGAAAAGCCAGATATTGGGAAAACGGAGTCAACAAAGGGGCAAGTTTCTATCCCAGGCAAATCTCAGTGAGAACCAATTCTTGACTTGGGGCTTTTCCAAAGCACTTCTCAAAAAAATTAAAATTAAAAACTTCAGTAACAGAAAGGAAGGAAAAAGGGAGGGA
>NW_008343559.1:408330-452632 GCF_000622305.1 Nannospalax galili | reverse complement strand
AGGAAAATAAAATTCTCTAATCCAGGGAGTTGGTGGAGGCATAGGTGTGCTTCCTTGGGCTCTAGGGAGATCAGGTGTGGAGGCTGTAGTGAGAGTGGAGGAAAAGGTAATATAAGAGCCACTGTGCAGCTGTCAGGTGAGGCCAGCTGGGTGGCTACCCATCCTTTTATTAATTTACCTGACTTTAATTCATTCTGAGAGGGACTGTTAACCTCAAGTTTCCTCAAAGCAAACAAAATAATTCACTTATTACATAAGACTGCAGGTACACAGAGAGGTTTGAGAAGAGAAAAGAGATTTGGGGATTGAGGACAGAAAAATAGATTGCCGGGGGTGGTGGCACATGCCTTAAATCCCAGGATTTGGGAGGCAGAGGCAGGAGGATCTCTGTGAGTTCGATGCCCGCGTGGTCTACATAGTGAGTTCCAAGCCAGATGGGGCTACGGGGAGGCCTTGTCTCAAAAAAAGAAAAGAAAAAGAAATTTAAACCAGGCATGGTGGCTCACTCAGGAGACAAAGGCAGGTATATCTCTGTGAGATAGAGGACAACCTGGCCTACATAGCAAGTTCCAGACCAGCTGGGGCTACAGGGAAATCCTGTCTCAAAACAAAACAAATGAAAAAATAAATAGGTTTAAAAACATGGTGACTATATTTAATGTGTGTGTGTGTGTGTGTGTGTGTGTGTGTGCGTGCACACATGTGCATGTGTGTATTTTACTGGGAATCAAACCCAGGTCCTCATGCATGTTAGGCAATCTACACCCATAATATTCTTGAAGAATGCTACAGGAGTGGATGTTTAATATTTGTACTATTTACTTTTCTGTTGCTGTGATAAAACACCATGAGTAAGGCAACTTAGGGAAGAAAGGGTTTATTTTGGTTTATGGTCCCAGAGGGATAAGAGTCCATCATGGCAGCACGTGGCAGGCACACCAGCAGAAGCCAAAAGCTGAGGAGAGCTCACATCTCAAATGGCAAACAGGAAGCAGAGAGAGCAAACTGGAAGTAGGGCTAGTCTATGAACTCTCAAAGCCTGACCCCAGTGACACACTTCCTCTAGCAAGGCCACACTTCCTAAAGATTCCATGACCTCCCAACAGCAACACCAACTGGGGACAAAGTGTTCAAATACTTGAGCCTATGGGGGCTGCTTCTCATTCAAACCACCAGTGTTCAAGCACAAAAATGGTAACTAAGTGAGGTGATACATACGTTAATTGGCTAGATTTAGCAGTTCTGTTGTAGATATGCAGTCCAGTAGGTATATGTTAATAAAGGATAAACTAGTAAGCAAAAACTGACATGCAGTAATTAGTTGAGAATGGAGCTCAACTAAGGAGGTTGCTTGGGTGGCAGACAGTTGCCGGCACCTGGCAGGGCCTGCCCACTTGCTGACCTGGTATTCAAGGCAGATGGAACTATAGATCTAGAAATCAGACCTTGGTTTCATCCTACTTGTGCTGCTCACCTTGCTGCCATCTTTACTGAGTGTGGGTTGATCTGCTTCCTGTTTAGCATCATGCCATCCCTTTCCATAATATTATAGGAATCAATGATTAAAAAATAACATGATATAATTTATAAAATGTGCTTTGAGGTCACAGAGGAAGGGTATCACTTCAAATCTTAGATTCAAAACAAGGGGGGGGCGGATTTCAAAATCAAAGTTATCATTAAGATCCTGAACTTCCTTCTGGCCTGTGCACATATCAGTAAGTATGATAGTGCCATCAAAGCCCATGCCTGGTATGAAGAGGGGAAAGCACACATGATTCTGATGTGAGGGCAGCAGACCACCCTTCCTCTCCCTTCCCACTGCCCATGACTCTTTTTTTTATTTTATTTTACGTGTATGAGTGTATTGCCTGCATGTATGTGAGTGCTCCCGTGTCGTGCAATACCGTGAAGGTCAGAAGAAGGCGTCGGATTCCCCTGGAACTTGAGTTAAGGACGGTTCATAGCCACCATGTGGGTGCTGGGAATTGAACCCGGGTCCTCTGCAAGGGCAGTCAGTGCTCTTAACCGCTGAGCCATCTCTCCAGCCCCTGCCCATGATTCTTAAACTGCCACTGGACAACCCCTTTAATTGCCTCCTTCACCCCATAAACCCATCATCATCACCTGGACCTTCCGGCAGCTCTTGGCTAGCTGTGGGTGTCAAAGATCTCAGACCAGCGGTGGCAGGAGCTTGTCTGGACACCGTCTTTGTCTGTACTCCCAGTTCTCCTGAGTTCTTTCCTCTCTGATCCATCCTTCCTCCTCTACCTGCTTTTCTCCAGCTTTCTTTCTATTGACATATTTTTTCTTCCCCACAACTTTCTATTTGCTGCATCCTTTACAAAATCAAGACTTCCTCCTGTCCATGAGGTGGGAAGACCCATCTGTAAAAAGGGACAAGGTGCACAGGAGACTGTCTCCTCAACTTATGGTTAAGGGGGTATGGGGGGGGGAGAAGAGGTGTGAGCGTTCTTTTCCCTCCTTCCCTCAGTGGCATTGGGGACGCTTCTGTTTCTTATAGTTGGCCTTGCCCTTCTCCCTCTGGGCTTTCTCAGGCAGTCAGGCTCAGGCCACCAACACCACTTCAGCCCCTGCCCCTGCTACCACCTGTCCACCACCCACTCCTCGGGGCTCCATGACCTAAGAGAAGATGATGTCTTCTGCTCCATGTGTCGGGGGTGTTCACAATGCCACGAATGAGGACGGATGCCTGTCAACACATGATCTTCACGTAACTGAGGAAACCCAATGTCAAACTGTGGTTGAAGAATCTTTTCAAGTTAACGTCTCAAGTATGTAAACATCTTTGCATTTTTGTTCCCCCAAGTGGCATCTTTAAGGAGTTAACATGAAGTCACCGTTTCAATAATTTGATGTGCATATTAATAAAAGTAATTTGGTCTATCGTAAAAAAAAATTGATCTTGTGTGTCGGCTTCATCTTGCTAGACTTTTCCCTCTATAGCCAACTCTGCATGTGCTATGAGGAGACATAAAGATCTCACTGTCTTCCAAACATGATGGTGCATGCCTTTAGTCCCAGAACTTGGGAGGCAGATGGATCTCTGTGAGATCAAGTGGCCCAATGAAAGGTTGATAGAAGCCCCAGAGAAAGGGCCCTGACTCAGTGAGTGGGCTTTGGAACCACACAGACCCATGTTTGACTTCAGGCTTTGCCACTATCCTTGGATAAATTCCTGCTCTCACTGAGTTTGGCTGAAAATCAGGGGGTGGGGGCGGAGGTTTTAACAATCCACTGTAGAAACAAGGTTTCAAGTGGAACCCCAGAGGCAGACAGCATCTTTGAATTAAAGATCGCAACCTATCAGTGGAATTTAAGTTACTGGGTCAGAAATAGTATCTCTTTTATGGAGGGGCATTGCTGAAGGTAGGACCCAGGGTCTCCTGTATGCTAGGCAAACACTCTACTGAGCTACACCCCAGCACCACAAACCCTATCTCTAAAACATAACAAACAAGTATCACAACCTACACAGTCAAAGCACTGTTTTGTTAAACATTTGTTCTAGAGACATCTGCAATGTGCTAGTCTGTGTCTGTGCTGGCAACGTGAAGCATATTTGGGGGTTGGAATGTATGGAATAAAACCCAAGTCTCTAATCTGGGAGGACCAGCTGAGACCTAGGGAAGGGACAGTGGAGGAGGTCACACATCCAGTATCACGTCGAAGCCCATGAAGACTGGACTAATATTTATTTACTCATTCTCCTCACACCCCCAGATGCTCTTCTCCAGATCCTCCCCTGAGCTCCCTTCCTAGGCCTTCTCCTTTACTCTCCCCAAGGCCTGCCCCTGGGCTCAGCATCTCTGCTGCAGCTCCACAGGGAAGAGCTTGACTCATCTCCCAGGCAAACTCTAAGCTTCCGGAGGGCATTCTAGCCACCTCTCGTCCTCCCTCCTCCATGTGCAGCAGAACAGTGGAGAGAGAAGGGCAACCAGGCTCCTTTAGAACCAGGTTCAACAGACTTCTTGGAGGCTCACTATGTGCCTGGCACTACTGTGTTGGTGTCATGTAACATCACTAGATTACTGACATCCATTGCTGGATAATGGCAAGGAGGGCATGAAACAGAAACCAAATTTTAAAAAATATTTTATTTAGGCCAGCTTGGTCTACATAGTGAGTTCCAGGACAGCTGGGGCTACTGGGAGATCTTGTCTCAAAAAGACCAAAAATATTGTTTTTATTTATTATTTTTATTTTATGTGTATGCATGTATTACCTGCATGTAGGTAAGTGCACCCATGTCATGCAATGCCCACAAAGGACAGAAGAGGCTGTTGGATCCCCTGGAACTGGAGTTACGGACAGTTAGCTGCCATGTGGGTGCTAGGATTCAAACCCGGATCTTCTGCAAGAATCGCCAGTGTTCTTAACCACTGAGCCATCTCTCCCGCCCCCAGAAACCAAATTTTAAGAGTAAAGAAACCAAAGAACAGCTGGACATGGTGGTGTACACCTTTAATTCCAGCACTTGGATGGCTAGGGCCCAGTTTCAAGGCCCTCTTCTTTACTTCTGAAAAGTGAGAAAGAATTGTGCCTTTGGGGGTGGCCTGAGTTTGGCCCATGGTATCTGGGGAACTGAAAGTAGAGAGAGAGAGAGAGAGAGAGAGAGAGAGAGAGAGAGAAAAGAAACCGAAGCTCTTTTAGAAAGAGATGATTCTCCTAATTTCACCCAAGTAAGCTACAGAGCAGATTCAAAAGCTATTCCAGGGGCTGGAGGGACAGCTCAGCAGTTAAGAGCACTGGCTGATCATGCAGAAAACCTGGGTTCAGTTCCCAGCACCCACATGGTGGCTAACAACCATCTGTAACTCCAGTTCCAGGGGAATCCGACACCTTCTTCTGACCTCCACGGGCATTGTATAATATGGGTGCACTTACATACATGCAGGCATGGTATGCATACATACAAAATAAAAAATAATAAATAAGGGGCTAGAGAGATGGCTCCGTGGTTAAGAGCACTAGTGGTTCTTACAGAAGACTCAGGTTCAAATCCCAGCCCCCACATGACAGCTAACAACCATCTGTAACTTCAGTTCCAGGGGATCCAACACCTTCTTCTGTCCTCCTTGGGCACTGCATGACACAGGTGTACTTATATACATGCAGGCATGGTACTCATACATATAAAATAAAAATTAATTAATTAAAAATTAAAATAATAATAAATAAAATATTAAAAATATATCAAAAGCTTTTCCAAGTTTCATGTTTAACTCATTCACTCATTTATTCTCTTGGGGGATAATTAATGAATACCTACTATGTGTTATGCAGTGTGCCCAAAACTGAAAACATATGACAAACAGACCTTGATGTCAAATAAGAGGCAACAGACACTTAAACATATGAATGTGGTCAAGATGACACAGGGTGGGTGAGAAGACCAGTGACTTTTATATCTGACTTAGTTTCTGGTCTATAATGTTGGGTTTTCTTTCATCTCTCTGTGGTGCTAAGAATAGAATTCAAGGCCTTAAGCAACTGGACAAGTGCTCTAGCAAGTGCTGAGCTACACCCCAGCCAGTATTTTCTTTTCAGCATATATTACATTTATGCTTCTTCAAGGATGGACTTAGGTGCTCAGCAGTGTCTAATGGAGCAGAGGGCAGGCTAGATGGAGATTTAAGAAGTCATTGGATTTGGAAATTGAGGTCTTCAGAGGATCACAGATCAAGTGACTTACTGATCCATGAGGGAAACAGTAGTAGGCAGGAAGGAGTGGAACTTGGAGCAGGAGTGAGGGTGGGAGTGGAGGGCAGAGAAGAGCAGAAGTGACCAACCGTGGGGAGCTCACTGCGGCCTCTTTCATCTGACAAGAAACACGTTCCCTAAAGACATTCATTCACAGATCTGCACTGCAAGTGAGCCTGAGGTTCATTTTATAGGTCAGAAATCTGAGACTCGGACAGGAAAAAGGCTTTGTACGAGAGTCCAGGGAGGATTTGACAGCTGATCACAAAGAACTCCTGGCTCCTAGGAAACGGCAGTAAGGAGGGAGGAGGCAGTCAATCAGAGGCCAGAGTGTGAGTGGCAGTGCTGGCCTGGGGTAGAGTAAGCAGAATTGAGGACAGGGGAGGTGGGGTGTGGTCACTAAGTAGGTGGTGTTAGGTGTGTAGGTGAGAGAGAACAGGTATTCAGGGCTGTGAACCAGGGAAGCCTTGTGGTCAGATGAGTCACTCTGTACATGCCCCACAATCCCTGGGATCTCGCTGCTAGGAAACCTTGGCAGGCTGAGAATGCACACTCAGAGACTTCCTACCTTACTGCCTCTGGTGAGACACTGCATCTCATCTAACTAGGAATTCCTACTTGGGAACTTGTTTAACCAAACAGGAGCATGACACAAGGTGGTTACAACACAAGGATGTCATATGCACAAAGAAATAACGGCAAGATCAACTGCTGCACATTCACCTCTGCATTGTCCTTCCCTCCCATGCTGAGGATGGAACCTAGGGCCTTGCAAATGCTAGGTAAGCAGTCTAACTAAGTCACATCCCCCAGGCCTGTCGTTCAGATTTTAACTTCATGGGCCTTATGTACAGCCTTCCTAGCCTCTCTCTTCCTCAGCCTTCCTTCCTTTTCCTCTCACCCATTTCTTTCTCTTTATGTCTTTCTTTCCTTTCTTTCAGAGACAAAACACAAAAAAACCTGGAACTCACTATGTAAACAAGGCTGGCCTAAACTCAGAGACATTTACCTGCATAGCTCCCAAGTCCTAGGATTACAGGTATGTGCCACCACACCCAACTGCTTGTTTCTTACCCTGTCTCTCAGCCCTATCTACCTATCACTTATGTCCTTATCACTTGGGGGACAATACTTGGAGTATTACCTATAGTTGGAATGAAATAGTTTACTTCCAAGGGAGGTCCCCAAGTGTGTATCAAGGAGGCACTGAATGTAACTACCAGGCAGAAGAAGACACCAATGACAGCTGCAATAAGTCAGAGTACCTGACACCTAAAAAGCCAGAGGGTGAGCTGGGGGCTCAGCTTAGGACACAGGAAGCTCAGTCAGCAGGTGGCTCACACAAGGTCAGCCAACTGGGTCCATGCCCTGGGGAGTGTGATGAAGAAACACTCATAAACAAACGAAGAACAGATCTTACCCTTCTTGACAAGAAATCCAATCTGACCCATCCGGTTTAATGTGAAGCCCAATAAGATGCTCAGGCAAGGTCTCCTTTTCCTTTTGTTCTTAGCCTTAGGGGGACCTGGATCCCACCTAGGGGAAAGAACAGGTCTGCAAAGACTAGGTGAAGCCTTCCCACCTGACTCAGAAGCACTCATTACTGGGTGTGGTGACACACCCCTTTAATCCCAGTACTCCAGAATCAGAAACAAGTGGATCTCTGTGTTCCAGGCAAGTCTGGTCTACCCAGCAAGTTCCAGGCCAGTAAGAGCTACACAGTGAGACCCTACCTTAAAAAAAAAAAAAAAAAGAAAAAGAAGGGAGGGAGGGAGGGAGGGAAAGGATAAGAAAAAGGAAGCATTCATTTGTTCACCAGTCCATTCTGTGCACTGAGTTCCTACCAAAGGAACCATGTTACCTCCAACAGATTCTAAGAGAAAAGTCAGAGGCAACAGAAGACATCATCTCTGTCTCTGACAGAACATGATGGCTCCAGATTCACCTGTCAATCAGGACCATTGAAAAGTGGTTGGTGGGGGCTGGAGGGATGGCTCGGCAGTTAAGAACACTGGTTGTCCTTGCAGAAGACCCAGGTTCGAATCCCAGCACCCACATGGCAGCTAACAACTGTCCGTAACTCCAGTTCCAGGGGATCTGATAGCCTCTTCTATCCTCTGTGGGCATTGCATAACATGGGCGCACTTACCTACATGCAGGCAATACATACATACACACAAAATTAAAAAAAATAAATAATTTTTTTTAAGTTAAAAAAAAAAGAAAAGTAGTTGGTGGGCCTGGAGAAATGCCTGAGTCATTATGAGCACTGGCTATTCTTGCAGAGGACCTGGGTTTGGTTCCTAGCACCCACATGGCAGCTAACAACCATCTATAGCTCCAGTTCCAGGAGAGCCAATGCCCTCTTCTGACCTCCACAGGCACTACACAACACAGATGCACTTGTATACATGCAGGCAATACACTCAGACACATTAAAGAAAAATAATAAATAAAATATTTTAAAAAAGAAAAGTGGTTGGTAAAAGTGGTTCCTGGGCCCCACCCAGAGTCTGAATTGGAATTTCTCATGCTTCCTGAGTGATTCATTCACAGCGAACAAGATACCACCAACTTTCAGGACCCAGTGGGTTGTATCAGTTCTCTGCTCCACGCTTCTCAAAGCCTCTGCATAAAAGACAAGGTGAGAAAGGAGGGGCTGGGAAAGTGGTAGAACATTTTACAGGCATACATAAGGCCTTGGTTCAATTTCCATAATCATACGTACATGTAACATACATATAAGATGATGCTTTCTTACTTAAAGCATGGGAAATACTGACCATTTCCTTCTTTCAAATATTCTTCACAATAATTCTGCAGATATCAGTAGTATCAATCCCTCTTTTATGGATGAAAGAGGTTAAACTTTCCAGCTTAAGCAATTTGTTAAGAAACACTCAGCCCAGTAAGGAGTCAGGACTGAAACTCAGTTTTATCCAGAGATAAGTTCAAAATACCAACCCAAACACAGCATGAGCACTAACCCGTGAAAATAGATGTCACCCCAGTAACACAGCACTGTCCTGGAGCCCCACTAGTGACCAGGCATTACTCTGAGTTGTTAGGAAGGCCTGAGGGTGCAGGATTGGGCACCAAAGGAATTCAGAGCAGTAGCTATTTACTTCCCATCACCTGGGCAGCACAAGTGGTGAGACTGCTTTAGTGAGTATCTAGATAGCCAAAGCACATACCTCTATCACCATCATTCTGCCCTAGTCAGTTATTATGTTCCCCTCCCCCATCGCCAATAGTGGGGCTTTTATAGGTAGACCTGATTCACCCAGAAAGACATGGTAGGAACCACCATGTGTGTCATAATACAATCCAAATGGTCAAAATCTTAAATTTGCTGCCTCCCATTAGTCTCTTAGTTAAACCTGTTCATAGAGCTTTTGTACAGCTTTAACAAGGATTGTGTGTGTGTGTGTGTGTGTGTGTGTGTGTGTGTGTGTACATACATGTGTGGTATCTGCATGTGTACAGGACTACGTGGGTATGCGAACGTGTGGAGGCCAGAGCTTGACATAGGATGTCTTCCTCTATTGTTCCCCACCTTATTTTTTGAGGCAGGCTGGCCAGCAAGCTCCTGGGATTCACCTGCCCCCACCAGCCCAGCTTTTTATATAGGTGCTGGGGATCCAAACTCAAGTCCTCATGCTTGTGCATCAAGCACTTAACCCACTAAACCATCTCCCCAACCCCAAGAGCATATATTCTTAAAGTTGCTTCTCCTAAAATCATATGTATTTGCTAGAGATGGAAACCTTAATTTACAAGCTGCAAGTTCCTTCTAGCTCACAATGCTTTAGATAACATGAGTCAACATTCAAAACTTAGAAAACTGCACTTAAAACTACCAAATTCTGGGGCGAGGCATGGTGGTGCATGCCTTTAATCCCAGCATTCAGGAGGCAGAGGCAGGTGGATCTCTTGTGAGTTCAAGGCCAGCCTGGTCTACATAATGAGTTCCAGGCCAGCTGGGACTACAGGGAAACCCTGTCTCAAAAAGACTAAAAAAAAAAAAAAAAACTACCAAATTCTACTTTCTCTTGAAAAGTAGGGCAAACAGGAAAAACAGGGCCCATAACCAAAAGAAATAAGGGGTTGCAGCCAAGCAGTGCCTGTTCCTTTATTCATTAAGGTTTTTAAAAAATATTTTTATTTATTTTTTCTATTTTATATGTATGCCTGTATTGCCTGCATGTATGTGAGTGCACCCGTGTAGTCCAATGACCACGGAGGTCAGATAAGGGCATCAGATCCCCTGAAACTGTGCTTACAAATGGTTGTTAGCTGCCATGTGGGTGCTGGTAATCGAACCTGGGTCCTCTGCAAGAGCAACCAGTGCTTTTAACTTCTGAGCCCTCTCTCCAGCCCTTCATTCATTAAGTTTTTTTAAATCTTTAAATTTTATTTATTATGATTAAATGGTGTGTGCTAAGTAGGCCTATGTGGAGGTTAAAGAGCAACTTGGAGAAATTGATTCTCTCCTTTTCACCACGTGAGATCAAACTCAGGTAGTCAAGTTTGTCATCTGGCGCCCTTACCCACTGAGCCATGACATTAAATTTTTTGTTTATTTTGTTTTGTTTTTTTGTTTATTTGTTGTTTGTTTCCACCATGGACCACCACTATTGAAATCAAAGTTCCTCTCACTACACTTCATTTACTTAAGTTAACTGCTTGGACTAGCATGTTGGAAGGAGCCTCTCTGAGGCAGACTTCAGAACATCTAAAAAGACAAAATTCTTATGTTCACGTGTGGATGTGTTCTCACGTGCATTCAGGTGAACATGAGTATACCTGTGCTAACAAACAAGGGTGCCATCAACCTTGTTTAGAATTATTATTGTGCAAGTGTGTGGGTGCTTGTACCATGGCACATGTGGAGATCAGAGGACCACTTTGTGGAGTCAGTTTTCTCCACCCACTTTTACATTTTACATGCATTCCAGGGATCAAGCTCAGATTGCCAAGCTTGGATGGCACGCACCTTTACTTTTTGAGCCATCTCACCAGCCCCACCTTGTTTTTTGAGACAGGGTCTCTCACCAACCTGGAACCTGTCAAGGGGACTACACTGACTGGCCAGAAAGCAGGGATTTGCCTGTCTCTGCCTCCCCAGCACTAGGATTAAAAGCGCACCAGCACAACTGACTTTTAAAGAAACAAAAAAAATTTAAATAATTTTTAAGATTTTATTTGTATTTTTATGCATATGTGCATGTCTGTGTGAATGTATGCCACATGTATGTGGGAACTCCTAAAGGCCAGAAGAGGGTATCAGATCCCCTGAAACTGGAGTTACAGGTGGCAGTGAGCTGCCTGAGGTGGGTGCTAAAAACCAAACTCAAGTCCTCTGGAAGAGTAGCAAGTGCTCTTAACCACTAAGTCATCTCTCCAACCCACATCTGAACTTTCTTTAAGGTGGGTTCTGGGGATAAACTCAGGTCCACATGCTTTCAAGGAAAGCCCTTTACTGACTAAGCTATCTCCAAACCCTAAAAAAAAAACCCTAAATGCTGCCTTGTCATTAGGAAACCATCATCCCTAGATGAGCATGGTGGTAAATGCCTATAATCCCAGCACTTTGGGAGGTAGAGGCCAGAGTTAATGAGTTTGAGGCCAGTCTGTATAAATACTGTCTCAGAAAAAAGGGACCAGTGAAAATGTTTCACAGGTAAAAGTACTTGAGCTCCATCTCTTTATTTGAACCCAAATAAAGAAAAAGGTGGATGGAGAGAACCAACTCTGCAAAGTTGTCCTCTGACTCCACATATGTGCCACACCCCCACACACACACACACATACATACACACTAATAAATTTTTCCTTCTTTCTTTTTTTTTTTTTTTTTTTTTTTTTTTTTTTTGTCTTTTTGAGACAGGGTCTCATGGATTAAAACCTTGGCGCTACTGAGAGGCAACTGTATGCTGACTTGATCAATGGGTTAATCTGTTGATGAAGTCATACTGAATGGGCTATTAGATTAGGCTTAGTTAGTGGAAGTCACTGGGGCATGCCTTTGAAGGGTTTATCTTGTCCTGGCCCTTTCATGCTTCTCCCTCTGCTTCCTGGCTACTGTGAGGTGAGCAGCTTTTTCTTTCATGTACTTCTGCCATGATCTTTCTACTTTGCCACAGGCCTAAAAGGAATAAAGCCAGCACTAGGCATGGACTGAAATTAAAAGCCAAGTAAGTCCTTACTCCCTTAAACTGTTTCTCAGATATTTTGCTATTCTGGTGAAAAACTAACACAACACACCTAGCTCTCTTTTTTAGGCCAACCCAACTATCTCACACATGCAGAAACTCTCAAGGAGTTAATTGAAAACCAAGATGGGTATGGACAAATACACAAGTACATCAAGAGCAAAATAAGATCAGGAAGTCAATGTTAAATGGAGTCATGAAGATCGTTATTTAGACTTTCCACAGATCAAAAAGCATCATTCTAATACATGACAGAGGACATTAGTTTGAGGCAGTCAAAGCCAGCAAGCAGTGGGCCTAGCAGGGACCTGTAGCCTTAACTGTCTGGTCTTTAAGAAGCAATTAGACCTAGGTAGTAATGGTGGTAGAACAGCTAGAGAGGGATGGTATCTCACTGAAATCCACCTCTCTGCAACCAGGAACATAAAGCCTAGTTTTGTGAAAACCATCAGAATCAACATCAAATGAGAAGAATCTTTTGAGGGGTAACTGTGGGGTGCTGCCAAGGTACAGTAATAAGCCCAAGAGCCAGCACAGAGAACTTGACAATGGACAGGCAGTAGGGGGTCTATATGTGTGTGTGTGTGTGTGTGTGTGTGTGTGTGTGTGTGTGTGTGTGTGTAACCAGAATAAGACAAGCAGTTGTTTATTATGAGACATCTAACTTGGGCCTGGAAATAAAGGAGTAGGGCAGAGAGAAACTAAAAATCCCAATTTCATTGTACACAGAAAGACAGTCAAGGACCTGGACCAGGACAATGCCTAGAAACAGGTTAGGAAGTGCTACAGGTAAAGGAATCCAAATGTTCTTGAGCATGGCTATGCTCCTGGAGAGAAAGAAAAGCAGACAGTAAGCAGATCACCATGGGCAGCTAAGAAGACACAGGGCTAGAAAACCCTGGGGCCAAAGACAAGAAATATTCTCTCTACATCCAGGCCTAGAGGTGAGATGAAGGGAAGAAAGTGAGAAATGGAATCAGGCCCGGAAAGGCATCTGCCATTGGCTCAGTGTTCAACAGGAATGAGTGAAGGTGGTCTTCAGAAAGTTCAAAAGTTCCCCACTTCATTCCTGGGTGTGAAAGTCAAGGTGGTCATCCACAGAAATAGCAGTGTTCACCACAGCATTACTCACAACTGCCAAAGGGGGGAACAAGCTAAATGTCCATCAGTGGATGAGCAGATAAACAAAATGTGGTTCATTACACAAAGGAGCACATTCAACCGTGAAGCAAATGAAGTACCTAATGTGCTGCCCTGTAGACAAGGCTTGAAGTCATCCAAAGTCAGCCAAACACAAGAAAAAGTGAATCCACGGGACAGAAAACGTACTAGACTGCAGAGGGGCTTGGGAGAGAAAGTGGGGAAGGGACTGCTCAGTGGGTAGTCTCCTCTGGGGGTGATAAAAATGCTCTGGTAGTTAGTAAAGGCACTTGCTGCCAAACCTGATGACTTGAGTTCTATCCCTGGAGCCCACAAGGTAGAAGGGGAAACTAAGTTTGTATATCTATACACACACACGAATAAATGTAAAAAAAAATTAATTAAAAAAATGCCCTCCTGCTCAGTGGCTCACACTTTTTGTCCCAGCACTTGGGAGGCAGAGGCAGGCAGATCTCTGTGAGTTCGAGGCCAGCCTGGTGTACATAGTGAATTCCAGGCCAGCTGGGGCTACTGGGAGACGCTGTCTCAAAAAGACCAAAAAAATGCCCTGATGGGGCTGGAGAGATGGCTCAGTGGTTAAGAGCACTGGCTGCTCTTACAGAGGACCCAGGTTCTGTTTCCCAGTACCCACATGGCGGCTAATAACAATACATAACTTCAGTTCCATGGGATTCAACACCTTCTTCTGACCTCCACAGACACTGCATGACATGGATGTACTCACATACATGCAGGCAATACATTCATAGACACTGGAGAGATGGCTCAGTGGTTAAGAATATTGGTTGTTCTTATAGAAGACCTAGGTTTGAATCCCAGCACCCACATGGTGGCTAACAACCATCCATAATTCTAGTTTCAGGGGATCTGACACGCTCTTCTGACCTCCTCGGCACTGCATGACATGGGTGCACTTATACACATGCAGGCAATATACTCACACACATAAAATAAAAATAAATAATAAATAAGTAAATAAATAAATAAAAATGCCCTGGAACTAGACAGGGTGGTGATAGTAGTACAACATGGTAAATGTACTAAAATCACAGAATTACACATTTTTAAAAGGTTAATGTTACATTTCAGCTCAATTTTAAAAGGGGAAGGGCTCGAGGTATATAGCTCAGTGGTACGGTTTGGTAGCATACACGTGTTATGCTCTAACTCAAACACAGTGACAGTAGAGGGTGAATAAAGACACACAAAAATACATCAAGAGGTTCCAGGGAACAAGGCTGTGGGACACAATTCATTCTCTAATTTCATAGCCTTTGACAACACTAACAATTCTAACCTTTTATCTACCCCTCAGAAAGTCAAAGCAGAGGCTAAGGGTAAAGTAGAGCATTTGTCTGCAAGAGAGGGATGAAGGGGAAAAGGACAGGGAGAGGGAGAGAATATAAAGGGTACTAGGATACATGGTAGGGAGTTGGTCCTATTCATAGACATACATATATAAACAAAGTGTATATTATCAGCAAAATACCTACTTTAAAAACAACTCTTAAATATGGGTAACCTGTGACTCTTGGGAATTCACACCTCACTGACTGTGACGTAATGAGTGGCAGAGCCCCATTACTTCATGGAAACACTTTTCCTAAATAATGACAAGAGAGCTACCCAAGGTCAAGACAACTCTGAGGACTCTAGCACAGTAAAGGCCACCATTAGTCTACTGTGCCTTTGTGCCTCCTGTGCAGATATACACCTTGGCAGCTGGAACTCACACTGGATTTCAGCCCTCAACTCAGGCATCTGTGTGGAACACAACCCGCACAGCTGTGCTCAGGGACCCTGGAATCCCAGTGGGTACTCCCAAGTGCTGAAAATAAAAAGCAACCTTACAGGTAATCACATCTCACCTACTGCTTGCTAGAGGTCTACAGGACCTTTTCCTTTCTTATTTCAGCAGGTGCATTTGGGAAACAGGGCATTGGTCAACTAAATTAAAGTTTAATTGAGAAAGTGAGGGTGAGCCAGGTATGGTGGCTTATACCTGTACCCAGCACTTGGGAAGCTGAGAAAGAAGGATTGCTGCAAAGTTGAGGACCATCTGGGCTACACAGATAGCAAGTTCCAGCCTAAGAAGTTAGGCTGAGGATGCAGCTCAATAGGTAGAGTGCTAACTTGGTATGTGCCTATATTGCATGCCTATAATCCTAGCACTTGGAGGTAGAGGTAGGAGGATCAGAAGGTTGAGGTCATCCTTGGCTACAGAGCAAGTTAGAAGCCAGCCTGGGCTACATGAGACTCTCTCTCTCTCTCTCTCTCTCTCTCTCTCTCTCTCACACACACACACACACACACACACACACACACACACAAAGTCAGGTGACTGAGGACCAGGAAAAGGTACTAGAATTTCAGAAGGAAATGAGAAGCTTCTAAAGGGCAATGAAAAAGCTATCCCCCCAGTAAAGTGAGTTCCAACACAAACCATTTTGGAGGGTCAGCACACTAAAACAATAAGGGTTATGAAGTCAGACAGAACTCATTTTACATGACTGTGAATCCTGGGACAAGTTATTTAACCTTTCTGAACCTCAGTTTATCTAAGCTATAAAAGAAAAATAAAAGCTACTTGGCAAAGAGGCATGGAAGGTGTCCCACAAAAAACTAGTTATTGCTAGTGTAGCAGTTGTGTCAATGCTATGCAGAGCCAGAAGCTAACCAAATCTTAGGTGCTCTTTGCATCCTCTGGATTTCCTGATCCCTAGCCAAAGGCGGAAGAACTTTTCACACCTTCTCCCACACAGAGGCCTGATGTTTACCAGGCTCTGTTGCCAAAGAATAGGCCACTTGGAACAGGACACACAACTTGCCCATCCACTAAGTCTACCACCATGGCCCTCACCTGGGCTCCACTCTGGTGTTCTTAAGGCTTGCTCATCGAAACAGGTGATAATTATGAAAACAGTTGACATGTGGTTTTTGTCTATACCCCTTTTCTAATGCCCCAGTTTCTGATATGACAGAGCCTCTGAGATGGAGAAAACTGTATCTCAGAAAACTCTCCCAAGTCATCCATATCAATTATATTTGAGGGTTGACCTCAATGCCTTAAACTATGGTCTCATGTGCTATGATTTGAATATGGTGAATGTATGCCTCAAGATGCACCTGGAGTTTGCTGCTTTGTTGGAGATGGTGTGAAAACTCTTCCTCCTCCTGCTAGGAATCAGGAAATCTGGGGGCTGCAAAGGGCACCTGTGATTTGGTTGGCTTCTGGTTCTGCACAGCATCAACACAACTGTCACACTGGTAATAACTAGTCTTTGTGGGGGCCCTTCCATGCCTCTTTGTCAAGAAGGTTTTCTTTTCCTCTCATAGGTTAAATAAACTGAGGCTCAGAAACTGAGGCTCACTGTGGTGATACGAAATGATAGGCTCTTTAAGAGCTGGGAGCCTAGTTTGAAGGTGGCTGGCACTGAGACCACTGCCCTCAGAAGGGATTAATGCTGCTCTCAAAAAGTGGGTTAGTTCTCGGCCCCGTCTACATGTAGCCAGCTGCCTTTCCATTACTCTGCCACATGGGGATATCTGGGGGCACCATGCAGCCACCAGATTAGTGAGCCAACTAACACTCCCAAAGCTCTAAAATACCCTGCTTCAGAACAGAAATATACTAATATATCATCTAATCCTTGACAGCCACTCCAGGAATACTGGAAAATGGGGGAGAGGGAACAGAAGCTAAGCGTCAGGAAACCCCCCTCCTGAACCATTAGCTATCTTCTACATGCCCTGCCTTTTGCCCCTTTCTCAACAGTCAGTTGACAATATATATGTGGACCTATTTCTGAGCTCTCTACTTGGTTCCCACTCATTTGTTTTATTTGTATCTTCTTGACAATACCACCCTGTTTTGATTACTGTATTTTATACTATGTCTTCAAGTGAGATAGTCTCAGATCTCCAACACTGTTCTGAAACTTGCTAGTGTGTGATCTACTCTCAGTCTTGAGGATCAGTTTCTCAAAGGCCAGATGTGATGGGACACGCCTGTAATCCCAGCACTGGGAAGGTAGAAGAAAGAGGATCATGAGTTCAAGGTCATCCTCAGCTACATACTGAATTTGAGGTCAGCCTAGGATACATGAGAACTTGTCTCAAAAAAACAGTGAAAGATTTATCGTCCTCTTTTTTTTTTTTTTTTTTTTTTTTTTTTAAAAAAAAAAAAAAAAAAAAAAAAAATTCAGTTTGTTGATAGTCACAAAATAACTTGCTGGAATTTGAATTGTGATTGCACAAAATCTATATACCAAGTTTCAAAAAATTAACATCTTGGAACATATTGGCTCTTCCTGTCAACAAACAGAATATTGACTTAGTCCTTTGATTTTTTATTACAATTTTATAGTTTTCCTCATATAGGTCTTATATGTTTTAGATTTTGTATTTTATATTAGCATTTTAGGCAAATAATATAAATTGTAATGTGTTTTCAATCCAAATTCTATTTGTTCATTACTGGGCAAATATTGATAAGAATGCAATTGACATTCATATATTAATTTGTACTCCGCAACCTTGCTAAACTTAGAAGTTCCTGGAAGTCTTTCAGACTTTTCACATCAACTACCATGGAATTTGTGAACTATGAACCAAGACAAAGTTATTTCTTCCTTCCCAGTCTTTATACTTTTTTTATTGCCTTGTCTTGTCCTATTTCACTATCTAGGACTTGTGGTCCTGCAGTGTAAAGGCATGGGAAAGGGGTTTCAGTGCTTTGCTCTTGGCCTAAGTGGGAAACTTCCATGTCTCTCACTGTTGGGTGTGACACTAGCAGTAGAGTTTTTGTATTTTCTTTTTGTATTGACATTTTTCCCTTTTTCATTGAATTTTTGAAAATTTCATACAATATATTTTGATCATATTTAGATCTCCTCCCCATCCACACCTCCCCTTGCTACCCCCACCCTATTTAATATATGCTATTATATATATAAGCATATATATATATATGCCTATAGAGTCTAATTTGTGTCCCCAAATGTCCTTCAGTGAGGGTCCATCCACCTGGAGCCCAAGAGTCATTACCCTTGAAAGAGACTGACTCTACCTCCCAGCAGCTGTTGGTTTCCAATAGTTCCTCAGGTATGGTCGGGGTTTCTTACCCACTTTCCCATGTCTATGCTGGGATTTTGTCTGGCTTGATCTTATGTGGGACTTGTGCATGCTGTCACTGTTGCTGAGAGTTCATACAAGGAAAACTGCTTCCTTGTGGTCATCTAGCACCTCTGGCTCTTACAATCTTTGTAATGATCCCTGAGCTTTGAGAGGCAGAAGTTTGACACAGGTCCTCTTCAGGGATAAGCAGTTTGCAGAAATTGGCATAACTTCCCTAAATGTTTGGTAGTATTCATCACCCATCTGGGCCTGGAATTGTTTTTGTTTTGGAAGGTTATTGACTGTTTCTTTAGCAGATAGACTTATTCAGATTATCTATTTTTTTGTGTATTAGCAGATCATATATTTCAAATAATTTATTTTATCTAGACTATCATAAGCATAGAGCTGCTGCCCAATTATTATTTATTATTTATTTTATTTTTAATTGTGTGCCTGTCTGTATGTATATCTGTGTGCATGTAGCCGTTAGTCACTCACTCCTCCAAAAAGTGTGAGCAACAGGTGAGCACCAGGCACCCTGGGAAGAAGGATGGAGCCTAGCCACCAAGAGAGCTAGCAGCAGCCAGATTGGAAGAGAGAAAAGTGGAGCTGGGGGCTGGTAAAAGCTAAGGGAGACTGTGGGCGGGGCTGGAATGACTCCATCTCTTTGTAAGTCGCTCCCTCCCTATCATATAAACCACTCAAACCCAAACCAAAAATGTCTTGTCAGTCTGTGAGCCCTGGGGCCTTGGAAAGCATGTGCAAGCCTCTCAAGAAGGGAAAAGGGGAAAATTCAGTGCAACAGTGCACATGTGTGCAAATGATCACATTAGGCCCCTTGGAGCTGGAGTTACAGGTGGTTGTGAGCTGCCCAATGTGGGTGCTAGGAACTGAATTCTAGTCCTAAGAGCAGCAAGCGCTCTTAACCACTGAGCCACCTCTTCCACCTCTATTTATTTCTCTCTCTTTCTCTCTCTCTCTCTCTCTCTCTCTCTCTCTCTCTCTCTCTCTCTCTCTCAGTGCACGTGTGGAGGTCAGAGGTCAGGGACTCAGTTCTCTCTTGCTACTTGGTGCGAGCTGCAGTGTGTGCACAAGCACCTCTACCTTCTGAGCTTTCTCAGTGGCCACTGCCATCTTATTTTTGAAACAAGGTCTCTCACTGAACCGGGAACTTGCCATTTCAGACTGGCTGGCCAGGGACACCCCACCCCTCTAGAAAGGTCTGGGGCTATTTAGGGTGGAAGTTTGACATCCTCCAAACTTTTTTATTTTATTTTCTATTTCATTGCCTCTTTCTTTCCCTGTTCCAGCCCTCTCTAGTGTCATTCCCCCTCCCCACAACGCGGGGGACTGAGCATAGGGCCTTGTACATGCTAGGCAAATGCTCTACCTCTGAACTACACTCTCACCGCCCCCCAGTGTAATCTTTGGGCTATTCTTTCCTGGCCATTCCTGAGCTGTGTACTTCCTTACTTGTCATTGATTTTGTTTTTTAAAGAGAGAAAAGAACACCCAAATCTTAAGACACTGGAGCATTACATGATCTTCATTGCCTTTTATTTTATTTCTAGAATCATCCCACTGGAAGAGAAAATGTATACTTAAGGTTGATTACTTTGGCCATTCTTCACAATCACCCAGAGACTGATGCTTAATCTAACTGACTGACATGTGAGAACTTGGCATGGGTAGTTTGTTTGTTTGTTTGTTTGTTTTTGTTTTTTAAAGGGTGTTTGTCTTAGCTTTTTTTGGTGCTGGGGATGAAGTCTAGGGCCTCAAGAATGTTAAGCATGTGCTCTGCCAAGAGTCACATTCCACAGCACAGTGTGGATCACTCTTTAAAGCCTGCATCCTTAAGGCCCCTGAGGTGATTCAAATGTGCAGATAGGCCAGGAAGCAGGAGACAGACTACAGATTTCAAAGCCTCAGCCTTCTCACCCAGGTAGGGCCCAGAAGTGACAGTAGAACGTGCCACACACCAAGAGTACAGTGTCACTGTGTAAGTGGGGAGTAAAGACAGATGCTTCATCTTTAACATCACAGCCCATAAAGACCCTCATAGAATCAAAGTCAGCACTCTGAAGAAGACAGAGAGAAGAGGAACACTAAGGGCAGAAGACAGACTGCCCTTTACGATGACACGCTCTAGATGGGGGTAAAGAGATTAAAGGAGATAACACGTGAAAAGCATCTGGCACAGGATTCGTTTTCAGTAAGTCTCAGCTTATATATTGATTTTATATTCAAATTATTTGCACAAGGTAAAAATAGTTCCATTTTATAGGTTGGAAAACAGAATTTAGAGAGGTAAAGGGTTTTCCTTCCCTCCTCCTGGCCTCCTCACCATACATGTCACCTTGTTTCCCCTCACCATCATGGCATTCGTGGCTAAAGTATGAGCACTCACACCTGACTGCACAGATGATTCACCATGACACCTTGAACAAAGTGTGTGACCTCTGTGAATTCAGCTTCATCCCTATCAATGGGAAACAGTGGAAGGCTTCACCTCACAAGGCTACTATATTGAGATCATGTATCAGGCACACATAGGTGGGCTCTTATTATTATTATTACAGCTCTGCACTAAATTAGATCATTAGCTTAGTGATGAGTAGGAGGCTGGCTTTGGCCTATAACCTATTTAACAACACAGTTTGTGCTCTTCTGCCCCCTCCTATCCCTTTAATGGAGGCTCACTGGCCCACTCTTTAATGTGCTGTATAGTAGTTTCGGGACTCCAAAGTCACCTGGACATGGCAGATGAAGGCTAGAAATAATGTAAGTAGAAAGGAGACTGTGGAGAAAGTGGTAGTTGCCAGGCCCTACCCTTGTACACCCTACCCTAGGCTTTCTATACGGCGGAGGCTGAGGCAGGAATGTGCCCCCAAGCAGACCTGCAGAGGCACGTGTTGGGCTCCCTGCAAGGAGACAGACCCCAGTTGTCCCAGCCAGCTGCCTGGCTCAGCCATGGCTGTTGGCACCAAGTCTCCAAGTCTAAAATTAGCCTGAAGCTCTCCACCCAGGCAGTTCCTCCACACACTCTGGCAAACAGGGCCCTGCGGTGAGGTAATGACTGGGAGCCTGTCTGCCCTGCCCCAGGACAAGGAGGGCTTAGGAGAAGGCACACAAAGCACCTCCCACCCTCCCACCATGGTCAGCCTCTGTTTGGGCCTGGTATAAACACCAGAGAAGCAGGCCACCTGGGTGCAGGATGCTTGACTGCTCTGCTTCTGCTCTTCCTCCACATCTGCATCCACAGGTACACTCAGCCCTAGTCTCCACTCCAGGCATACTCACCAAGGGAAAACAACCTTGTTGAGAGTTTGATGTGCCAGGGTTTCACCTTGTGCAATCAAGATCATTATTCCTATTATACAGACCCCACAGTGATGCTCACCAAGGCAGCTACCTGAGTCAGCAAGGATAGAAGGAAGGAAGAATGCAGAAGCACTACTCTCCAGCAGCTGGAAGGAAAATTGGCTTCCTGGAGGGGCACCGCTGGCAAGGGCTCCCTCCACATGGCTACGCCCATGACTCACTAACTCCCTTCTAATTCCCTCACTTCTGATGATCTGGTCAGACTTGTGGCAGGAACTGCCAAAATTAGCGGGCAATTCCTCCACCAGTCCCTGAACAGAAGTCTTCCCACTCCTGGGTCAAGCACACAACAGTGTTTATGTAATGGCTACCCAGCAGGCAGTGAGAAATAGAAGGCTAAGCCCTGGGGTAGTGCCTAGTCCAGTCTACAGCTCAGAAGTGCAGGGGAAGGCTATGATACGATTGATGTCAATGTCACCAGTGCCTACAGAAATGTCCCCCAAAGTCACTGAGCCTCTCTATCTGAAGGTTCCCTAGATGATCATCTAAACTTAACCCTCCCTCACAGGCCCCACCTGTGGGGTCGAGCCTTCTATCCCCAATGGGAAAGGGGAAGGTGGAGAACAGCAACTGTCTAAGGGATAAGGGCAGGCTCTTGAGTAAGGCAAACCTACACAGCTAGAAGTCAGGACTTGAACTCAGGCATCTTCCCTAATTTCCATTTGTCCAATCTTTTCTCTTAACTTAGAATGCTGAAAGCTGAGGCAAATAACCATTTCTTTTATGTCAGAGTCAGAAGGACATCAAGAATCATAGTCAGCTCTGTGCTCTGTGTTTATTAAAAAAAGAAAAAGGGGGCTGGAGAAATGGCTCAGAACTGACCGTTCTTGCAGAAGACTCGGATTCAAATCCCAGCACCCACATGGCAGCTAACAACTGTCCGTAACTCCAGTTCCAGGGACTCTGACAGTCTCTTCTGTTCTCCGCTGGCACTGCATTACACGGGTGCACTTACCTACATGCAAGCAATACATGTATACACATAAAATAAAAATAACAAAATATTATTAAAAAAAAGGAAACCGAGACTCTCAGAGAGAACTGACTTATGCAAAGAACACACAGTCACAAGGCCAGTTTTGTCTGATATTAGAACAAGATTGAAACCTACATTCCCTAACTTCTAGCTCTGCTTTGTATCTTAAAAGGAAAAAAAAACAAAAAAACAAAAAAAAACCTTTCCAGGCATAGTAGAACATGCCTTTAATCCCAGCAGAGGCAAAGGCAGGCAGATCTCTGTGAGAGATCTGCATAGTGAGTTCCAGGCCAGCTGGAGCTATAGGGCAGATCCTGTCTTAAAGAAGAAAAAAAAAAAAAAAAAGGCCAGCCGTGGTGGCGCACACCTTTAGTCCCAGCACTTGGGAGGCAGGGGCAGATGGATCTTGGTGAGTTCAAGGCCAGCCTGGTCTACATAGTGAGTTCCAGGTCAGCTGGGGCTACAGGGAGACCCTGTCTCAAAAAGAATGAAAGACATTGCTTTTCTTTTTTGGGGGGTGAAGGCTATACTAGGGATTGAGTCTAGAGCCTTGAAAGCAATGCAAACTAACAACTGCTTTACACTAAGCTATATCCACAGCCTTTATTTTTTTATTTGTTTTTATTTTTTATTTTTAGTTTTTATTTTGATACAGTATCTCCTTAAGTTACCCAAGCTGGTCTTGAAATTGCTCTGTGCCCAGGTAAGCCTTGAACTGGCAATTCTCCTGCCTCTGCTTCCAAGTAGCTAAGATTACAGGTCTATACTACCAGGGCAGCTCTCCCCCCCCCCCCCGCCCCCGTCAGTTCTGATTACAAGTCCCATCCTAGTTGCTGCTTAAAACAGACTCCAAGATCTACTGTGTTCACATGTGATAAAAACACACAGCCAGCTGGGCGTGGTGGCACACGCCTTTGATCCCAGCAGAGGCAGGCGGATCTCTGTGAGTTCAAGGCCAGCCTGGTCTACATAGTGAGTTCCAGGACAGCTGGGGCTACAAGGAGACCCTGTCTCAAAAAGACCAAAAAAAAAACCCACACAGCCATTAAAAGCCCTAGTTTAGGAGCCAGCAAGATGGTTCAGCAGGAAAAGGTGCTTGCCACCAAGACTGACGACCTGAGTTCAATCTCCAGGATCCACATGGTGGAAGGAGAGAACCTATTCCTGCAAGTTGTCCGCTGACCTCCACACATGAGCCATGGCACATGCATATCCAAGGAGAAAGAGGAAGAGGAGGAGGGGAAAGAGGAGGAAGAGGAAGAGGAGGAGGAAGAGGAAGAAGGTGCAGAGGAGGAGGAAAAGAGCAGGAGGAGGAGGAGGGGAGGAGGAGGAGGAGGAGGAGGAGGAGGAGACACTTTACACTGAATGGGCTCTGTTCTCAGGGATGGAAGCCTAAAACAAAGGAATCTGTTGGATGAAGACTGTCAAGTCTTGGCCTGCCCCTTGCAATGTGAGAATTCAACACCAACAAGAACGTCCTTGCAGGCTATTCTCAACCACTAATATCAAAGCAGGTGTCATGAGACAAATTTCAGGAACTCACAGATCAACAGCAGTTGAGTTGGGAACATGATCCACCCAATTAAGTGGCAGTAACTTCATCTGCCTCACTGGTAAGAAAAGATAAATATGGGCGAGGGTGTTGCTCAACGGTAGAGCACTTGCCTAGCATGCATGATGTACCGGGTTCCATTCCAGAACTGAGAAAATAAAATATTACTCAAGAGGGGAAAAGGAAGCATTAGCAAATACAAAGGGAATGAATGAAGCAAGTGGAATGGTAAGTGGCAGGGATGAAGAACAGTCTAAGTCATCAGGAGTCCCAAGCCCAGCTCTGCCATCTGGACAAGCTGACTAAAATTCTCAAAGCTGGAATTTGGAGAGATGGCTCCAGCACTGGCTGCTCTTACAGAGGACCTGGGTTCAGTTCTCAGCACCCACATGGTGGCTAACAACCATCTGTAACTCTAGTTCCAGAGGATCCAATGCCCTCTTCTGACCTCTGTGGGCATTGCATGACACAGGTACACTTACACATATGCAGGCAATATACTCATGCACATAAAATAAAAATAATAAAAATTTTAAAAATAAAATAAAATTCTCAAAGTCCTAAATTCTTCACTGGTAAAGTAAGGAAGTTGGGCAAACAGAATCCAATTTAAAGGGTAACACAAATAAATTTGCAACAACTACCTGGTGAGCTGTGTTGAGAAAGATTCTGAGATTGCATATGCACTCAATAAAAGAATTTTATGCTCTATCAGCGATGTCTTCCAGGAGTCTAGAATAAGAAATGCAGATACCAGTTGTCTCAAAAGTTTAAATCTCTGAGATCTAGGGCTGGGTGAAGGTATATATGTCAGAGACACCCTGAAACCAATCAAAAGAGACCCACAGCAACTTTAAAAACCCATTACAAGGCTGGGATACAGCTCAGTTCATAGAGTGTTTGCCTAGCATGCACAAAGTTCTGGGTGGCACAGGCTTGTAATCGAAGCACTTGGGAGGTAGAGGCAGAGGATCAGAAGTTCAAGATCATACTCAGCTACACAGTGAATTAGAGGAGAACCTGGGCTATGTGTTTCTCCACTAAAAAATAACAATAATAATTATGGCTGGACATGGTGGTACACACCTTTAATGCCAGCACTTGGGAGACAGATCTGTGAGTTTGAGGCCAGACTGGTCTACACAGTGAGTTCCAGGCCAACTAGGGCTACAGGGAGACCCTGTCTCAAAAAACAAGTAAACAAACAAATAAACCACCACAAAACACCCATTACGCAATAATAGCACGTAGCACGGGTGGCATCCTAGCAATGTCAGAGGTTAACACATACAGAGTGGTGTGTATACAGGAAACACGGGCTGTACCAGCTTCAGTCTAAGGTGACTACTTGCCTATTCCATCAATCTTGTACAGCAATGCCACGAACTTCCCTTACCAGATACTCAAGAGCCAACACTGGTTGCTCTAACAATCTAGCTAGAATTTACAAGACAGTACCCGATGACAGAAAAGTAAAAGAGAGTACTCAACCGCAGGCTTCAGGCAACTTCTGTGCTACAAAGCTTCCAAAGAGGATGAGGTTACCCGATTGTGAAAAGCTGAAGAAAGTTCAGGGGAGGAAGTGGTACCAAAGGGTGGGCAGGATTTTGGAAAGCAAGCCGATGGGGTGGCCTTATACCAGAACATAGCAGGAGCGACGGCAAAGCTATGAGAGAAGGCCACCCCAGGCACAGGGATGCCACAGCTCTCTGGACACCGCTACTTTCTGCACCACTGCGTCCGCATCTCCAAACAGAGGGGCTCTTCTTTTTTTTTTTTTTTTTTCACTACCACCTAGCATTTGTCTTCTGCAACTGAAGGGGTTTAATCAGAAGAAAGTTCCTGTCAATCAGACCCTGAAAGCTGACCAGAGCACCCAGTAAAGTACTTAGACAATTACTGCCTAAGGATTCCCAGATAAGAGTCAGGGACCTGAGTAGCTCCCCTAAAATAGTATGTGAAATATTTAGGGGGTAGGCAATCTTTGGAGAAAGGGCCCATACTTTCTTCATGAGATTCTTACAGGTATATACAATCCACAAAAAAGTTAAAAATCTCTGTTTCAGGGAGATAAACAGGGGCAAAAATGCCTAAGTCCAACACTCTGGAAAGTCACAATCTCTTGGGGGAAGACAAACCCAGACAGAAATAACTCTGATGGAAGGCCGTCTTTGATAAGTGCACTAATGGAGGTATGAAAAAAATGCTGTGAGAGAAGGGAGGCAAAGGTTAATTCCAGCCAGGGTTTCAGTAGGAAAGGAAGGATCCAACCCCATCAAAAACTGGTTTGGAGATCCACATTTATAACGAGGACGACACAACCACTATAGTTTCTCCAGGCCCAGAATAACCCTGAGCCAGCATCTCTTTCTCCAACACTCCAGTAGAGAGTTCAGCCGCAGAGGCCAGCTCTTCCCAATAGAAGGTAAAAAGGACAATGCTTCAGGACAACAGCAAGGGTAGAAAAGAGACACTTACCTGAAAACCAGCAGTGACCTTGGTCTATATTTTTTCCCTGTTCTATCAAGCTCCCATTTTCAGAATCCCTGAAGACCTTATAATCTTGACACTCACTTGGTGCCTAATCATATCCTCTACCCTGTTTCAGTATGTCCTCTTGGGAAGCCCACCCAATCTCCAGTTTGCCTCTTCTCTGTCACTCCATGCAGTCACTTTGGGCCACTACCAAGTTTATCCTCCCAGAACATATCACCATCTGAAATTCTTACCTATTTGTTGGTGTGATTATTACCTGTCTCTTCATCATTGGAAAGGTAAAAACTCTAAAATCTTCAAAAAGAGTCTTAAGCGGTTGGAGAGATGCAGACAAAACATTCATACACATAAAATAAATAAATCAAAAATTTAAGAAAGGAGGCTAAACCGCAGGACTTTTTGGAAGATACAGCAAAATGTTTAAAAGTACTACATGAAATATAACTAACTTCTTTTTACAGACACAGCTAAGCCCTCTTTAATGCAAAGGAAATCTCTAAGGACCAAAGCATGAAGGTCTGACAAGCAGATTGCAAGCAGATATTAGCAACTTAGTTTGGGGGGTAACCAACAATTTTAGATAATAAATTAGATAAAGTTTTTTTTTAATTTTTTAAAATACTTTATTTATTATTTTATTTTATGTATTGCCTGCATGTATATTAGTGCACCCATGCCGTGCAATGCCCAGAGAGGTCAGAAGAGGGTGTCAGATCCCCTGGAACTGGAGTTAAGGATGGTTGTTAGCCACTGTGTGGGTGCTGGAAACCAAACTGAGTCCTCTGCAAGAGCAGCCAGTGCTCTTAACTGCTGAGCCATCTCTCCAGCCCCCAGAAAACACTGTTTATAATGGTATAAAACAGAAGATTAATGTATCTTTTTTTTTTCTTTTTTGAGACAAGGTTTCCCTATAGCCCCAACAGCCTGGAACTCATTATGTAGACCATGCTGGCCTCCATTTCTCAGAGATCCACCTGCCTCTGCCTCGAGAGTACTGGGATTAAAGGTGTGTACCACCACATCGGTTTTAACGTATCATTTTTAGAGGGACCTACAATTATTAAAATAGACCCAAATAAGGGGCTGGAGAGATGGCTCAGTGGTTAAGAACACTAGTTGTTCTTGCAGAAGACCTGGGTTCAAATCCCAGCACCCACATGGCAGCTAACAACTGTCCGTAGCTCCAGTCCTAGGGGATCCAATAGCCTCTTCTGACCAATGCAGGCATTGCACAACACAGGTGCACTTATCTACATGCAGGCAATATACACATACACATAAAATAAAAATAATAAATAAAATTTTTTTAGAGTTAAAAAATAGAACGAAGAAATTTAGTTACTAGAATGAAATATAGGGTCGAAATCTCTCCTCAGTTTCTTGCCCTTGCACAATCTTTCCTTCCTTCTGCTGCTGAAAGTCACTCCCTGGGGCCACCCTGCCATCTCCATCTCCCTTTTTCCAGGACTTCTCCTCAGCCAAAATGGAAAGAAAGCAGAACCAAGAGCTGAGAACAAGAACTGTGCTTTGTCTCTGGTTCTGGAGGAAATCCTCAAGATCCTCAAACCCTCTGCCAATCTTTGACCCAAGCAACAAGACCAGACGGCTGGATGGGGAGAGTGTGCACTGCCACACACCTGTGTGAACTGTGCTTAGCAGACTAGTTTGGAAAGGTGTAAATCAAGGTATTTATAAGATCTCAGAAGTGAGGTCTTTAATCTTCAAGGCAACTGTTTGTACTGAGACCATGTTGTCAGAGACGATCTTGGCCAGAGACCGTAGGATAACTGCCACCATCAGGAGTTCAGGTAAGTAAGTCTTCAAGGACAATAGAATATCGAAGAAAGATGACTGTCCCCTTACCTCCTAAGTGACATGGGAAGAGTTCCAAACCTATTCCTAAAGAAGTTGAAGCTAATGTCCTCAAGAATTTTATATAGTTTTAGTTTGAATTTGTTACCTTACTGTAATAGTTCATCTTCCTGGTCCACTTGACTGGATGGAAACACACCTCTGGGTAAGTGTATAAAAGTGTTTCCAGAAAGGTTTAACTGAGGAAGACCTACATTGACAACCAGGGGCACCCAGACTAAAGGAAAAGGAGAACGTGAGCTGAGCACGGCACTCTTCTCTCTGTGTTTCTTGAGTGGGAACACAATGTGACTAGCTGCCTCCCGACTCCTGTCCCCATGCCTGGTCAGCCAAAATAAACCCTTCCTTCCTCAGGTTGCTTTTCTCAGGAATCTTGTCAAGGCAAGAAAAACAGCAATTAGTAGAGTTCCTTTTTAAATTCTATTTTGGGGGTTGGAGAGATGCACTTCCAGAGGACCTGGGTTCAATACCTAGCACCTACCTGTTGGCTAACAACCACCTGCAACTCAGCTTCCAGGGGATCCAATGTCCTTTTCTGGCCTCTTTGGACATTGCACACATGTAGTGCACTTATCGATATGCAGGTAAAACACTCAAACACATAAAATATAAGTAAATAAATTTAAATTTAAATTCTATTTTCATCTGTTTTTAATCATTTAAAGAAAATTTATTTTATCTAATCTATTACCCATGGCAAGTCAGTCAGAGCTAAGATCTGAATTAAGATAACTGTCTGGTATTTGTGCTTTCCAGTCTCCCACCTTCAGCAAGTACTGAGCATGCAGCCCAGTGATAAGCTGCTGCTGTATCACAATTACTGTGCCTTTATGTCCTGCTACAGACCCCAAACAGCTCTCAGCCTCTGCAAAATCTCTGACTGCTGACCTACCTCCCAATTCTGAGGCAAAAATCTGCTTACAGCAGGGATGGAAAAATGGACTCAGTGCTGAGCACCATAAAGGAAAAGAGTGGTTGGAGGATGTGTACCCAGTGACCCGGCTGGACAGGGATGGCCGAGCAAATGCTGGGGACTGGATCCAGCTTTGTCACAGGCTAAGCTGAAGAAGCACTGTCCAAAGGGCCAGTGGAGGGATATGCCTGTTCATCCATACCTGCCTAGGCATTCTCCATTTCTTCCGGACTTCAAACTCCAAGGAGGAAGAAATGGGAACCAGCACCCACTGAACACTTAACTTCTATGGCCTCAAACTGGGCACCTGCATGTGTTGAACTCGTTAATCTTACTGTAAGAAGAAAAGCTCTGCACCAAGGGCAGTATGACCCCTTGACCCAGATGAAACATCTGAGGCTTGGAAAGAAATAAGTACCTTATATGAGTCCTACAATTGGTGAGTAATAGAACTTGGATTGAAATCCTGCCTCGTCTTTAAATTCCACACTTTTTTCCAGGAACCATCAATGCTTTCATTCCATTCAGTCTTCCACAAAAAAAGTAAATGTTCCATAAACATCTTCCCTTAAGCTTTAAAATGAGTCATCTCTGTAACCATTCAAGATTTGCAAAATAAAAATTGAAAAATAAACGTCATTCAATTTCTTGGTGCTTATACAGAAAAATCCCTGAAATGTCTGTTCCTATCCTCCACCTTTCTCTTTCTTTTCCCATCCTTCAACCCTCTTCCAAGCATCTGATGCCACAAAGCATAATTTTGCCCACTATAAAGTGGGATACAAGCATACCCTCTGCTAAGTGACACAAAAACACAGTCTAAAAGAAATGGAAAACTAAACATAATGACACAAACCTATCATCTCAAGACTCAGGAAATGAAGGCAGGAGGATCACAAGCTCAAGGCCAGCCTGGACTACGTGGACAGAATGTCTCAGAAAACAGACAAACCAAAAAGTAAAAAGAGAAGGAATCGGAGGAAGAGGCAAGTAAAATCCCTTCCCTGACCTATTTTCTCAGCTGTGCATAAAGGGGAAGGACATCTGATGCTTGTGACTTTGTGTGTCTGAAGCACAGACTAGGGAACAGTCACAGATCTTCACACCTATAACCTCTTGGTAGCTCTCAGGCCTCCCTCCTAGGCATTTTACTGATAGTGTCCATGTGACAAATTAGGTTTCCAGCCTCCCTGGCTAGTCCATAGGTTGGGTGACTAGTAGTGTTAAGAGGTACCCAAGCTTTACTAAATTTGCCTTATTTATGTTACTTTGCAAGAACAGTGGCTCAGCCCCAAACATCTGTCAGTAAATTCCAAACTTTTAATACAGAAAGGTGAGAATTTATTTTTGGATGACATTCAATTTTTCAATGAGCCTTTAAAAACTAAAGAAAAAAAAAGGGTCAAGGAGAGAATTTTCTAGTCTTCTGTGCTTTTAAAAAATATATATATATATAAATGTGTATATGTGTGTGTCTGCGTGTGGGAATGTACAGGTGCTCGCCAAGGCCAAAGGTGTCAGATCCACCAGTAGCTGGAGTTACAGGTGGTTGTTAGTGGCCTGATATGATTGCTGGAAACTGAACTTGGGTTTTCTGGAAGAGCAGCAAGTACTCTTAACCACTGAGCGACCTCTTCAGCTCCCTTCTGTGTCTTTGTTTGGTTGTTTTGGTCTTTTTGAGAAAGGGTCTCCCTGTAGCCCCAGTTGTCCTAGAGCTCACTATGAAGACCAGCCTGGCCTTGAACTCACAGAGATCCACCTGCCTCTGCCTAGGATTAAAGGCATGCACCACCATGCCTGGCCTCCCTTCTGTATTTTTTTTTATTTTAATATATTTTTATTACTTTTATGTATATGAATGTATTGTCTGCATGTATGTAAGTGCACCCATGTTGTACAATGCCTCTGAGGTCAGAAGAGGGCATTAGGTACCCTGAAACTGGAGTTAGGATGGTTGTTAGCCACCATGTGGGTGCTGGGAATTGAACCTGGGTCCTCTGCAAGAGCAGCCAGTGTTCTTAACCTCTGAGCCATCACTCCAGCCCCCTTCTGTATTTTTAAATCCAGAATTCTTACAGTTTTCCAAAGCCCAGCACTGTTATCACTGTTTACTGCACTTTATTTACTAATTTATTTTGCAGTGCTGAGATTTTTATTTTATTTTAAACAATCTCTAAATTAGAGAGCTTGCAGCTTATAGGCAAATTTTTAATGCTTCTAAGTATACCATAGCACTTTTAGTGATTAAGTTATGTGACTTATAAGAACCATAGACTATAAGATGATGTAAATTAGAAATAGTTGTAGAGCACATACACACACACACACAAGAGGTATAGGCATAAAATTGATAGAAAAATACATTATCTGTGGCATGGAATATAGTTCAGTAGTAGAGCACTTGTTTAGCCTATGTGAGACCCTGGATGGAAGAAAGTTAACGAAAGAAAGAAAGAAAGAAAGAAAGAAAGAAAGAAAGAAAGAAAGAAAGAAAGAAAGAAAAAGAGGGAAGGAAGAAAGGAAGGAAGGGAGGAGGGAGGGGAGAGAGACAGGGAGGGAGGCAGGGAGAGAGGGAGAACAAATCCCTTACACTTTTCTCCAAGTGAAGAAAAATTAATTTTTAAGGCTTTCTAGTAACCAACACTAAGGGAGAAGCCTGAGTAGTTACACCATTGACATGACCAATAAAAACTAAACTGCCTGGGCCAGATGTGGTGGTTCACGCCTTTAATCCCAGCACTTGGAAGGCAGAGAGGCAGGAGAATCTCTGTGAGATCAAGGTCAGCCTAGTCTACACAGTGAATTCCAGGCCAGCTGGGACTACAGAGAGATGCTGTCTCAAATAAAAAACAAACAAACAAAAAAACACTAAACTGCTCAAGATATAACACAGTTATTCTTAATATCAAGACCAGAAGAAATATTTTTAGGGACTTCACAAATAGTACAAGCAACAGTACCCAATTCTATCTATCTGCTGATGGAGCTCTGGTAGAGAAATTCACAGGGCTATATCTTACAGTAGTTAGGCTCTTGGTCTTCCTTAGTCATTGATGAAGTTATCTATCAGCTATGCTGAAGTGTCTAAAGCACAAAAAAGTAGAGAAATTTTACAAGTTAACATGGTCCAAATACATAGCTATCATCTGATAAAATGAATATTCTTTTTTTTTATAATCATAACAAATTTAAAGCCAAGTGTGGTGGTACATATCTATAATGCTAGTTCTTGGGAGGCAGAAGCAAGATCAAGAATTTAAGGCCAGCTTTGGGTACATAAGAGTTTAAGATCAGCCTGGATTATATAGAAGACCACATCTCAAAAAATATATATTACTTTTATAATAAATCACATATTGTATTATTCCATTTATATGACATATTTTTAAAAGGCTAAATTAATCTATGCCAGTGCTAATGATTAAAAGGGAAGTCCCTGGGGTCTTCTGGGATGCTGGTAACATTGTTTCTTCATCCTAGTACACTATCTAGATACACTGTTCATGAAAGCTGTTCATCAAACTGTACACTTACAGAGCACTTTTCTCTCACAGTGTGTGTGTGTGTGTGTGTGTGTGTCTGTGTGTCTGTGTGTATGTCTGTGTCTTGCATTAAATGTTTTTTAAAAAAACAGGGGGGCTGGCAAGTTGGTTCAGTAGGTAAAGACCTTGCTGCCAAGCCTGATGACCTGAGTTCAATCCCCAAAACCCACACAGTCAAAGGAGTTGTCCTCAGACATTCACACACACACACACACACACACACACACATACACATACACACACACACATACACACACACACACGAGAGAGAGAGAGAGAGAGAGAGAGAGAGATACATGCATCACCCCACACATACACATGCAAAATAAATAAATGTAAAAAAAAATTAAGCCACATTTATGGAGATCATAAGGAAGTATGCATGTTTGTTTTCCAAATAGTTGGTCAATATCAGAGCTTTATAGTTAAGAAGAACATGTGCTTGGTATGTAGAAGGCTCTGGATTTTTAAAAGGCTAGGGTCTAGAGAGATGACTCAACAGTTAAGAGCGCTGGCTGCTCTTGCTGAGAACCAGGGTTCAGTTCCCAGTACCCACATGGTGGCTAACAACCATCTGTAACTCCAGTTCCAGGGAATCTGACACCTTCTTTTGGCCTCTGCAGCATTGTATGCACATAGTACACTTACATAAATGCAGGCAAAATACTCATATACACAAAAATAAATAAAACAAAAGTTTTTTTAAGCTTGGGCTATCTGGAAAGATGAGTCAGGAGTTAAGAGCACTTGCTGCACCATCATGAGGACTAGAGTTTGGATCCTAGCACCCACATATGGGTCCACACATGCATGTAATCCCAACTCCAAGAGGGCTGAACAGAAAGACTCCTGGGGTTTGCTGGCTTCCAGCCTAGCAGAGAAAATAGATCCCCACGTTCAGAGAGAGATCCTGCCTCAAGGGAACTGGTAGAAATGATGGAGGAGGATACTCTGGGCCCTCTTCTGATCTCCACACACCTGCATAGGTGCATGCATGCACTCACACAAACACACACACCTACATAAATAAATCTTTTGTAAAAGGCGAGGAGGGCTGGAGAGATGGCTCAGCAGTTCAGAGCACTTGCTATTCTTGCAGAGGACCGAGTTGCAGTTCCCAGCACCCACATGGCAGTTAACTGTCCAAAATCCCAGTTTTAGGGGATCAAATGCCCTCTTCTGACCTCCATGGGCACTGCACGAGTGCATTTACATACATGCAGGCAATGCACTCATACACATAAAGTAAAAATAATAAATAATGAATTTTAAATGGCTGGGGGGCTGGAGAGATGGTTCCAAGGCTAAGAGCACTGTCTGCTCTTGCATAGGACCTAGGTTTGATTCTCAATACTCACATGGTATCTAACAACTGTCTGTAACTCCAGTTCCAGGGGAATTCAACACTCTCTTCTGACCTCCATGGGCATTGCATGACACGATGCATGTGCACTTACACACACACAGGCAATACATTCATACACATAAAAACATAAGTAGTGGTGCACATCTTTAGTCCCAGCACTTGGGAGGCAGAGACAGTCTGATCTCTGTAAGATCAAGGTCAGCCTGGTCTACATAGCAAGTACCAGGCCAGAGGGGGCTACAGGGAGTCCCTGTCTCAAAAAGACCCCCTCTCCCCCAAAAAAACCATAAAAATAGTAAGTAAAATATTTTTTTAAAAAAAGAGGGGGGCTAGGGATCTGGATGTAGTGGTCCAAAACTCTGGTTCAAACTCCAATTTAAAAAAAAAGGCAAAAAAATGGCAAAACAAATTAATATATTCATTTTTGTTTATCTAATGGATGCTTCCAACATTTAAAGCATAACCTGAGCCAGAGATGTAGCTCAGTTGGTAGAGTGCTTGCCTAACACGCAGGAAGTCCTGGGTTCCATCCCCAGCAACACAGAAATGAACAGGGTTCAGTGGTACAGGCCTATAATTCTAGGCATGGGACTCATCAGAAAGTGGAGGCAAAAGGATCCAAAATTCAAGGTCATTAGAAGTTGGAGGCCAACCTGGGATACATGAAACTCTGTCTAAAAACAGGGGCCGGGGGGAGGGTGGCAAGCAGAACCTCTAAGTGTGAAAATTTAAAGATCAAGCTTTGTTCAGAATATACAACCTACTGATTCAGTCCAACACCCTTTATATACACCATTCAAACTTATCTCTTCCAGCAATATTGTGTTAGTTAACCTATAAATCTATTAATTAGGTAGATCATGGGGTCAAAGGAAGGTTGCATAAAGGTTTAAATGCATGCTTGGCCTAGTTTAGACCTTCCCGTGTTTGGATATAAGGACTTCGAAGTACTGGTGGAAAATTTTTAAAAGGTGGGGGAGGGTTTGAGACTGGTGGAAGTGGGTAGACAACTAGACTGCACGGCAACTCCAAGAACAGCCTCCAGGCCCCCTTCCAAAGCAAACTCCATGGTGGCTGCTCTGCTCTGCTCCATAAAGTTTAGCACTAGAGGGCCAGGCCAGACTCTGTGGCCTGGAAAATTACTGCAGCGTACCTACCAGCCTCCAGTGAACAGAAGCAGTTGTTTCAGAAGACCTTGTACTGCAAAACGGGATAATCACCCACTGAACAACTCCTAGGACAAAGTGGCAGGCAGCCACAGTGCCTACACACTTAGACTGAGGGTGCCTGGGTGGGAAACAGGATAAAATTGAGGGTGTCTTATAAAGATGCTACTGGCTCCATGAGAAAAGGGACTGTAAAGACCAAGTGATGGACAGACACCAAATATGGATATACTTTCCTATTGTCAAACACCATATTCCTGCTAGAAAATGCTCTTATAAAACAGCACAGATGGCCTGATTCTTTTTTTTTCAGATTTATTTTTTATTTCTAAATATGTGTATATGCTTGTGAGTGTGCATATGTGCATGTGAGTGCAGACACCCACATAGGCCAGTAGATCCCCTGGATCTGGAGTTACAGGCGTTGTGAGCCATTAAACATGGGTATGGAAACCAAACACAGGTTCTCTTCAAGAGCAGTTATGTGCTCTTAACTGCTGAGCTGTCTCTCCAGTCCCAGATGGCCCCATTCTTACCTCTGACATTCAAAGGCTTTGGCGTTTATATGTATGATGATACGTGGAACAACAATTCCCTAGGTTTTATTCTTGGATCAATCACTGATAAACAAGTGTCTGCTAATAGAAAATAGCAAGTACTTTGAAATCTAGAACTCCCCATTTGTAACCAGAAATTTCTCAAGTGAGTACCTACTATGTGCCCAGAACTGAACACTAACTTGAAGGTGCACACACATCCAGGTGAAATAACAAATGCCAAGGTACACAGAGGTAAGCACGATACAGAGAGCACAAAAAGCCAGAGATTCCATGGGAAGGAGAAGCTGCAGCTCACCCACAAGGAGCACAGGGCAGCTGTGCTCTCCCTTGCTGAGAGGTTCCTCTCTAAACCACACTATCCTCCCTCTGCCCACACATCTGTCTCATTTATATCTCCCTCCCTCCTGCCAGCATCTCAGATTACAACTCTGCCCTGAGTTACCTCTGCCACAGGAAGCGTGTATCCTTTCAAATAGAATGGCTGTGGTGACCAGCGAGCAACAGGCTTGCCTGACATCAGTAGGTATCCCTCCCTCCCTTAGCCTATTCAAACCAATCAGATATCACAAGGGCCAACCAGACATGGGGGCAGGTATAAGGCAGCAAAAATCAATTAGTTTCCTGGGCTTGAGAGCATTTTGGTATCCATCAGGTAAACCTGGCAATTAGGCAGAGATGTGCCAGGCCCAGCTCTGAAAGGAAACCAGTGTACACTGTGCACACTATCTCTTGGTGCTGGTTTTGTGCACAAATGTCATCTCTTGGTTCTGTCACCAAGTTGATCCCAGCAGTAGGTCAACAACATAGCAAAGAACCTAGAGGCCATTTTATTGCAACCTCTGCCTTTAGGCAGAATTTCACTAATGCAATATCAAAAAAATGCATATAACTTGTTAAAACCCACCTGAATGAAGAATTTTCAACTTTGAATAATAATCTATTCCCAGGGCTGCCATTCATCCAGTACACACCAATATAGCCATTTATTAAAATACTGAAATACTTAGGTACTTGTTTGTATACAATAAAGGCCTGGCACCCTCTAAACACCTCACCACTATGCTGACCCATCTCCAGAGCAACTTTACAATCCAGTAATTAAGGGATTAATAATGATTACAGTAAGGTACTCTTAAGACGCTGTTCTAACACCACTACCCATCCTCAAAGTCTTATTAAACAGTTCTGTTATTACCCTTGCCTTTTCTACCCAATAATGCTATCCTATCCTAAAGCTCCTGCTTTTCTGCTTTTCACAGACTACATACCACCATTCAAAGTCTTTCACAAGAGCTGGGATGTAGCTCAGTGGTCCAGTACCCCAATAAATAAATATTCTTTCACAACTGAGCCTCATCCTACATTCATGTACATATATGTTCTGTCCTACACCAAGCAGCACCCTCAGCTGCTTCATATTCCCAAGCACTAGCTTTGCCCTGGCTCTTGGTCTTTGCTGCCTTAGAAAATCCTTTTTTTCTGTGTTCCATCAGTATTTTCCCCCTTCGGTTTTTTTGAGTCAGGGTCTCCTTTAGCCCAGGCTACAGGATAAGTAGATAAGGTTGACCTTGAACTTCTGATCCTCCTGTCTCTACCTCAGAGTACTGTGATTACAGATGTGTACCATCACACCTGGTTTTACGTGGTGCTGGGAATCCAACACAAGGCTTCATGCACATTAAACAAGAGCACTATCAACTAAGCTACATTGCCACCCCCCATTCACCAGAACTTTACCAACTCCTCACTATCCCTCCTAATATCCCCACTTCCTTGAAATTAGTTGAAAGCTGTGTCCCATTTTCAAAAGTGTAACAGCAACATCTACTTTCAGAAAATTTAATGGATGTTTCATACTCTGATTATTTTCATATAAGCACCTTGCTCCACTCCTAGACAGAAAGCTGTAGAAGATAGAAACCATATCTTGGTCATCATATCTAAATGACCTAGCACAATACCTTGCTTCAGGTATGTATTAAATAAACATTTGTGTGCATGAATGACCAAACGACTGTAATTCTTTCATCCAAGGGAACCATTTTCTATTTGTTAATGGTTTTGGTTGTTTTTCTCTGAAGCTATCCCAAGGGAGGTTGCATCTGTTTCTGCATATGGAACCCAAATTGCACACCATTCATATCTTAAACTACTGGGTTATTTTGTGAAGATGAAGCAGGAAGTATGCTCCCCTGTCATTACTTTACCACCCTGGAGTTTGTGACTGCCATCTCTCTATACACTTTTCCAGTGCTAAATCAATATCCCCTCACACAGGGACAAGCAAATGACAGGTTCCAGGCAACAAAGGGTAGCCTTACAGATGACAAGAAGGCAAATGGTGGGGTGAGTTGGCAGAGACTGTTAAAAAGAAAAAGCAGGGTGGCTCACTGGGAAACAGAGCCAGGATGGGGCTCTGGTTGCTGTGGTCAAGACTCTGGGTACAGTCCTGGGAGGAGCAGTTTTTACTACTCTGGTTGCTGTTGGTAAGCGGGGTATAGAGGAGGGAAGAGTAGCAACCCCTTCCCACTTCACTCCTAATTCCTCCCTGCTCGGTCCTCAGAGGAATGGCTCTAAGCTGGAAGTAAGACCCAAGATAAGAGAGAATTTTGATGCAAAATATGGGGTTCTCAATGACAAGAAGGAATGGGGGACAAGGAGACCAGTCATCCTCTAAATCTCATCCCAGAAGGAAATGGAGGCAGGAGTGAGACACACTGCACAGTTGATGGACTTCAGAGTTCTAGGAGTCTAAGAAGAGAAAATGGACAGGCTTAGCTCTTGTTAGAAATCATAAGGAGAAGACAAGCTATGTGACATACACTCATACTCATAATCCAGCACTCAGGAGGCTGAGGCAGGAAGATCTCGAGTTCAAGAGCAGATTGCACTATGTAGCAAGCTTCAGGCCAGCCTAGGCTACAAAGTGAATAGCTATCTCAAAAAGAAAAAAAATAAGCTCTTGTTTCTTGTGCCTGCCAGAAGTAGAGCTTAGCTTCTGTTCCTCCTCCAGTCACCTCTGCTGCCATGACTCCCTGCTGTGATGGACTGTAATTCCCTTGGAACCGTAAACTCAAATAAACTCTTTCTTCTATAAATTGCTTTGGTCAATGTTTATATCACAGCAAAAGAAAAGTAACTAATACAGAAATTGGTAACGGGAGTGGGGTGTTGACTGTGAAGAACCTGACCATGTAGGGTCTTGGAGGAATGTGGAAGACTTTGGAAATCTGGGCTAGAAAAGCATTTGATTGCTGTAAGCAGAGCTTACAGGTCATTCTGGCAGGTGTCTGCAAGAAAGTAGTGCTGAGAACAATGTAGTTCCAGGGGGAAATAAGGACTTAAGCAGCACTTGGGATAGTTTGGCAAAGAGTCTGGCTGGAGTCTGCCCTCAACCCAAAAGCTTGCCTGAGGATAAGTTGAAAAGCAATGGACTAATTTCTCTGGCAGAAGAAATTTCAAGACAGCCTAATACAGAAATGGTGGCATGGCTATTAATGGTGAATATTATGCAGATCTACAGTGAAAAGAGGCAAATGGGGCAGAAAGAAATACAGAATGTACAGGATGGATTGAAAAAGAGCACTAGGAAGATAAATGTTGGAGCCTTGGCATGTGCCGGAGAGGATCCCTTTGATAAGGAGATTAAAGTGATTAAGGAGGGGCCTAAAGATTTGAACTTAAAAAGTGGAGAGAGTGCCTCCAGGGCAAGACCACACCCAGTTAAGCCACCAACTTGTTAAAGGAAAATGCTGCAGAGACCACTGAAGAGCAAAGCTTCTAAAATGGATAAAGCAGGCAGTAGTCCACCCCACACTTGCAGTCAAACTTAGCATTCACCTGGTGCTGGCTTTAGAGGCATGAAAGATGCAAGAGTGAAGAGGTCATCAGTTCTTCCTCCAAGATTTCAGAGAGCCAGTGAGGCCAGGCAGCATGCAACAGGGATTCTCCTGCATAAAGAAGGCCCTGATAGGCCATTGTGTGAGCTGTGAAGGTGAAGCCTGGTTAGCAATGGAGACCCCAAGAAGATGTTAGTGATGCCAGAGCCGTGAAGCATCTGCCAAGACCTGCATACAGGGAGTGGTAGCAGCCCAAGAGGGAGATGTATATTGCACACAGCAAAGCTGGAGTGGCTGAGCCACCTAAGCCCTTTGGAAGTAAAATCCCAGAAGTCAGACATGGAGCTACTGGATTTGGTGTTTATCCTGCTGGTTTTCGGTCTTGTTTTGGCCCAGTATTTCCTTACTATGCTTCTATTCCTCCCTTTTGGAATGGTAATGTGTATTCGGTTCCAGTGTATGTTGGGAGTATGCAATTTGTCTTTTGATTTTACAGGTGCTTACAGTTAAGATATTTACCTGAGTCTCAGAAGAGACTTTGGACTGTGGACTTCCAAAGAGTACTGAGACTGGTAATAACTATGGGGACTTTTAAAAGTTGCATTTTGGCCGGGTGTGATGGCGCATGCCTTTAATCCCAGCACTCGGGAGGCAGAGGCAGGTGGATCTCTGGGAGTTCGAGGCCAGTCTGGTCTACATAGTGAGTTCCAGGACAGCTGGGGGTACAGGGAGGCACTGTCTCAAAAAAGACAAAAAAAAAAAAAAAAAAAAGTTGCATTTTGCATTTTATATGGTCATGAGCCTATGGGGGCCAGGGGATGGAATTTGGTGGCTTGAATGAAAATGTGCCCCATAGGCTCCAAGTATTTGGACATTTTGTCCCCAGATGGTGGCACTGTTTTGGGAGGTCTAAGAAGGTGTGGCTATCCTGGAGGGCACACATCACTGAGGGTGTACTTAGAGAGTTCTTAAACTTTGCCAGATCTGCAGTTGTTCTCTTGCTTCCTTTGCCTGCTTGAAGATGTAGAGCTTAGCTTCTGCTCCTCTTCTAGCCACCTCTGCCACCATGCCTCCCCGCCAAGACAGACTGCAATTCCCCTGGAACCATAAGCTCAAACAAATGCTTCCTTTCATTAAAAAAAAAAAAAAAAGAAAAAGAAAATTTAAAAAAAGGGAGGAGTGCATGAAACAGAAAGACCATTTTGAAACAAGAAGCTGAGAACATTTTTAGAGAGAGACCTTCTAGGAGAGTAACATAACAGACACAGAAACTAGTATGATGGCTTGAGTTGAGAAAGCCAACCAGAAACAGAGACTGGGAGCCAGAAGGCAGTTAGTATGACCAACTGGGCCTGCTCTCGGAGGAGAAAACACACCTGCTGAAGAAGAAAAATAGAGAGGAGGAAGGGAGGCAGTCCCTGACTTCAGGGCCACAAAGCAACTGCTTTCCTCTCTTTAATTTCTGTGGCATGTCCCACTAACCACAAGAGCACACTGGGAAAGGGTGTCCCAAGGAAAGGAGGGAGAGAGATGACTCCAGACCTCCCGCCTGCACATATTCCAAGAAAGCTCAACCACCTGCAACTGGGCAGCCACTGGGTCAGAGTTAAAAAACTACAAGGAGAGAAGCAGCTCTGAGGAGGGAGGCTGGGGGCCTGGGAAGGAAGAATCCTATATAGGGCTACAGGCCTGTGGCTGAGTGCAACCTTCTTCCCCAGGAGCTGGGCTCTCCCACCCTGGAAACGCTCAAGTGGCAACGAGCATGCAGTGTCAGTATCCAGACTGAAAAAGACCTTGAAGGTCCTTTAGGTCAAATTCTTCTTCTCCTTGATCATCAGCTACTTGTGACAGCCATCCTTCTAGTTCACAGTCGGAATGATTTGCACTAGCACTGAGAGTTTGGGTTAGAAGCACACATCTCCAAACAGAACCAGCTCAGTGTGGCAATAATACCCTCTTTGCAGACACAACAGACAAAAATACCAAATCCAACGAAGGGTAAAGCAGTTGGCCAAATGACCTGTGAGAGGGTTTTCTCTATGTTTCCTGAAACTTGGGAAAGTGAAGCCCAGGGAGAGGATGCACCAGAACTTTGAACCAGGCCCCTCAAGCTGAAGAAGGACACTTGTCCCGGGAATTTCTCCACTCTTTCTTCTTGGTCACTAAATGACCTTACATTTTGTTAGCCTCATCAAGAGTACACTAAAAGTCACTGTGGATAGGATAGGCACATCCATTGAAGTAAAGAGAGAAAGAGATCATCACCTCCTTTCTTAAGCGGAAACTGAGGGCACAGAAACCTAAGTGCTTTCATGAAGTAAAAACACACGTGGAAATCTACCTTATGTCAGGGTCGCCTGGGGCAGGGTCTGGGAAGTTGGGCAGATGCGCAGATTTCTCAAAGAGGGTTTCAAAGACTGGCAGGAGATGGCCAGGACGAGCAGAGAAAACCACGCATCGTTAGGTGCCTTAGAAACACAGGAGGATGGCGCGTGCGACGGGCGACTCTCTCCGAGGTACAGTTGATAAAGAATCCCCTAAGGCTCAGCAAGAGAGGAAGCAGCGAGCCAACCCGCAAGCGGTGGGCAAAGTTAGGGCTCCCGCCGAGCGCAGCGAATGGCCTAGGTGGAGGCGGCGGAGGGTATTACACTCAGCTCGCGCGCACACCGCGAGCCTGCAGCCTGGCGCGGCGGAAGATGCCCCAGGTCTCGGCCGGCCTCGGGCAGAGCGCGTGGGCAGCCGAGAAAAGAGGAGCCGGGGAGTCCCGGCCATAGTCGGCGCGGCGGGCAGGCGGGGCTCAGGGCCCGAGGCCGCCCCCACCGGCTGGGTCCCGGACTAGGCGCGGGCCGCGCCGGCACCTGGAGAGGGTCTGGGGAGAGGCGAGTCCCCTACATCGGCGGCGCGCACTCATCTCCGCGCGCTCGTCGCCCCCAGCGCTACTTACTGCGGTTCAGGGGGTTCCCGCCGACCTGGGCCGACGCCACCAGTTCCAGATACAGAGTCCAGAGTCCCACGGACACTACAGCGAGCACCACCAGCAGCCGGAAGCGCCTCCGCAGCAGCTTGACCGGGCGCAGAAGCAGCAGCAGCGGCAGCGCGGCGCGAGGGCTCCCCATGGCGCTGCGCCCAGCCGGCCGCCGCTAGCGCGGGCCACTCGGTACCCAGCCCCGGCCGGCCGGCCCGGCCCAGCGTCCCGGTCGCAGCCCTAGTCCCAGTCCCGTACTTCAGTGATGATCCCCGGCTGTCTCCCCCGGGCGCGCTCCGGCGGGCCCCAAGCTCATGCTCTGCGCGCTCGGGTCCCTACGCTGAGCCGGCGCCTCACAGTTCTCGCTCCAGCCGCGGAGCCCGGCTCCTCCTCCCCGAGTGTCCGCACTCCTCTCCACGCCTCTCCTCTCTAGTCGCGGTCCCGCCACCTCCCTCCCTCCTCGCTTCCTAGCTCGCCCATACACCCGGCCCCGGAGGAGCTCCTAGGTGCTCCCCAGCCTCCGCGGTCGCCTGCGGCAGTCCGGGCTCTTTTTTTCCAACTCTGAGCACTACCTTTCAGCTCACCTGTCCCGCCCCCGCTCACCCCGGCCCCGCCCTCGGGCACAGGTGGGTCCCGCCCCCTAGAGGCCTAGGGCCGGCAGGGGAGCCTTTCTGGCTCCTAGGGGTGGCTAGAGGTAGGGCCAGAGAACTTGGTTGTTAATGTGGCCACTGGCTAGGGATCGTGAGAAGCTAGGGAAGGAGAGAGGGTGGGAGAGGGTGCGAGTTAAGATGTGGACTCTGTGATCCAAGGAAAGGAGTGTAGCGGTGATATTAGCTGAGAAGCAGGGGACACAACTCAGCCATAGCTGTCTCCGGATTCAAATTTCAGCACCCTTCTTTTCTGGCCATAACCGCAACTCAAAAAGACACTAGGGAAACCCTAACATTCTGGGTGGAATAGATGTTGAGAGAAAATAGACGTTGGAGACTATTTTGAAGGGGGCGGCTAGGAGTACAATTCAGCGGTAGAGCATGTGCTTAGCATGCTTTCCATTACCAGCACCAGAAAAGAAAGAAGAGGTGGAGTTGGAGAGATGACACGGTGTTTAAGAGCACTGACTGCTCTTGCAGAGGAACCAGGTTCGATTCCCAGCACCCACATTGTGGCTAACAACTGTAACTCCAGTTCAGGGGCTCTGACGCCTCCTTCTGACTTCCGTGAGCATTGCACAACGCGGCTGCACTTACATACATACACATAATAAAAATAATAAACCGGGCGTGGTGGCGCACGCCTTTAATCCCAGCACTTGGGAGGCAGAGGCAGGCGGATCTTTGTGAGTTTGAGGCCAGCCTGGTCTACATAACGAGTTCCAGGACAGCTGGGGCTACAGGGAGACCCTGTCTCAAAAAGACCAAAAAAAAAAGCATTAAACTTCCAGCAATGAGTAGCATCA
>NW_008343559.1:401117-407533 GCF_000622305.1 Nannospalax galili | reverse complement strand
ATTAATAATAATAAATAAAAGAGTGCATACTGTCTTTCCAGAGGACCCCAGTTCTGTTTTTCTTCTGGCCTCTGCAGGAACCTGCATTTATGTGCCCATAACCACACACAAGTAAACACATGCACACATAATTAATAATAAAATAAATATTTTGCTAAAGGGCGGGATTAAAGTGAAAAAGAGAGGCTCCTCTCTCTCTTAAGGAGCACATAGCCCATTTCTTCTGAACCCCTCTTTTCTCCTAACCCCCATGCTTAAGTCCATATTAAAATATCTTTAATAAAATCTCCAGCTCTGTGTCACAAAAGAAAGGAGAGAAAAAGAAAGACAAGCACTCTTAGAGTTGAAAGGATCCTCAAGCGCCTCTGCATTCCTGGGCTCTGACTTCAGACAGGTAAAGCAGTATTATCTGATTGACAGGAGATAGTTAAAATCCAGAGGGGCAGAGCGAATTGCCAGAGGTCATTTAGCAGGTAGTGGTACAATTTTCCACTCTTGTGAAGAACAAGTCAGGAGATTGTGACGAGAGCTGGGCATGGGGACATGAACTCCGGCACTCTGAGGTGGAAGCAAGAGTATCCGATATGGAGTTCAAAGTCATCCTCGGTCACATAGCTGAGTTTAAGACAAGCCTAAAATACATAAGAACATGAAAAGAGGAAGAGGAGGAAAAGTGGAAGATCAGATGTGTTCTTGGACATATTAAAATCAAGTATCAGGCAAATGTTGTTCATAGATCCAAAGAACTAAATGTTATTTTCCTCACTGTAGTTCTTTAGCAGGTGAATCCAAACAGAAGACAGGCAAAGGACAAAGATGACAGAGGCTAGACAGAAGCCCCTAGGAAATGCCTCAGATATGGGCACTTTGGAAGCTCATGTTTTTTTCCCCAAAAGTCCAAGGCAGGAAGCCAGCTTGTTCAAGTTTGACTGAGTCTGGCGGCAAGCGATTGTGGCTCCTAGAAAGTCTCTCTTTTTTTTTTTACTGGGGGCAGCTCTACTGGTGTTAGGCTGAGTCACTCGCAGCACTTTGTCACAGAAACAGGTGGGAGCCTTGATTCTTTCCTCAAGGCTGGCCATCAGTTCATTTAAGCAAATGCTCAAAGTACCTGTGTGTGGAAACTGAGAGAGATGGGAAACAGGGTGCATGCTGGTTCATGGAGGAGAAGAGATATTCCATAGAGAAAGAAAAAGAAATCAGATACTTTAAAGACTGGATTTCTGGTGCAGGCAATGAGATGCAAAGACATTCAGAGGAAGAAGGAGATCACCTCGTACTTCTCAGCTTTGCACCCTCCTCTGCTTACTTCTGTGTGCTTTCTTTCAGCACTGAGGATTGAGCTCAAGTCTTGTGCATGCTGAGTACAAGCCTTGCCATGAGCCACACCCAAGCCCTATGTTCTGTTCTTGCAATTTCCCTGCTAAAATGGAGGGGAATTAACGGAAGCTAGAAGACTCTTCTGGCTCTCCTTTCCCATCCTCTGTTCACTCTCCTGCTGTGGATGCCTCCATGGTGCTGTGATGTCTCTCAGAGTCAGACCCTGCTTACTCTACATCCCATTTTTATTCTTTTGGAATGTTAGAAATTGAACCCAGGGCCTTCTGCATGCAATGCAAACTCGGCAAGCTCTACCTCTGAGCTGTACCCCAATCCTCACATTCCTTTTTGATTTCTAGTAATATCATAGACTTGGGCACCCAAATTTCTTTCCTGAGCAATTGAACTCCAAAGCTAAGTATATGGATTGAGATATACATGCTGGCCATTTAGACAGGATAATATGTTATCCACGATGTCTTTGTATTATTGGGTCAATTTAACTGGATACTTACTAACTCTTCTGATGGCTTTCAATGAGTGATCTTTTACCATCCTACATACAACCTAGAATGACCCAGAGTTACAAGGCAAAGGCTACACCTAAAAGAAAAAATAATTCCAGTTCTATTACCTGAAGTGCTATTGGGAAGAGCATTCTTTGGTCTTTGGGTTCTCAAGGACCTCAGAGTCAGGGCGTGTCAGACCACATAAAGGGTCTTCTTTGATTACAGAAGCTTTGAAAGAAAGGTCAATGCAAGCTTTCTAAAATGGGCCATGTTAGCAAAGGGACAAAGCTTTGTAGAGAATTCAGAAGGGAAGAGTGGGCTGGAGGTGTAGTCTAGGGATAGAGTATGTGTTTAGCATGCCCTGGAGTTGAGTATGTGCACATGAGCACACACACACATACCCATGCATGCACACACACAATGTTTAGGGAAAGGGTGGGAAGAGAAGGTACTAAAATGTATGTAACATGAAAGCAGGAGAAACTATTTAGGGGGAAGAGGGCCAGCAATAGGGAGGCAAGGGTTGATGGAGCGGGCTGGATAAGAACAAAGCATAATGGCATGTATGTATAAAAATTTCAAAATAAAACATCACTTGTTATACTAACTTTATCTTTAGTAAAACGAAGAGATGAACTAGGAGTGGTATCACATGCCTTTAATCCCAACACTTGGGAGGCAGGGGCAGGCAGGTCTCTGTGAGTCCGAGGGCAGCCTGGTCTACATAGTGAGTTCCAGGTCAGCCAGGGCTATATAGTGAGACCCTGTCTCAAAAAACAAAACAAACAACAAAAAAAAGAAAGAAGAAAAGAAGAAAAAGGAAGAGAAGTGTCCAGTGACCTGTAGGTCGAGGGCAGAATGCTGTATGCAGAACAGTTCTTACTCTGGTATATAGAGATGCTAAAAGATACTAAGTACAGGGCTAAGGATTTGGCTCAGTTAGAACAGTGTTTACCTAGCATGTATAAAGCCCTGGGTTTGATCCCTAATACCACCCAAAACTAACCTTCAATCTCAGCACTCAAGAAGTGGAGGTAGGACAAGCAGAAGTTTAAGGTCATCCTAGACCACATTTTCAATTTGAGGTAAGTCTGAGCTGTATAACAAGAGCATGTCTCAAACCCCACTACTGCCCTAAATAAATAAATAACTGCTGGTGGGCTATGGTCATCCTGACAAACATTTATTCTCTCTCTCTCAACTCATGCAAATCATTTATACAGAAATGATAGGTCTCACTGATTCATTTTATTGATAAGGAAATGAACTCAGAGCTATTAAATGACTTGCTATAAAGATTGTGCAGGTGACTCATGTATCTTAAACAAGATTTTTTTTCTGGTACTAGCGATGGGGAGTGAACTTAGGGTCTATATATGCTACACAAATACCACCGAGCTACATCCTCAACCTCTATATGTATCTTAGTCGATAGTCCAACTCAGGAGAGCTAACTTCGGGTCTTGTGTACTTTTTTTCTTTTAGTACCGGGGATGGAGCCCAACCCAGGCAAATGCACATGCTAGGCAAATGCTCTACCACTGTGCTGCATCCCAAGCCCTGAGATCCAATGACTTTTAAAATTCCTCCTTTGCACATGCTGCTTTCCTGGAAATTCTCCTGGAGAAATGAATTCACCCTGGAAACTCTGAGCTCTCTTTCAGCATATCTGTAACTCACTCAGCCACAGAATACCTCTCATTCTTCCTCTGCCTACTCTCATCAGTGCCACCTGCTATGCTCCTTAAAGAGGACATCTTTATTCCTATCTTTATTTCCAACAGTTAGTTGTCTACAAATCTTTCTACAGAGCTTGCTGTTATGGGAATCAACCCCAGGAGCAGTGGGATCCCTCACTGAATTGTTCTTATGTATTGTTCTTGAGGCAAGGTCTCACTGTGCTGTCCAGGCTTCTCTACCTGTTGCTAGGCTCAAGTAATCCTCTTGCCTAACCTTCCTCCTAGTTGACACTATGGACATGTATCACGACACCAGGATCAAATGAATCCTCCTTATTGGCTACTTCTCTTGCTTTTCAGTTTGGTCAGTTCCTTCCATTTGGATGATAGAAAAAGCAGTAGAAACGCTGTGGAAGGCCCATGTCTGTGATCCTGTGCAATTTTGCATACTGGAGAGGGAAAGTGATGAACATTTGTCATTCCCATAGAAGAATATGTGCAAGATCGACAGGCCTGTAATCCCAGTTACTAAGAAGGCTAATGCAGAAGAATCACAAATTCGAGTCCTATCTGGGCAACAGACTGAATTGAAGAGCACCTTGAAACTTAGTGAGACCTTATCTCAAAACAATTTTTTTTAACGAAGGACTGGAGATATAGCTCAGTGACAGAGTAGCATCTGTAAGACCTTACATTCAATCCCCAACACCGAAAAAAGAAAAGGGTACCATTGCACCATAGAGTAAAAAGATGCTGGAGTGGTGGTGCACGCCTTTAATCCCAGCACTCAGGAGGCAGAGGCAGGCGGATCTCTGTTAGTTCAAGGCCAGCCTGGTCTACATAGGGAGTTTCTAGGCCAGCCTGGTCTACGTAGTGAATTTCCAGGCCAGCCAGGATTACATAGTGAGATTCAGTCTCAAAAAAAGGGGGAGGGGGATGGGCTGTGAGGGAGGCTGGAGCAAAGGCTCAGCAATTAAGGGCACTTGCTATTCTTGCAGCAGTCCTGGGTTCAGTTACCAGCACTTACATGACAGCTTAATTACCATTAGTAACTCCAATTCCAGGGGATCCAAAGCCCTCTTCTAGCCTCCATGGGCACCAGGCACACACATGATGCACAAACATACATGGAAGCAAAACACTTATACACTTAATATAAATAAATATTTATATTTAGTTGTTTTTTTTTTTTTGAGACAGGGCCTCCCTGTAGCCCAAGCTGGAACTTGACCAGGTTGGTCTCTCAATCTCACAGAAATCTGCCTGCTTCTGACTCCCAAGTGCTGGGATTAAAGGTGTGCACCACCATGCCCAGACACACATAACAAAAATATTTTTTACTATTTTTATTTTATGTGTATGAGAGTATTGCCTGTATGTATGTAAGTGCACCCATGTTGTGCAATGCCAGAGGAGGCCAGAAGATGCCATTGGATGCTCCTGGAGCTGGAGTTATGGACAGTTGTTAGTGGCCATGTGGGTGCTGGGAATCAAACCCAGGTCCTCTGCAAGAGCAGGCAGTGGTCTCAACCACTGAGCCATCTCTCCAGTCCCTAAATAAATATTTTTTTAAAGTAAAAGGTGACTTTTGAGTTGCATGCTTGTTCCAGCCCACTCCCATTCTATGGAGCCTGCTCTATGATTTTTACACATTTAATAAATTTGTACTAAAAAAAAATAAAAAAGAGCAGCCGGGTGTGGTGACGCACGCCTTTAGTCCCATCACTTGGGAGGCAAAGGCAGGGGGAATCTCTGTGAGTTCCAGGCCAGCCTGGTCTACCTAGTGAGTTCCAGGACAGCTGAGGCTACAGGGAGACCCTGCCTCAAAAAAAAAAAAAAATGGAGCATGAGAAATCAAATGAAGGAAGTCTGCAAAAAAGAAGAAAGGGCAGCAATGTCATGATCAGATCAAAATAAACTTCCTCATCTAGGAGAAATCCCAGGCAATTTTACATACTGAGAGCTAATGACTTTATCTTGCTCTCCATCCCTGAGTTGTTGTTGATACAGTGCTCAGGGGATGCTAAGGGGTACCCCAGAGCAGAACTGTGTACTTCGAAGTTCTCAGTTTGGCAACCCATTCCTGGGCCTTATTTACTTTCTTTTCCAGTTCAAAATGAGGATTCCTCCCCCAACCCCTTTTTTTGAGAACAAGTCTCATGTAGCCCAAACTAGCCTCAAACTCCCTTTGCATCTAAGCATGACTTTGAACTTCTGATTCTCCTGCCTCCACCTCCCAAGTGCTGGGATTACAGATGTGTACCACCATGCCCAATTTATATTTTGTATTTTGAAGTGGTTCTCACTGTGTAGCCCAGGCTGGCTCAAGTCTCAAGATCCTCCTGGAGTGCTGGGATTATAGGCTTGTGCCACCAACAGGCTTCTTTTCAAGATTTTTTTTATATATATATATGAGTGTTTTGTGTCCATGTATGTAGGTGCACTACATGCCTGCCTGGTGCCAGCAGAGGTCAGAAGATGTTTCTGATCTCCTGGAACTGGAGTATGGATGGGCAATAGCCACATGTGGGTGCTGGGAACAGAACTTGGGTCAGTGGTTTTTGTTTTTGTTTTTGTTTTGAGACAGGGTCTCCCTGTAACCCCAGCTAGCCTGGAACTCACTATATAGACCAGGCTGGCCTTGAACTCATAGAGATCTGCCTGCCTCTGTCTCCCGAGAGCTGAGACTAAAGGTGTGAACCACCATGCCCAGCACAGTAAGTGCTCTTGACTCTTGAGCACTTAACTCCATCCTAGGCTTTCCTTATTATTTTTTTAAGGTACTAAGGATCAAACCCAGAGCCTCACACATGACAAGTATTTTACCACTGAGCTACATGCCCACATTTTCTTTTCTTTTAAAAAAATATTTTATTTATTATTTTTATTTTATGTGTATGTGTGTATTGCC
>NW_008343559.1:388486-401098 GCF_000622305.1 Nannospalax galili | reverse complement strand
TGGAACTGGAGTTACAGACAGTTGTTAGCTGCCATGTAGGTGCTGGGATTTAAACCTGGGTCTTCTGCAAGAACAGCCAGTGTTCTTAACCACTGAGCCATCTCTCCAGCCCCCACATTTTCTTTTCTAATTGACCAAGTTTGACCCAAGTGTGCTGCCATGCCTGGTTTATGTGACACCTGAGATCAAAAGTAGGACTTTGTGGTGCTGGAGAGATGGCTCTGTAGTTAAGAGCACTGGCTCCTCTTATAGAAACTCAGGTTCAAATCCCAGCACCCACATGGTGGCCAACAACTGTCCATAACTCCAGTTCCAGAGGACCCAATGCTCTCCTCTGTCCTCCACAGGCACTGCACGACACAGGTGCACTTACATACACGCAGGCATAACACTCATACACATAAAATAAATAAATAAATAAATAAATAAATAAATAAATAAATAAATAGGGGCTGGTGAGATGGCTCAGCAGTTAAGAGCACTTACTGCTCTTTCTTGCAGAAGACTGGGTTCGAACCCCAGCATCCACATGGCAGCTAACAACTGTCCGCAACTCCAGTTACAGGAAATCCGATAGCCTCTTCTGTCCTCCAAGGGCATTACACAACACAGGTGCACTTACCTACATGCAGGCAATACATGCATACACATAAAATAAATATAAATAAAATATTTAAAAATAAATAAATAAAAAACTAGGGCTCTGTGCATGCTAGGCAAGTACTCTATCTACAGAGCTACATCCCTAGCCCCTGCTTCTAAATTATTACAACTACTCTTTCTGCCTACCAAGGAAAGAGATTCCACAAAGAATTCATGAGACAATTATTGGGGTAAGAAAAATACAGCTTGGGGCTGGAGAGATGGCTCAGCAGTTAAGAACATTGGTTGTTCTTGCAGAAGACCAAGGTTTGAATCAGCACCCACATAACAGCTAACAACTGTCCATAACTCCAGTTCCAGGGGATCCAACAGCCCCTTCTGTCCACCGCAGGCATTACATGACACAGGTGCACTTACCTCCATGCAGGCATAGCATTCATACACATAAAATAAAAATAATAAAAAAAATTTTTTAAAGAAAAATACAGCTTAATTTGCTCAGGCTTTTCAACTGAATAATACCTATTATTTTCCATCATGAGGTTTGCTTTGTTTCTGGGAAGCCCACAGGAGATAAGCAAAAACAATTCCTCCTTCTCCTCTTCCTCCTTCTCCTCCTTTCAGGAATGAATATTGAAGCCAGGACCTTAGGTCATGCTAGCAAGTAGCTCTATTTCTGAGCTATACTACTGGCCCCCAGAAAAGTAATTTTGATTTCTCTTTAGTTGGTCCTAAAACAGAAGTCATATGAGTTTTCCCTGAAGTGCCACTTCGTATCTCTCTGATCATTAAATCCCACTGGAGGGATTGCAGGTAGGGCTCAGTGGTAAACACTTGCCTAGCATGCTTGAAGCCCTGGTCTTCATTCTGAGTGGGGCATATAGGGAAGGGGGTGGGGAGGAGGCAGTGTGGAATACTAAATCCCACTTGAAAGATAGTCTCTCATCCTCCTGTATCCTGAGGTCTGCTGCTACAGATAACGGTGAGTTCTATGACTGAAACTAAGACGTGGCAACTCATGACTGAGTAGCAACAGCAGCTTGTCCACTCCCAGGGCATGTCTACCAGCTGAGTGCTTCACCTTTGTTCTAGGTAGTGCCCAAACATCACAGTGAGGGCTTGACACTTTCTTCTTGTCGTCCAAGGACATATTTCCTAGGTTTTATCCCTGGGAACTTGCATATACACATGGTATACACTCCCTTTTCGGGAACTGCACAGACCCGGGAGCTAGATGGGTCTGTATGCTTTAGCTCTCTGGCACCACCTTCTGCATCTCTGAGGGCATCCCAACTTTTCAGAACAGGCTGGAGGCCTCTGGGCCTGAGAAAGAAACTCTTCAAGGAACCTCACATGTGCCAGGCAAGTGTTCTGTCACTGAACTATACACCTCCAGACCTAACCACCTCCGTTGCTTGTTAGTTTGTTCTGTCTTGTTTTTGTTTGAGATAGTATCTTTCACTTAGCGCAGGCTGACCTGTAACTCACTATGTAGCTCAGTCTGACTTCCATGCTCATTGATCCTCCTCTCTCCCAAGTGTTGGGATTTCGGGCATGAGCCCCCACACCTGACTTCTGACCATACATTTTCTGCATCCTGTGATCTAAATGCTGCCTGTAGCATCCAGCCCAGAAATCATTCAATAAACATTCTGTATAATGGAAACTGTGTTTAATCTCCATTCTTGTGAGGCGCCGACCCCTGTACCTGTTGCTGGTTTAAGGATGCTTTGCCTAACAAAGCAAACATGGGATAGACTGAGGTGGTAGCTTATTGACAGAGCACTTGCCTGACATGTGTAAAGCTCTGGGTTCAAACTTCAGCATTAGGGGAAGAAAAGAAAAAGAAAAGGAAGGAAGGGAGGGAGGGAAGGAAAGAAGAAAGAAAAGAAAGAAAGAGAGAGAGAAAGAAAGAAAGAAAGAAAGAAAGAAAGAAAGAAAGAAAGAAAGAAAGAAAGGGTACATCTATACCCCTTTTCTGTTTTTCTTTTTCTGATTCAAATTGTGTCCCAAACACATTTGAATCCACTCACCTTCCAGGAACATAGTAGGCACCGGGGGTCAAATAGCTCCCACTGCTCCATTAACCTACCTTCTGACTTCGCTGGTGAAGAACAATTGTCCTAAACCCTAGGACCTACGCCCAAACCCTAGACAGGTTTCTGAAAACCTTCTTTGTCTAGGTTCATAGGTCCAGGCTGTCAACCCGGTGACAGCGCCCAGCTGCGCCGCTTCACACTCAATCACTGCAGCATCTTGATGGCCTGTCTAGATTTCCAGACGGCGATGCTGAGCTCTGATGAGAGTAGGAACTGCTGGTTTTGGGTTTCTCAGCCATGTTATCTAAGGACCTGCTGCTTGGGATTTGATCCGGGCTGGTTTGGGAGAGACGCAGACGCCGTCTTCTCTCCAGAACAGACTACTCTTTGAGCCCTGCCGCCACCGGGACTGGGGATGGAGGAAAGAAAACAAAAATCCCCACTGTATGTGGTTCTCTGGAATTTAGCTTGGCCCTGGAGAGGGAAAATTAAAGAGCAACATTGCTCTCCGAGCCTCTACGCCCTCTGCAGGCAGCAAATTCCACTGAGGCCTTCTGAAATTGTCAAACAAAGGGTGTGACAAAAGCAATTTCCTGGGGGCTGGAGAGATGGCTCTGTCATTAAGAGGACTAGCTGTTCTTGGATGACCTGGGTCCAGTTCTCAGCACCCACATGGTGGCTAAGAATTCTCCTAAACTCCAGTCCCAGGGGATCCGGACACACTCTTCCGGCCTCTGCTGGCATTGCATGATATGTGTGTACTTAGATGCATGCAGGCCAAATACTCAACATAGAATAAAAATAAATAAATAAATTATAAAAGATTTCCGGGCTGGAGAGATGGCTCAGCGGTTAAGAACGCTGACTGTTCTTGCAGAAGACCCGGGTTCAAATCCCAGCACCCACAGGGCCGCTAACAACTGTCTGTAATTCCAGTCCCAGGGAATCCGACAGCCTCTTCTGACCTCCGCTGGCATTGCAAGACACGGGTGCACTAACCAAAATAATAATAAATAAAATATTTTTTAAAAAATTCCTACACTGCTAGCAGAGGTGGAGGCTCCCATCTCATTCCTAAGGAAATTAAGTTCAGTGAAGTTGGATTTGAGGGAGAGTGTGTTGTTGTTTTATGGTTCTGGGGATGGAATTTAGGGCCTCCTAAATGCTAGGCACTGAGTCACTCCCAGCCCTTAGATGTACAGTGCTAAGTGAAGTGAATTTGTTAGCACTTTTTCAAACAGAATGTTCTCATCTGGCTAAGGTGTGAAGAAAGGAAATGAACTCACTTTAGTGATTTGAGCAAATCAGAGTTGGTGAAACTCCAGTCATATGAGGAGGCTTTTGCTTTGGTGGTGGTTCCCCAGTCCATGTGCTGCATATATGACATGAGGGTGACAGTGGAGGGTGGTCGGAGCAGGTGCTGAGGATATGCATAGGTCTCCCAAAGAAAATGCAGTGCTGAGTTCTTCCTAAACTTTCATGTTATCCTGGATCTTCCAAAACATTCTTGTGTCTCAAGGATTCTGCTCTTTATCTAGGTGTCTTCCTTACAGAAGTCTGTTAGAGCCAATGAGAGATATGCATGGTGAACTCTCCTATCTTCCTACATCTTTTTTTTTTTTTTTTTTTTTTTTTTTTTAAACAGGGTCTTGCTATGTAGCCCTAGCAGACCTGGTACCTAGCACTCACTATGTAGCCCAGGCTGGTCTCAAAGTTGCATAAATCCTCCTGTCTCAGCCTCCCATTACTAAGACTATAGGTGTGTGTCTCTGTTCCTGACTTCTTCAGAGGATGTAAAGTGATCTCAGGAACTTCAAGCTGGCCTCTGGCTTATTTTTCTCACAAACTTGTCTGTCTGTTTGCTCTGCATTTTCAGATCTCACTGCTATCCTCGGTCTTTAGGAAGAACATCTTAGTCTCCACAACATTCTTAAGGAAAACTGCTGCTGCTTTTAAAGCCCTCAAGGGAAGCTGGGCATGGTGGGACACACCTAGAATTCCAGCACTCAGCAATGCAAGGCAAGAGGTTCACCCCAGACTTGAGGTCAGCCTGGGCTACATACTGAGACTTTGTCTCAAACAAAAAACAAATGCCTTTTTTTGAGATGAAATCATGGCATTCTAACCATCAGTAAACAGAGTGGAGGAATGAGAACACCTAGGGAGGTATAGTACTTATTGTTGAACTGTAATGTATCCCAAAAGTCCAGTGCAGGAACTTTAGAGGTAGGACCCAGCCCTCTGGAATATCTTCAAATGATTGGGAATGTGTCAGTGAAGAGAAAAATGGGACCACATGCTTGCTTTTTTTCTGTTTTGTTTTGCTGTTATGCTTTGTGTAGCCTAGGACTGTCTCAAACTCCCTATGTAACAGAGGCTAGATTTGAACTCTGATTCTCCTGCCTCTACCTTCTGAGTGATGGGATCGCAGCTGAGTGCCACCATGTCTAGCTGACACAGGTTGCCACCATGATGTGCTGCCTTGCTACAGATCCAGAGCAAGAGGGTCAACTGACAATAAAGTCTCCAAAACTGTGAGCCAAACTGAACCTTTCCTCTTTGTGAGTTGATTGCTTCAGATATTTGATATAGTGACAGAAAGCTGGCGAACTCACTTGTGGAAAAAAAAAAATCCCAGGGTCGGGAGCAAAGTAAGATGACTCAATGGATTAAAGCACTTGCTGCATAAGCCTGATGATTTTTCAGTCAAACCTACAGCGAAAAGAGAAAACTAACTCCTGAAAATTGCTCTCTGATGTCTACACGTGTACTGTGGCACTTGTGTACCTACACGCACACACACACACACACACACACACATCAGAGGCAGAGAGAGAATGAGAGGGGGAAGGAGGGAGGGAAAGAAAATGAGGAGGAAGAGGAAGAGGAGAAAGAGGAGGAGGAGGAAGGGAGTGACTAGGAATAAAATTTTAAAAGATCCCAGGTTGGGGCTGGAGAGATGGCTCAGCGGTTAAGAGCACTGACTGCTCTTGCAGAGGACCCAGGCTCAATTCCCAGCACCCACATGGTGGCTACTAACCGTCCTTAACTCCGGTTCCAGGGGATCCAAAGCCCTCTTCTGACCTCTGCGGCAAAGCACAACATGGGTGCACTCACATACGTGCAGGTAATACACTCGTACATATAAAATAAAAATAATAAAATATTTTTTAAAAAAGATCCCAGGTCAAAATTCCCAGGAACACCAACACCAGGAGAGGACTCAGAGGCCAGGAACATGTAGGTGCCGAAGACACTGAAGTGCGTCCAGAAAGCAGTCTAGGAAGTAGAAAGAGCTAGAATCTATGTGGGTACCGAGATGGCCTAGGCAACAGCCTCAAGAAGTCTGTGCTTGAATTCAGTGAGGACTAGAGACCGGGTCAGTTGCACCTTCAGTGAAGAAGGGGCAGAGGGTCTGGAGAAACAGTTAGCCAGGCTCCCGTTGGTCAGAATACAGAATTGTAAGGCAAGAACAAGAGAAGCTTCAGGAAACAAGAAGAGAACATACAGCAAGGAAAGTTTCACAAGGTCATTTTTTTTTTTAATGGAAGAAAAAGTTTATTTTGGCTTTACAGTTCCAGAGGGTAAGAATCCATCACGGCAGGGAGACATGGCAACAAGCAGTGTACCAGCTTGGCGGCAGGAGCAGGAAGCTGGGAGAGTACATCTTTACAGACTAGAGGCACCCACAAGGTCATTTTTGAAGGGAGGGAGTTTATTGCTTTGACATAAAATAAGAAAGAGAACATGACTGTTTGCACAGAGAACAAAGCTCTTTATCTGCAGAAGTTTATCAGGGGCTGACCTGGGAAGTGACTGCAACAGATGTGGGCTAGAGGGGCCAACACTCCAATTTAAGTAAAAGAGCTCCAGATAGTTCAATCTAGACTGATTGCTGAGCCTGGAGCCAAATGAAATAATAAACATTTGTGTGATGAGACTACATTAGGCTCATTCAGATTCTAGGTCCCATATTTAATATTTCATTCTCCTCTCCAAATGCCAATGCAAGGTTGACGATTAAAAGGCTCGGAGATAGTCACTATAGCCATATTCAAGTTGTACTAATTTAGAATTAGCACCGACATTGTTAAAGGCTGAGGTGGTTAGTGGATATGACAATGTGAGCCAAAAGGGACAGAGAGTATCACAAAACCAACTCAAGAACAATAGGAAACATTGGGGGATGTGCTCATTGCAGGTACTGGGACGTGATTGCTGCAGGCTAACCATATCAGAGGGAAGTCATTGACTGGGGAGATATTGGACAAAATGCACACATGACCACGTATTGTTTCTTACAATGGTAAGTGAATCTATAATTATCTAAAACATAGACAGATGAGCTGAATTATCAAATATATTAAAATATATTTAGTCAAACTATAAATACATATTTAGCCAAACTAAAAAATATATTTAGCCATCAACATGAAATTCCTATAATAGCCTAATATCTATCATTGAAGTTTTGATTTTCATACAATATAATTTGATGATATTTAGATTTCTTCCCCTACCCCACCCCAGGTCCAATTTAATGTAATATTATATATATATATATATATATATATGTACACCTGTGTCATGCAGTGCCTGCGGAGGACAGATTCGGTGTCAGATCCCCTGGAATTGGAGTTACAGATGGTTCTTAACTGCCATATGGGTGCTGGGATTCAAAGCCAGGCCTTCTGCAAGAGCAGCCAGTGCTCTTAAATGCTGAGCCATCTCTCCAGCTCCCCAAATATCAAATTTTAATTGGGTGTATTCTATTTCGTATTATTTGCCCATTGATGGGTCTATTAATGTGCCAATAAAATACAGTTTTGTGTCTGTGTGTCTGTGTGTCTGTGTCTGTGTCTGCATCTCTGTGACACCGGAGATGAACTCAGACCCTCTTGTGTGCTAGGCAAGTGCTGTACCACTGAGTGTACCCCAGCTGGAGCAGCATTTCTTTTGGTCAGTGCTGGGAACTGAACTCAGGGCCTAATGCAAAGGAATGTCTAGCACACTTTTAAAGAGACCATGCCAGTCAAGATGCAAGGAGGAGGAAATGCCGAGAAAGTCAGCACACAAACAGTCCAATCATAGCTACCATTTGAAGGTCAAGGCAAGGACTTGGACTTTCTCAGAACAGCTTTACTCCACATACACTTACATGTCCTTTAAAATGTGGTTATTATCATCTGGTCACTCCTAAACACAAGTGCACAATCTCCACAGTGAGGACACCCTAACCACAATAGCGTGTGTATACTGTGATGTCACTTTAGACATAAAGTGATTAAGTAATTGCTCCTGAAACCCAGGGTATGTTCACAGTTGCTGTGTGTAACGCTAATCTGAAACTAAGCTACCAGCCATTTCAGATGTGGAATGCTTTACAGCTTTAAAACTTTAACCCTTAAAACAATGTTTTCATATATTTAATGCCCTTTTAAAACATTTTCTTTGTAAGGCTTCCTTTCAATTGGTAGCTAACCCCTCCCTCCAGCTCAATCCCTTCACCTACACATCCCCCCAATCTTACCTAGTCTGGACCCATTTTGGCTCTGTGCCCTATCCTACTCAGGAAGTTAGCAAGGCAGATGAAGCCAACTGTGACTTGCTGCAATCCTAGACATTTTTTTCCACTGGCTATCAATTCAACTCAATAAATCCTTCATTTAGACCTGCTGCTGGATGCTGGGGGAGTAGCTCAATAATAGAACACTTGCCTAGCATGTGCAAGGCTCCAACTTTCATCCATAGAACCAGGAGAAGGGGTAAAGAGACAAAGAAAGACAGAGACGGGGAAAGAGAGAGAGAGAGAGACCATTCACTTTTCTCAAGCCCTCCAATATACCAGAGGCCATGTACTTTCAATAAACAGCCTTGATTTATTCCCTATAGGAGATATGGGACACTGATCTGTTTAGATCACTAACATCTATTTTTCCTGTCTCCATTAACACTAGACCTCGTTCTCCTCCATTACTTTTCTTACCAGTCTCTCTTATTATAACTTGAAATTCCTTCCTCTGGCCTTTTCCTTTTGGCCTACAAATATGACTACATCTCCCCCAGTCTAAAATCAGAAGGGTCCCAAACATAAGATGTTCTTTTCCACGGAGTTGGGCGTACTATCCTCCTGGCATGTGGATGAATTTCATTAGCCTTCCTGCAGCCTCCATGTTTTCAATGATTTGTAACTCCTCAAAATCCTATCTTTTTTGGTTGGTGGGTTTTTTGTTTATTTGTTTTTGAATTTTATGTGTATGGAGATGTTGCCTGCATATATGTAAGTGCACCTGTGTTCTGCAATGCCTGAGGAGGTCAGAAGAGGGCATTGGATCCCCTGGCACCCATGCCTTGGAAAGTGTTGCGGTTCCAGCAGCCTTCGGTGAGCTCTCGCTGGCCCTTGAAATTCCCGGGAGAGGGTGTAAACCTCGTGCCAGGCTGTACCCATATCCACAGTAGCAACCGCCTCTGCTGATGCCATTGTTATCCAGATGGCTGTTGACTTGAGATTTTTTTTGTATTTTTTTAATTTTAAAATTTTATTTATTATTATTATATGTGTATGAGTGGTTTTGCCTGCAGGTATGTAAGTATACCGTGTGTGCAATGCTCTGCTAGGCCAGAAGAGGTCATTGGATCCCCTGGAACTGGAGTTAAGGACAGGTGTTTTAACTGTCATGTGGGTACTGGAAACTGAACCAGGGTCCTCTGCAAGAGCAGCCAGTGCTCTTAACTGCCAAGACGTCTCTCTAGCATCCAAAAACTCAGTTTTGATGTCACCAAAACAGTAGGCCAGAAGGCAAGCAATGTAGCCATTTGTCAGGCCTCAAAAGGACCAAGTCAGGAGGAAGGTTACAGCTGTGTGTTGGTGAGTGTGAGAGTTACAAGGACCCAGTGAGGGATTGAAGTAGGAGTGAGAGTTTTCCTTAGGCCATGTCTTTTTGCTTAGGTAAACTCCTCATAATTATGTCCTTGAGTCTCTTCAGTCTGGGATTGGAACTGACAAATAGATGGTTTACTACAGGAGGACCTAAAGCTCAGCAGGCATGTTCCTGAAAGGCAGCCCTGCATCCTCAATAGAATGAAGCCCTTAGATAGCCAGAAGGTTCAGTAAGGAGCAGGTAAGTCTGGGATTCCAGACCATGAGAAAATAAGAAAATCCCACTGGGGTTCTAGGAGATGCATGGGATCTAATCAACAGGATCATCCTGAGGTCAAGAGTTCATTTTAAGGGTAACTTATAGGGCTGGAGAGATGGCTTAGCGGTAAGAGCACTGGCTGCTCTTGCAGAGGATCTGGGTTAAATTCCCAGCATCCACATGGTGGCTAACAACTGTCTTTAACTCCAGTTCCAGGGATTTAACCCAGTTCTGACCTCCTGTGCATGACACAGGTACACTTACACTTATTGGTGTTGAAGGCGTGAAGGGGTCACAGAGAGCAGCTGAGGCTTGGCACTCTGAGAGGCCAGGAAAGGCCATAGGTGAAAGTGCCGCTTCAGTTGCAGTGAAGACCCCAGGATTGAAGGGGTCACGGAGAGAATCTGAGGCTTTGCACCTGGAGAGACAAGAAGAGGCCATTGTGCAGCCTCAGTTTCAGTGGAGACCCCAGCTTTTTGGAGATGCCAGGGCCGTGTGACAACCACCAAGGACCTCAGTAGGTGTGGAATGGAGCTGGCCTCGGTCTGCGGTCTGCGAGATAAGCTGTTTGTGCTGTGGATGGCAGAGTCAGAGAAGGGGAGCTGCCAGAACCCTTTGGAGGCCAGAAGATCATGACTCCCAGATGTCCAGCCTCGAGCTACTTGGCTGGACTTTGGTTTTGCTTAGGTGTGCCTGATTCTTCCCTTTGAAATAAGACAGTACTTGTTTTGGATTTTATAGAAGCCCACCCACAGTTAAGAGACTATTAAGAGACTATGGACTTTTTAAGTGTTTGGAGTTTTTAAGGACTGTGGGGTTTTTTAAGTTGACCTGTCTTATGTTGTGATATTAACATCATATCTTGGGGACAAAATTGGAAACTTTATGGCTTAATAGTGATGTTCGTGTGTCAAATTGACAAGGGGTCAATTGTGCTGGATAGCTTTAGTGTCAACTTGACACACCTGGGTTGAGGGAGTCTCAATTGGGGAATTGCCTCTATTGGACTGGCCTGTGGCCATGTCTGAAGGGTATCTTTTTGATGAGTGATGTGGGAGGGCCGAGCCCACTGTGGGTGGTGCCACCCCTGGGCTAGTGGTCCTGTGTTAGCATAAGAAAGCAGGCTGAGCAAGGGCCAGGGGAGCAAGCCAGTAAGCAGCATTCCTCTATAGCCTGTGCTCCAGCTCCTGCCTCCAGGTTCCTGCCCTGAGTTCCTTTCTTGGGCTCCCAGATGAACTGTGACCCAGGAGATGTAAGCTGAATAAACCCTTTCCTCCCCAAGTTAGTAGTGGTCAGAGTATTTTGTCACAGCAATGAAGAAACAAACTAAGACAGGTCCCAAATATAAGATGTTCATCTCCACAGAGTTGGGCATACTATCCTCCTGGCACGTGGATGAATTTCATTAGCCTTCCTGCAGCCTCCATGTTTTCAATGATCTGTAACTCCTCAAAATCCTATCTTTTTTGGTTGGTGGGTTTTTTGTTTGTTTTTGAATTTTATGTGTATGAGGATGCTGCTTGCATATATGTAAGAGCACCTGTGTTCTGCAATGCCCGAGGAGGTCAGAAGACGGCATTGGATCCCCTGGAGTCAAGTTACAGTTTTTAACTGTCATGTGGGAGCTGGGAATCTAACCTGGGTCCTCTGCAAGAGCAGCCAGTGCTCTTAACCACTAAACTATCTCTCCACCCCTTGGTTGGTATTTTGAACACCATGCTTAAACATGATTGCCAGTAGACTGATGGAGAAGCCCAGCAAGGCTGGTCTGTTCAGATTTTTCTTTGTGCAGTTTTGTTTTCTCTGGGGTATGGGAAGGTCCTCTTGGGAATAAGGGTGTATAGCCCATTACAATCCACTATTAAGGAAAGAGTAATCTCTCTCTCTCTCTCTCTCTCTCTCTCTCTCTCTCTCTTTCCCTTCCCTCCTCCCTCCCTCCCTTCCTCTCATAGGGCCTCACCATGTAATCTAGTCTGGATTCAAAGGGTGTATAGCCCATTACAATCCACTATTAAGGAAAGAGTAATCTCTCTCTCTCTCTCTCTCTCTCTCTCTCTCTCTCTCTTTCCCTTCCCTCCTCCCTCCCTCCCTTCCTCTCATAGGGCCTCACCATGTAATCCAGTCTGGATTCAAAATCAATAATCTCCTTCCTCAGATTCCCAAGTACTGGGATTACAGGCATGCACCACCACACCTGGCTGGACAATTTATGGCCCTAAGATAGAAAGGCAGGACAAAATTAGAGCTTTTATGGTTAACCTCTGGGAGGGAGTGATGATGAGCCAGGAACCATAGACAAAATATAGAGCATAATATCACAGCCCATTCCCTGATTTTTCAAGCACCATTTTGTTCCATCAAAAGCATATGCATGCAACTCCTGCTGGGTGTGGTGGTGCATTCAGGAGGCAGAGGCAGGTGGATCACTGTGAGACTGAGGCCAGCCTAGAATGATCTACATAGCAAGTTCCAGGCCAGCTGAGGCTAGACCGTGTCTTAAAACAAACAGAAAACAAAACAAAAAATAATAATTAAAAGCATATGCAACTCACTGAGCATAGTGGTCCATGCTTGTGATCCCAGCATTCCTGAGGTGGAAGCAAGGAGGATGGAGAGTTCCAGACCAGCCTGAGCTACATGACATTTGGTCTCAAAATAAATGAAAAGATGAGGCTGAAGAGATAGCTCAGTAGTTAAAAACACTTGTTACTCTTGCAGAAGATTGGAATTTGATTCCCAGCACACATCCAGTGATTCAAAAGTACCCAGAAACTCCAGCTCCATGGAATGAAATGCTCTCTTCTGACATCCCAGGGAACCTGCACACACAT
>NW_008343559.1:381002-388464 GCF_000622305.1 Nannospalax galili | reverse complement strand
TAAAATAAAGTAAAATAATAAAATAAAAATCTTAAAGTTAAAAAAAGAGAGGGGCTATGCAACTCATAAAATAATGCCACATTATAATATCCCATAGGTTACTAATTAGTAACCCTACTAATTAGTCCAGTCTGTCCCAGAAGCCAGAGGTTATTAAAGGGAAATCCCAGTGTCAGGTGTGAGTCAGGGAGGCTCCAAGGACACCCCCCCCAAATAATATAGGCTATTGTCATTACTCCTGGTTACCCACCAGAACTAAATAGTAAGACCCTATTGTCGAAGACACCACACACTGTGGTGTTAGACAGAAAAATCCAAGCTGGAAATTTTCTCCCTGTTATCAAGCTTTCATGGTGCCAGAAGGTGCCATGTAGGCTGCTGAGGTAGAAAAATCTTCAACAGTCTTTCCTAGCTATGGTCCCTGCATACTGAAGTTCTGATGTGCCAAGCAAGATGTGCCCTCTGGGGCAATAGTGGCATGACTGTTATGTATTCTGATTGGACTTGAGGCCCACTCCACAGGAATGAACACACACCTGGTACCATAAACCTGGTCAAAAGCCCATGGCCAGGGAAGTCATAGCCTTTAGCAAAGAATGTACTACAGGGGTGCTGGAGAGATGGCTCAGTGAGTAAAAGCACTGGCTGCTCTTGCAGAGGACCCAGGTTGATTCTCAGCACCCACATGGTGGCTGACAATCGTAACTCTGGTTCTAGAGAAATCCAACACCTTCTTCTGACCTCCACAGGCATTGCGCAACATGAGTGCACTTACATACATGCAGGCAATACACTCATAAACATAAATAAAATAATAAAAAGTATTTAAAAAAGAATGCACTACCGATGTTTTGCTAAACGGACATTAGCTAAACTATCCCCTATACATTTATGTTTAAATTCATACACTAGTGCTGCTTTCAGCATGGGTGAAAGACAATTTTTTTTCCAGAATGTGATGGTTAATATATACTCACAACTGATCAAAATGCTGAGTATAAGTGACTAATGAGTGTTCAACCTTAGTAAAACATCTATACCACCCACTCCAAGGCCCAGGGAACATCTCAGAAGAAGGGTGGAAAGAATCAAGTGCAGGACCTCAACACGCGTTAACCAAATGTTCTATCACTACATTACAGCCCCAGCCTAGCATTTAGGAATTCTGACTGGAGATTCAAATGTACAGTTTCTTTCTTAGGAATCATCTCTGCTTCCAGTACCTGCTATTGCATCCCTGCCCCAGGGACTCCTTATCAGGCAGGAACAAAGAAAGAGGCAGTGATGTGGGGAAGAACTGTGTCATTGCACCAACATCCTTGCCCACCTTTCTTCCCTAGATCCCTGGGGAAATAGAGGGATTTATTTGGTATGTATCTCTTAGTCCCTCTCATGTTGAATATGAGCATATATTCATGAGGAAACCAGCCCATCATCCTGTATTTCCCCTTCTTTTAGACAGGAATATTTTTACCTGCCTAATGCAATTTTCTAGGAAACCTCAACCTTCACTCAAGAAAAAAATGCAACATGGTGTGTCTGTTTGCCCCTAGTTAGCTACCGTGGATCATAAAATGTCTAAAACATGGACATTCTAGGCCCAAATTGATACAGTGTCTTCTGCTGCAATCCTAACAGTATTTGGGGTGTTTAGATCTATCACTGGGTAGGCAGAATCTAGTCCAGAGTAAGTACCTGCTCTTTTCAGGACCCATTTAGAGCCCTCCAAGGCTACTGGCATCAGTCCAATGTAATCTACTGGCCTGCCTAATGCAGGGCCATCCTCCTGAGGGACCTTTCCCACCACATTGTCAGCCTCTGGTTTGTTGGCAGATTGAATAGGAACCATTGGCATTTTGTGTCTGAGCAGGTGTAAGAGAGATCAATGTAGATTTAGCCCTTCTTTCTTTTGTGATTGTTGTTTTTAATTTTTTAATTAATTTATTTTTATTTTAAGTATATGAGTGTTTTGCCTACATGTATGTTTGTGCACCATATGCGTGCCTGGTTCCTGTAGAGGTCAGAAGAGGGTGTTGAATACCCTGAAACTGGAATTAGGGATGGTTGATAGCCACCTTGTGGGTGCTGAGAACCGAATCAGGGTTCTCTGTAAGAGCCAGTGCTCTTAACCACTGAGCATCTCTCCAGTTCCTGACCTTGAATTTCTAATCTTCCTGCCTGTACCCTGGAGTGTTAGGATCATAGTTTATGCAGTTCTGAGGATCCAACTCAGGACTGGATGCTAGGTTGTATCTTCCTTCCTCTTTCTCTTCCCTCTCTTCCTCCTTTCTCACCCTCCTCCTCCTCCATTTCTCATCCTCCTCCCTCTCTTCTTCCTCTCTTGGTTCCCCTCTCCTTCTTTCTCCTCTCTATCTCCACTCTGCTCCCCCTTTCTTCTTTCCTTTATTTTTTCCTGAGACCTGTCTCACTATGTTACCACAGTTTTCCTCTCCTGCTGAGCCATCTTGCTGGAAGTCATCTGTATGTTTAATAGCGAGTTGTAGATCCTCATTAACCCAAGCATAGTTTACTCTGCAGCACTCCTAAATTATTTTGTTTTGCTTTTTTGTAACAGGTTTCATGGTGTAGCCCAGGATAACCTTGGACATTTGATGTTCCTGCCCCAGCCTCCCAAGTACTGAGACTACAGGCTTGTGCCAACACACCTGACTACAAAATTATTCCAATAATCCATTTTAGTAAAGGCTCCTCATGGAGCTGACAATACAAAGCATGGCATGAGACAATTCCTTCACACACTACCCTCCAGTTTTACAGCGCCTCCTTTTACCCTTTTTACATTGACTATCTTCTTGAAGAAAAAAGTCTTAGATGTAGAGGGCTGGAGACATGGCTGAGCAGTTAAAAGCACTGGCTGCTGTTACTGCGGACCCGGGTTCAGTTCCCAGCACCCACATGGCAGCTTACAACCATCTGTAACTCCAGTTCCAGGAGATTTAATGCCCCCTTACTTCTGAAGGCACCAGGTATACAAGCAGTGTACATACATATATGCAGGCAAATAATCATGCACATAAAATATAAATAAGTAAATCTCTTTTAAAAGTCTTAAATGGGAGCTGGAGAGATGGCTCAGCAGTTAAGAGCACTGGCTGCTCTTGCAGAGGACCCGGGCTCAATTCCCAAGCACCCACACAACAGCTAACAACTGTTTGTAACTCCAGTTCCAGGGGACCCAATGCTCTCTTCTGACCTTTGAGGGCATTGCTCGATATGGGTGCACATACATACATGCAGACAATGCACTCATACAGATAAAATAAAATAAAAATAAAAAATTAAATATATTTTAAAAGTCTTAGATGTACTTTCTGTCGCCCTGTCATAGTTTTTACCCTCAAGGCTTCTGGCCTAAGGTCAGGCAGACCAACATGATAGGCTTGGTCCAGCTTGCAATAGGCCTGACACACCAACTATCTATTTAGTTCATTTTTATATGCATGAGTATTTTGCCTGCTTGTGCACTTGCATGCATTGCCCTCCAAGGCCAGAAGAAGGCATCAGCTCCCCTAGAGTTACAGACAGTTGAGAGTTGCCATGTGGGTGCCGGGGACCAAACTGGGGTCGTCTAGAAGAGTAGTAAGTGCTTGTAACTGCTAAACCATCTCTCCAGCCCCCCTTGTGTTTTTTGAGGCAAGGTCTTATTATTATGTTGCTCTGGCTAGCCTGGAGCTCACTATGTAACCCAGAACAGCCTTGAACTCTTGGCAATCCTCCTGCCTTTATCTCCTGAAAGTTGTGATTAGAGGCATGCATTAACACACCTGGCCTATAAAGGATATTTTAAGTGATACAAATAAGCATCCAGGTGAATAGACACACAGAATGGGGTCTGAAGAGAGCCTAGGCACAGGCTAGGTGCAGGAGCATCCATCCCCAGGGAGTCCAGGGAGTTGCGGTTCACCATTCACCAAGTGCAGGCCTTCCATTGGGCGTCCACATATGCAGCTGTCTGGAAACACTCAGAACACTATTCTTTTGGTTATTTTTGAAAACTTTGTTGTATGGGCTTGATTGCTGTGGCTAATAGACATGAGGTGGGAAAAGCCAGCAGGATCTGGTCTATTCAAATTTCTCTTGGTCTCTCTGGGCAGCCTTCATTTCTCCAGAGAGCAGCACAGAAACCCCCTGGAATAACAGACAAGAACAGGTCAAATACTTATTTCTGTATGTTCAGCCCTAAGACAGAAGGACAGGAAGATTCCAGCTCTAAGCCAGGAATCAAGAACAAAACACACCACACAGCCGGGTGTGGTAGTACTCACCTTTAATCCCAGCACTTGGGAGGCAGAGGCAGGCAGCTCTCTGTGAGATCAAGGCCAGCCTGGTCTACATTTCAAGTGCCAGGCCAGTTGAGGCTACATGGAGACTCTCTCCAAAAGACCAATATATATATAAGCTCTCTCCTTCCACCATGGGTTCTGGGGTTATCAGGCTCGTGCCACAGTGATTTTATGATTTTACATGCTGAGTCGTCTCACCAGGCCCTGGCCTGGGACTCTTGATCTTCTTGCCTTGACTTCTGGAGTGCTGGGATTATAGGCATATGCCACTAGGCCAGCTTCAAAAATCTCTTTCCTTTATCCTAACTTCCCTCTGGACTGGCATATCCCTATCCCAAAATGTATTGGAAATCTACTGACTCTGTACATAGTTCCCTGAACTAGAAGCTTCCAAGCTAAAAACAATTTAGTGTTAGAGAAGTATCCTTGACTCTTTCCTAACCCATATCACAATGATACCACACCAGTTCTGCTCCTAACCGTGTCTTAAATCTGTCTCTTCTTCACGATTCTCGATTTCTTCCCTTAGCAGTCGCCCTGAGTTTCTCCTCAGCATAAAGACAATAGACTCTCCCTCTCCTGTTCTGTATGCGGTGTGTGGAGACAGCACAGTATGCTAGGTCATCACTGATACTACAATAAATCTTGGTAGCCTGCTAATGCAGTATGGGTGGGGAGACTGAAGAATCATAAGCCTGGACCCAGAATAGCATGACCAGAAGTTATTTTGCACTGAGAAAAGATCACATCCATTTTGTGGATAATAAGGTGACATCAAACTGGGCTTAGTAGCCCATGCTTGAAATTCCAGAGGGAGGAAGATCAAGAATTCAAGATGAGTCTGAGCTATACAGTAAGTTCCATTCTCCAAAAAAAAACAAAGTTGGGGCTGGAGAGATGGCTCAGCAGTTAAGAGCACTGACTGCTCTTGTTCAATTTCCAGCACCCAGATGGTGGCTACAAAGCATCCTTCACTCCAGTTCCAGGGGAATACAATGCCCTCTTCTGACCTCCACAGCATTGCACGACATGGGTGCACTCACATACATGCAGGCCATACACTCATACACATAAAATAAAAATATAAAAAAGCAAAATCAAACAAAAAACCCAGCCCCCCTAAAAGTGATATTACTAGGTTATTCATATGTATAGACTAAAAGAAATTTTGGAAGGCAAAGTATATGATGCTGATAGTTTTTATTTGTTATTGTTGTTGTTTAGAGACAAAGTCTCACTATGCAGCACTAACTGGTCTGGAACTCACTAGGTAAGCCAGATTTGCTTTGAACTCACAGATATCCACCTGCCTCTGCTTCCTGAGTGCTGGGATTAAAGGCAAATGTCACCATTCCTGCCCTGACGCTAATAGCTTTGTTCCTGAAGACATTGTAATAAATCATGGTATGATGCAAAATTCTGGCACAAAGATTTCTCAGGAAATAAATGTTTCACTTATTTGTTATTACATGATGCTTTTTCTCTGCCTCTAACTTTTAAAGAAAGCAAGTTTACATAAATTGATGTAATTAACTCTTTCATAGATTTTTTTTTTTTTTTGGTCTTTTTGAGACAGGATCTCCCTGAAGCCCCAGCTGTCCTGGAACTCACTATGTAGACCAGACTGGCCTTGAACTCACAGAGATCCGCCTGCCTCTGCCTCCCAAGTGCTGGGATTAAAGGCATGTGCCACCATGCCCGGCCCTTAAAAAAGGTTTTTAAATTTTATTACTTTTATGTGTATGAGTGTTTTGCATGCATGTATGTTCCTGCAATGCGTGAGGAAGCCAGAAGAGGGCATTGGATCACCTAAAACTGGAATTAAGGACAGTTGTTGCCACCATGTGGGTCCTGGGAGCCTAACCCAGGTCCTCTGGAAGAGAGCAGCCAGTGCTTGTAACTGCTGAGCCATCTCTCTCCAGCCCTGTTTTGTTTTTGTTTTGTTTTTTTAAATTATTTTTAAACTTTTAATATGTCTGCGTGTTTTGGCTGCATGTATGTAAATGCACCACATGCATGCAGTGCCTGCAGAGGTCAGAAGTGGGTATCAGATCTCTTGGAATTGGAGTTTCCAATGGTTGTTAGGAACCAGACTGGGTGCTGGGAACCAAATCAGGGTCCTCTTCCAGAGCAGTCAGTGGCCTTACCACTGAGTCATCTCTTTAGCCACCTATTTTTATTTTTATTTATGTATGTGTTTATACGTGTATATGCCATATGTATGTGAGTACCTGTGGAAGCCAGAAGAGGGCATCAAATTCCCCTGGAGCTGGAGTTACAGGCACTTGTGAGGAGCCCAATGTGGTTGCTGAACTCAGGTCCTCTAGAAGAGCAGTAAGCATTCTTAACTTCTGGGCCATCTCTCTCCAACCCTCTGTTTTTGTTTTCTTGAGACAGGATCTCACTCTTAGTCTAAGCTGGCCTTGAACTTATGGTTGAGCCTCCTGCCTCAGCCTACCAAGTGCTGGTATTACAAGTATTAAAAGCATGAGCCACCACACCTAGCTCAGAATTTATTTATTTATTTATATACAAAGTCATGGATGTTATGGTGTTTCCATACATCTGAGTTCAATTTTCTAATTCATCTCCTGCCTGTATTACTCTCCCACATGCCATCTGCCACCCCTCTGACTGATTCGATTCCTCCCAGCAAATGCTTTTGGGTCACATTTATTTTATTTTTTAAATTTATTATTTTTATTTTATGTGTGCGTGTATTGCCTGTAGGTAAGTGTACCAATGTCGTACAACACCCACGGAGGTCAGAAGAGGCTGTCAGATCCCCTGAAACTGGAGTTACGGATAGTTGTTAAGCTGCCATGTGGTTGCTGGGATTCGACCCTGGGTCTTCTGTAAGAACAACCAGTGTTCTTAACCGTTGAGCTATCTCTCCAGCCCACATGCATTTTATTACCCTCTCCCTTATCTGTCTGTTGCCTTAAAATATCATTCTCCCTCATGTAGCCAGGTTGACCTTGAACTCACTATGTAGCTGAGGATAACCCTGAACTTCTGATCTCCTGCCTCCACCACCTGAGTGCTGAGATTACAGGCTTGTGCTACAACACCCAGATTTTGTGCAATGCTGGGAATTGAACCTAGGGCTTTGTGCATTCTAAGCAAGCACTGCCAACTGAGCTACATCCCCTGCGTGT
>NW_008343559.1:378021-380746 GCF_000622305.1 Nannospalax galili | reverse complement strand
CATTAAGGCTTTTACCACTGCCCCCACAGTATAAAATATCCTGGTTTCCCCTAATTAATCGAAGCTGGATCACTAAGGCCTGGAGCCGAGCTGAGTCACAGAATAAAGGAGCTGTACCACTGACTGAGCTGAGTTCTGTGTCTTACTGCCTACGATCCAGCCTTCCCGGAGAGGGCTGTCTCTTCGTAAGCCACGACTCACGGAAACCCAGCTTTCGCCGTCTCAGCACCTTCCCATGCGATCCGGCAGCTGACGGATCTCGTATCTCGAGGAAGTGCACGGTGGATTGGGATGGAACCCGACCAGGCCAGCCCTGGTAGCAGAGAGCCTCAACAACGCGGAGAAGCAGGGACCCGCCTGGGAGCGCAGCGATCACCAGCACCCAGTAGTGGCAGAGACCCACAGCAACGTGGTGCGCGACCCGCCACACCCCAGCGGCCCGCGGGAGACCGGCGCCATGCCCAGCAGCTGGCGCCCCGAGATCCCCACACCCCCATAGGGTTTTTTGTAATGCATTAAATATATAATATAATTAATGTAATGCATTAATTATAGTCACCTTGTGATTGCTAGTGTTAATAACACATTCACAGTTTTTGAAATAATGCATAGCAAACCAGACACATTTCTTTTTGCATCCACATGGAATGCCATCTCATATTTTAGTGATTTTTCATTTGTAGAGGAGTATCCTTAACACTGTTAAGGTTCAGATAGCCCCGCCCCCTCACCAACAGGGTCCCACCGGACTTCTCAAGCTCCTGAGAAAAGGGATCTGAGTTGATGAGCACCTTGGTCTTTGAAGTGAAGAGAAGCAGACTTTTCTCCACTGTTTGGCCAACACAGCAGGCTTCCCCTTTGATCTCTAAAGAGAGCAGGTTTTAACAGTCCCGCTCTCCCACTTCCCTGAGCCCAACTTAAAAAAAAAATACATCTTCCCACCTTCTGCAGGAAGCAGAAGCCTCCCTCTTTAAATGAGCCCAGCTCACGACCCCAGCAGACATTTTCCCTGCCCAGAAGGGAATCTGTCCCATGTGTTCCTTTGCTAATTAACTCCATTCCCGTGGAGTTTTATCTGTGTTCTGGTGCTTTTTCCTGATCAACCAGATTCATCCATAGGCTACTTTTTAATCTATCAGATGGTGCCAAAACCTGGTTCTTACTTCAAGGGACCTGCCTGGACTTCTCCAATGCCACTAAATTTGGCTTTCAGGTACACTCCCACCCTTCTTTTCTCTCTCTCCTCCTCTCCCCAGCTCTCTGCTTTGCTCTCACCTCTTTCTGGCTCTCCTCACTGGGGAACACTCTGCCTTGCCTACTTCTTTTGAGCTCCTTTCCCATTGATTTCAGGAACTGGATAGAGCTGCTTCATCCATTCACTACCTTAGTTCCCCATCCCCTGCTCACCACCAGCATCTCTCCCCCTCCCCCCCACCTTTGCCAAGGGCCTGCAAGCTATCTTCCATCCTTTTTTCCTGTCTTTGTCCTCTTCCACTGCCTTTCTTCCTCACTTTACCTGGGATGATTTCTGATACCATTCAATCCAACACATGCAAATGCTCTAGATCCTTCTCCTCTCCCTCCCCCTCCCATACTAAAGCTTTCTACTCTCTGCCTTATGCCTGCCAGCCTGCCACATGTCTGACCTCCCAAGCAGGCTCCAAACCTACATGACCCCAAGGCTTTTTTTTCCTTCCTGCTATTCACCCCCTCCAGGCAGTTGCCAAGATTGCCAGCTTGCCTACTGTGGGGATTTTTTTTTCTTTAACATTCTAATGATAAGTTTCCAGCTGGGTCCATTCTTAAATTCTCTTATAAATCTGGCTAAGAACCCTTTAGGGTACCCTTTCTCCCCATTTTGACCCAAGTAGCCTAAACCAGCTGGTCAACTTTGCTGGATCATTTAAAGTATTTCAGGCAGCTTGCCCCATGCACAAAGAAAGTTTTAAAAGCCTTTTTTTCCTCCTAAATTTTTTCTCAGGCAAAGGAGTTCGAAATTTTGATCTTAGGCCCTCTTGGGCATCAAGCAACTGGTGCTCAGGTGCTTACTTTTCTAACTAGACCTAACCATTTTAAATTTCTCTATACTTAAAAGGTCACAGGCACTGCTCAGGTGAGTCATATGCTTTCAGACCAAGGAACACTGATTTATATGCCCTGTTCTTTCTGCTTCCCTCATGAGTTTCCTTTCCAGCATAGCTTGTGTCTACAAATTAAGAACTCCTGAGAACTTGGCTTCCCATTCACAGCTACAATGGTTGGTGAGAAACATGGATTTCTTTGATTTGCTTTTCTATTTGGGTCATATACATATCTGAGGGTACTTTCTTTTATATCAAGCCTAATCTACCAGTACCAGGGTGTCTAGGATTCTCTTGTAATTTATTTTGTTTTTGTTTCTTGATGATGTCATAGAATAAACAATCCATTTCTAGTTCAGACTAAAGTAATAATGCCAGATCTACACAATGGGAGTTTAAAATTTAACATCATTTAGGACCTATTTCTAAAGAGGATTTCTTTGAGTTTTAACTTCTTTGGTGTCTTAGTTTGTTCTTCATTGCTGTGACAAAACACTCTGACCAGTACCAACTTGGGGAGGAAAGAGTTTATTTATCTTACATCTCCAGGGTCACGGTTCATCAGTGATCCCAAGGTAGGAACTCAGGGCAGGAACCTGGAGGCAGGAGCTGAAGCACAGGCCATGGAGGAATGCTGTTTACTG
>NW_008343559.1:375671-377051 GCF_000622305.1 Nannospalax galili | reverse complement strand
CATTTTGTTTGTCTACTTCAAAGGTATTTTAGTTTAAAAATGATAAACCAACCACATTCTCAACAAAGACTGTATAAATATGTATACACAGTCAACAAATTGATGCTTCTTAAAATTAATTTACTTGGTATCATACTAATTTTTAAGTAAAATCTCATACAAACTAAAAATGTTAAATTAACACCAAAATTTTTTTTTAGCCAAAATATTCTCTCTTTAATCTACAACTTGGTTCCTGGTACTAAAATATATAAATTAATTTTAAGTACCTCTCTCCCTATCTCTCTCTCTCTCTCTCCCTCTCTCCCTCTCTCCCTATCTCTCCCTCCCTCCCTCTCTCTCACCACTGTCCTTCTGAGGCTCTACTAAACCTCTACTAAACCACCACCCTTCTAGGGCTCATCTTCCCTCAGCCTCTACTAAACCTCGGGATCAACTTGTTCCACAAACTTCCCTCCCTTCTGGCTCACTGCATATTTCCTGCTTTTCTCCCATCCCATTCCTTGTACTTTGTCTCCATCTACTGGCTGATCATGCCACACTCTCATTGCAGGGTTTTCCACTCCTCTTGCTTGCCTCGAAATCACACGTGTGTTGGAAACCCCTTTCCTCTCTCTGGACATAGGATGCTATTTCCAGAGATAGGAATATGCTCTACTTCCTGTCCAGGACAGGATCTCGCCTTTCCTCTCCCTGATGATGTGATTGTGGGACGCCACCTTCTGGGACTTGGAAATAACTCAAAAATAATAACTTGAATCCACGCAACAAAAAAGTACTCTTTCTTTTGGTGCCTGGTTCTCCTTGCTCTCATTTTGCATGACTGTTGCCAAACCCCTTTTCCTCCTACTCCCTCCCTGTCTCTCTCTCTCCCTCATCTGCTGTGCTTTTCTGCCTGGACTTGTGATCCTGCCTCCACTCCCTATGGAGAGAGGATTTTCTTTGTCTTCCATCTGCTCGGTTCTGTCTCTACCTCCTACCCACTTGCTGGGTTCTTTCTCTATCTCCTCTTCACTCTGTACTTAATCTGTCACAATGGGAAACACCCACTCAAAGTCTCAGGGTCTCACACCTCTTGCTTGTCTTCTTAAATCCTTAAGACAACTAGGACTTTCGGATACAATCAGGCCAAAACGCCTGAAGTTCCTGTCCACCACTGCCTGGCCTCAGTACGGGTTAGATAATAACTGTTTGGAACCTTAGACTTCAATATTTTGAGAGATTTAGAAAATTTCTGCCATCGTAAAGGTAAATGGTCCAAATTACCATACATCCAAGCTTCCTTTGAGCTCCGTGCTAATCCCTCCCTCTGGGTCCCATGTTCTTCCCATCAGGTTCTTCTGGCTAAGACAGTTTCATGGGATCCCAACCCAACAGGAC
>NW_008343559.1:356636-375592 GCF_000622305.1 Nannospalax galili | reverse complement strand
TCTTTTTGAGACAGGGTCTCCCTGTAGCCCCAGCTGTCCTGGAACTCACTATGTAGACCAGGCTGGCCTTGAACTCACAGCGATCCGCCTGCCTCTGCCTCCCACATGCTGGGATTAAAGGCGTGTGCCACCATTCCTGGCTTCCACCTCAGCTTTTGATCCTACCATAGCTGATGAACTGCCTCCAATTAGGACCCATCCCCAACCTCCTCCTGGTCCCCAGCCTGAGGCACAGCCAAGTCCTCCCCATGCTCTCCCCTTGCTATACTCTCCCTTGCCTCCCATTCCAGGGCCCAACCCAGCTGTCCTCCTTTCTCCAACTCAAACTCCCCCTCCACACCACAACCTTCCCTCTCTCCAGTGCCACTCTAAGTCCATCACCCACTCTCCTTCCACTAACTCTCCTCTACTTGAGGAAATCCAAAACCTTAAACACCTCCTTGCCAAATATTCCCTAGTCTCCCCTATTCTGGCTTCTAGCTCAAATAACCCATTTATCCCTCCTGTATCTAACTTCTACTTTGATTCCAGACCCCACCTCCAATACCCCTCCCCTGTGTCCCCTCATGGACAGGACACCCCTCCCATCTCTCCCACTCCAACAATTATAAAGTCTAAACAGGGTTACAGCACAGTTTTCCTTAATTGATTATACTGGAGGTTGTAAACATCAATTCGATAATGTTTAACTATGTACCAATTGCTTTTTTCCACCTAAAGCAAGGTTTTGGTAGACCACTCTCTAAACTACATAAGATAAAAGATTTATTTACAAACTTATAAAACACCTAATGTACATGGGTAATATTAACTTATTACATTATCTTATGTTTATAATTTAGATTCCATGTTCTTTTAATAAGATGATGCTACACACTACTTTCTTCTGAGTCAAACAACTACCATCTTCATGACTTCAGCTGTGTCCACTAACAAAAAAAAAATCATCATAATTGGACTTGTTGACTTAAGTATCTAATTAAAAGAGGAGGAGTAAACAGGGTCATTGGACCCTCACCTGAGTATCCAGCTGCTCTTCCCAGCCAACTGTATGTAATTTGGCCCTAATCACACGGTCTCTTGGGTTTGGGGAGGCTCCCAGCCAACTGTATGTAATTTGGCCCTAATTACACATGGTCTTTTGGATTTGGGGAGGGCTAAAGTATTCAATGTGGGTAAGGCTAGGAAGACAAGGCACGATCCATGCTGGGTAAAGGCTTTCCAGTGTGCATATCCTCAGGTCACACATACACCCCAGAAAATCCTCAGTTATCTCTGTAAGTAAGCTCAGTAAACTCATTGGTTCCCCAGTAAAACTTTAATGAAACATTGACGACACCAGAACCTTAAAAGGGGAAAAACATTACTTAGTATCCCCAGGAAAAGAATTCTCACAACAGGTGAAAAATTTGTTTGTTCATGTTATTGCATCTCATGGTTATTAAAAAAAGAAAATGGAAAATTGGAAGATGTTGGAAGGATATGAGAATGGAGATATTTTTAAAGAAGGATTTATGTATGAAGATTATGATGGCTGGATATTTCCAGAATTGACAGAGAAAGGAGAGAGCTTGGCAGGTGATGAAGGTCTGTGTAGGGTTGTTACAATACAACAAGGATGAGACGAGGATAGTGTGTAGACAATCTTGAAATTTCTAAGGTCGCAGCTTAGTCAACTAGTCTAAGGATGTCTAGCCAATGTTTATTTAAGGATGTTTCCCAAGCTCTATCTACATACCACATGGTAATTGATGTACCAGACTGGTGTAACTAACCTTGTTGGATGTTTAATAGCTAGACTCTAAGGCCTATACTAATCTGGTCAGAGGGACTTAAAGGGACAATTTTTGTTCCTTGCCCTCCAAGGTCAAACAAGTTTTAGGGGCTATGGAGCATCTCTTGAAGTGGCCTGTAACTTTGGAGAGTCACCTGTCCTCTTGTTCAGGGAGGCCATGGAGACCCCAGAAGATGGACTTGAACCAGTGTCCAGTCTGCAAAGAGGAGGGTCAACTTAAATTGGTTTATTTGGGCCAACAGTATGGTCTTAAACACCCAAAAGGAAAGTATAACCAAAATTAAAGTCATCAGTTTATTTTAAGCGTTCAAGGGATTACACAACCCAGACATTAAACGTAAATTCTTATGTTATTTAGACAATTATCTCTCATTGATGAGTTTGTTCCTAATAAGACATTACTCAGATGTAAGAATTCAAATCTTGGTCTACAATACTGTAGTGCCCACTTACAGCTAAGGGAGGCAACCCACTATTGTTCTAGCCTAAAAAATTAAATGATGGATAAATTTGTTTTCTCTCCCTATCTAGAAGCCTTTGAGAGGTAACTGACACTGATTCTAGCCACTCCAACAGCTATCAAAATGTCTGAAAACAAATCCTGAGTCCATCACTCTTGAGAAAAGAAAAAAAATGAAAAATGAGCTATTACCCTGGTCCGAACCATTGCTCCTTGCCTCTTCAGATTATTTTCAGGACCAAAATCCAAAAACTAACTTACTCTTGTACTAATTTTAATCAGTTGTTGCTTTCCTTCCCTCCACATGAATATGAATGCCTGTCAACAGTTGAGGACCCTGTTGAGATACATAAAGAGGGAACACCCGCTGTCTGATTGACCCTTAATCCAGCCCCCCCATGTCGACCCTGTCCAGCAGGAAGTAGCAAGATGACAATGGCACCCCCTATCCTATAACACAAAAGGCTGGAATGTTAAGGTTCAGATAGCCCTGGCCCCTCACCAACAGGGTCTCATGGACTTCTCAAGCTCCTGAGAAAAGGGAACTGAGTTGATAAGCACCTTGGTCTTTGAAGTCAAGAGAAGCAGACTTTTCTCCACTGTTTGGCCAACACAGCAGGCTTCCCCTTTGATCTCTAAAGAGAGCAGGTTTTAACAGTCACGCTCTCCCACTTCCCAACACCCAGCTTTAAAAAAATACATCTTCCCGCCTTCTGCAGGAAGCAGAAGCCTCCCTCTTTAAAAGACCCCAGCTCACAACCGGGGCAGACATTTTCCCTGCCCAGAAGGGAATCTGTCCCATGCGTTCCTTTGCTAATAAACTCTATTCTGATGGAGTTTTATCTGTGTTCTGTTGCTTTTTCCTGATCAACTGGATTCATCCATAAATCCTACAATAATAAAATTGTAGTTAAGATTTGAAATAATACCAGGTAGTAAGTATAGAAGGAACATGTCCCTATCTTAGATGAACCAACAACTCTTTTAGAAGAGCTACTACAGAAAGACATTAGGTAACAAAGCTCCCAAAATATATAAATAAAAACGCCTGCATTAAACTTATGCTAAATATTCAACAGAGTAAATTTATAGGCAGAAATAACCAAGCTTTAAACAGGCCCCAATCTGGGACTTGAAAAAAGTTAAAATAAATAGAATTTCACTTGATTAATTATAAATTGTAACTGGAATTACAATCACTAAAACCACCTTACCAATGTGCTGCAGGTTTAAAAACATTTAAATACTTTTCACATTGGGAATATTGAAAGGGTCAACTGATATGATGGCTTTGGGTTATAAAAAACACCACCACATAAACCAGGAGGAGAAAACCATTCCTCATTCTTAGTGTCGACTAGGAGGTGTGTATGGCAGTTTTCCTTTGTGATGTGACACAGTGTACACACACACAATTTTCCAATCTAGGTTCCTCATATGAGTTTTGCTTATTTCATTTTAACATACTGATTTCTAGTTCTTCTCATTTACCTGAAAATATCATGATTTCATTTTTCTTTATGGCTGAATAAAATTCCATTGTGTATACACGCTACAATCTCTTCATCCATTCATCTGTCAGGGAACATCTAGACCAGCTCCATTTCATAGCTATTGCAAACAGTGAAACAATAAACATGTCTGGGCAAGTATCTCTGCGGTACCAGTCCTTTGGGTAGATGCCTAGGGTCCTACAGCAGTTCCAATTTTTTTTAAACCTCCACATTGACGTTACAGTGGCTGCACAAGTTTGCATTCCCACCAGCAGTGTATAGAAGTTCCTTTTGGCTCACATTTTCGCCAGTATTTCCTCTCATTTGTTTTTTTTTTCTTTCTTTTATAGTCACAACAGTACTGCCCATAAGTTTATTGTGCTTTCAGGACACTACAATAGAGAGTCCTCTCCCAGGGAAGGGTCTTTCAGGGGCAGGAAATTGTATCCAGATATGTTGCTCACTTGTCATTTTCATAAACAGATGAATTGTTCTTGAACTTTTCATGTTTCTCCCATGTATAAACAAGGTAAAAATAAGATGGACACCAATTACAGCATGTTGGGGATACTTTTGCCATTTGTTTTAAAGATAGCCATTTTGACTAGGGGGATATAGAATCTGTGTGTGTGTGTGTGTGTGTTTATGTGTGTGGATTCACAAGTGTGTGCAGGTGCAAGAGCATGTGTGTGCACATGTTTGTGGAGACAAGAGGATGACCTTGGGTGTTGTTACTCAGGAACCAACCACTTTCTTTTTTGAGACAGGGTCTCTCGTTGGCCTGGATCTCCTAGGCTAAGCTGGCTGGCCAGTGAGCCCCAGAGATCTGCCTATCTCTGTAGTGCAGGGATTACAAGCATGTGCCACCATGCCTGGCATTTTTACACAGGTTCTGGGGACAGAACTCGGGTCCATGGCAAACATTTTACTGACTAAGCTATCTCCTAAGATACTCACATGGAATCTCAAAGAAGTTTTAATTTGCATATTTGTGATAGCTAAGAATGTTAATGACTTCTTCTTCTTTTTTTTTTTTTTTTTTTGGTCTTTTTGAGACAGGGTCTCCCTGTAGCTCCAGGTGGCCTGGAACTTGCTATGTAGACCAGGCTGGCCTTGAACTCACAGAGATCTGCCTGCCTCTGCCTCCCAAGTCCCGGGATTAAAGGCATGTGCCACCACACCTGGCCTAATTTCTTAATTGTATACATATATTTCACAATACAGTCATATAGAATGCTTAAGAGCACTTTTGCCTTGAAACATATGGCCTTTTTATTAACATTCATAACATAGTACATACAAACTTAACTCCTAAATAGATCCATAACGATTTGTTTAAATTTTAAAGGTTTGAGACTGGAGAGATGGCTCAGTAATTAAGAGCACTGGCTGCTCTTTTAGAGAACCCAGGTTTGATTCCCAACACCCACATGGTGGCTAACAACCATCTTTAACTCCAGTTTTAGGGGATCCAACACCCTCCTCTGGCATCTATGGCCATTGTGTATACATGGTGCATTTACATCTTTGTAGGCAAAACATTCATACAAAATTAATTAATTAATTAATTAATTAATTGATTAATTTAAAGTTTTGGGGCTGGAAAGATAGTTCACCGGTTAAGAGCATGTACTGTTCTTGCAAAGAGCCCAAGTTTGAGTCCCACCACCCATGTAGGGCAGCTCACAACTGCCTGTAACTCTAGCTCCAGAGGATCCAATGCCTTCTTCTGGCTTCTGTGAGTACCTGCACACACATGCACATACCCCCACATAGACACATATACACACACATAATTAAAAATAAAAATAAGAGGTGGTTAACAGCACTGGCTGCTCTTTTAGAGAACCCAGGTTTAATTCCCAACACCCACATGGTGGCTAACAACCATCTCTAACTCCAGTTTTAGGGGATCTGACACCCTCTTCTGGACACCATGGGCATTGTATGGCATGGGTGCACTTACATACATGCAAGCAAAATACTCAAACACATAAAATAAATAATTTTTTAAATAAATTAGGGGGCTGGAGAGATGGCTGAGTGGTTAAAAGCACTGCCTGCTCTTGTTGAGGACCCAGGTTAGGTTCCCAGCACCCCCATGGCAGCTAGCAACCATCCATAACTCCATTCCAGGGGAATTCAATGCTCTCTTCTGACCTCCATGGGCATTGCATGACACAGGGGCACTTACATACATGCAAGCAATATACTCATATACATAAAAATAAAAATAAATAAAATTTTTTATATAAATGAAAGTTGGTTTTAAATGCAATAACCAGAGAAGGAAAAGAGTATAACTGCCTGAAAATTAAAGACAGTGAATAAGCCCTGAAAGTGGTACCCGACTAGGAGGGGGTGATCACTTGTCTGAAAAACGGCCCATTTGGAACTTCTTCAACTTCAGGGCTATGGAATTGTTAGTTGCATTTCTGTCAGATATGTTGTTGTCAGTCTCTTTAACTTGACAGCCAGTATTTTTCAAGATCTAGAAAGCAAATGCATAATTTATGTGTGTAACCTTGGGGCTGGTAAAATGTCTCAGAGGGAAAGGGCCCTTGCTACCAAGTCTGATGACTTGAGTTTGATCACACATAGTAGAAGGAGACAACTGACTTCCCAAAGTTAGCCTCCAGCCGCCACATGAGCACCATGGAATGAGCATGTACACACACACACACATACACACACACACACTTAATTAATGTAAAAGAAAACTCATTTTATACAAAAACAAATGAAGCATGTGCCCTTCTTTCTAGCTTCTGGATAGACTTCCTTTATTAACTACTTTTGAGGTTGCAGCCATCCAAGTGTAGATCCACAGCAAGGCAGCGTAGGTTTCCATGGAAGAACTCCTCCATGGCTGGTGGTCATCACTGATGAAGACGTGCAGAGGCAGTAGACATATGTTCTCAGAGTAGACTGCATTTTCAGCCTCCTTTTAAAAATTCTCCTGTGTATTGGATTCCACCAGCATCTTTCTTGTTTGTACTTGTAAGAAGGATTAAATATAGTCTTTTCTGTCAAAAACTACATTTTTTTCATTTATAAGAAGGAATTCAAGGGGCTGGAGAGCTCAGCGGTTAAGAGCACTGACTGCTCTTGCAGAGGATCCGGGTTCGATTCCCAGCACCCACATGGTGCCTATGAACCGTCCTTAACTCCAGTTCCGGGGGAATCCGAAGTCCTCTTCTGACCTCCACGGCATTGCATGACACAGGTGCACTCACATACATGCTGCAATACTCTCATATACATAAAATAAAAATAATAAATACAAATATTTTTAAAATTTGGCAGAATTTAGCAATAAATCTGTCTTTTCTTCATGGGGAAATTTTTATTAGTTTCACTCTTGTTGTCTGGAGTAGAGCTGATTAGGTTGTATCTCTTGATCTAATTTTGGTAAGTTATATGTATCTAGGGATTTATCACTTCTACCTTTTCCACTTTTGTTGGAAACATTCTCTAATGATACTTTTGACTTCATTAGAATCTGTTGCAACCTCCCACTTTCTCATCTCTAATTTTTATTAACTTGGGTCTTCTCATTCTTTCGGTTAGTTTGACTAGGGATTTGGCACATTTTCTTTATCATTTCAGAGCCAGATCTTTTGTTTTGGCCTACGTCCTGTTCATTTCATTGCTCCATTTCATGATTTCAACCCTAATTTTTACTATTTCTTCCCTCCTACTGCTTCTGGGTTTGGCTTTTTCTTATTTTTCTAAAATCTTGAGTTGCACCATTAAGTTACTTGAAATCTTTGGTTGTGTGTGTGTGTCTGTGTGTGTATGATCTACGTGTTCATGTGGATGTGCGTGTGGATGCCAGGGGTTGACAACAGGTGGCTTCTTCAGCCACTCTTCACCTTCTCTTTTGAGACTGGATCTCTCATATTACCTGAACCTCCCTGATTGACCTATGTTATCTGTTTCTGCCTCCCCAATGCTAGATTACAAATATGCACCATCGCTTTTGGCTTTTTACATGTGTGTTGAGAATCCAAACTCAGATCCTCATTCTTGTGCAGCAAGCACCTTACCAACTGACCTATTTCCCCAGTCCTTGCCTGATATTTTTAATGTAAGCATTCATAGGTATAAACAAATGTTCCTCTTAGAACTGCCTGAGCTGTATCTCAAATGTTCTGGTAAGTTGTGTGTGTGTGGGGGGGGGGGGTTAATTTTTTAAATTAAATTTTTGTGTATTTCATACATAAAATCATCTTTACACTCCCCCTCCCCCCCCCCCCCCCCCCCCGCCGAGTTCATACATGCTGAGAGAGCCTCTGTGATGGTTGGTCCTGTTTCTCTGAGTCTTCCTTTGGTTGACTGGATTACCAATGCTGTCCCAGCCCATGGGCGATGCTTCACAGGAGTGATCCCAGCTCTGGTCACACCTGTGTCAATTCCTTCAAGGGCCTCATTGCAAATGCTGACCTGCCCCAATGTAGCTCTTGCCAATGTCCTGCATGCCGCTTAGAGTCTGAGTGAATGAAACTTCTGGTGCATACTTTGAGTCCCAACAGGTTGTCAGCTCACTGAATGCTGTGCAGATCTGATTCAAAGTTTCACAGTATTCAATTTGTCTGAATTTAGCATATAGTCTGTCTTGGATCACTTGGTCTGTATTTCCCATGAATGTGGTTCACAGAGGGTCTTGGGCTGCAGAAGTCTTTAGAATGGCATCTGGTTTCAGCTCTGTTGCCAGTGTTGGGTACCCAGTGTCAAGGGGTACCCAAGTATCAAGTTTTCTGAGCTCTTCCTTCTGCTATTGATACCACTATCCTGGGTAGCCCCTGTTTCCAGCGGTTTAGTGTCCTTCATCTTTCCTCAAATTATTCCCTAGAAAGTCTGGCTGAGCCTGCCTGAGTGCAGTCCGCCATCTTGGGTCTTTTTTAAAAAACGGTGTATGCCCGTGAGAGGCGAGAAAACAAATTGTGGGAGTTCTCTCCTTGCACCATGTGGGACAAACTCAGGTCGTAAGGCTTGATGGCAAGTGCCTTTAGCCTCTGAGCCATCTTGCTGGCCTCTTTTTTGGTTTTTTTAGAGATAGGGTCTCAGTATGTACTCTGGGTGGTCAGGAACTTGTTATAGGCTAGACCAGCCTAGGTCATTTGTGGTAATCCTCTTGCCTCTGCCTCCCAAATGCTGCAATTACATTGTGTGCTTGGCTGAAACAAATTTTTGAAGGAATGAATATTAAATAAATCTTGAAATCTGACTGTCAGTAGTGGCAATGACAGGAATTCAACTGAAACCAAAGTATAGATAATGGGCTAACTGTAAAAGAATGCCCACTATACTTCAAACTCAGAGATCCACTTGCCTTTGCCTCTTGAGTGCTAGGATTAAAGGCCTGCCCCACCATACCCTTCACATATCCCATTTTTCTTGGTGACCAGTTTTTAACCAAAGAGCAAGGGCTGTACAGAGCGGCCAGTCATTCAGGACGTGCTTATACCACGTTACATAGAGAAATTACTACAAACCTGACAATGTGTATGTCATTTGCTGCTTTCTTCCCTCCCTCCCAAGAAGAAACACAACTTTAATGAATGCCTTCAATCCTTTAGGAAACATGCTCTTCTTACTAATACTTAGCCAAGCTCAGCAACATTTCTAAGTTTTTATTCTTTTTGTAGCCTTGAACTCACAATATAGCCAAGAATGACCTTGAACTTCTTTTTAAAAATTTTATTATTTTTTAAAAATTATGTGTATATATGTGTAGGTTTGTGCATGAGTACAATGCCCATAGATTCTCTGGAGCTGGAGTTAAAGGCAGTTGTAAATCAGTTGATATGGGTGCTGCGAATCGAAATGAAGTCCTCTTCAAGAGCAGTATGTGTTTTGAACCACTGAGCCATCTCTCCAGCCTCACCTGGAACTTCTGATCCTCCTACCTCTACTTCTCTCCTATGCTAATTATAGGTGAGAGCCACCAAGCCTTGTTTTCTGAGTGCTGGGAATAGCGCTAGGGCTTTCTGCACTCTAGACAAACACTTCTCCAAGTAAGGTATATCCCATCATTGTCTTTATTATTATTATTTTTTAATTTTATGTGTGCCAGGCGTGGTGGCACACGCCTGTAGTTCCAGCACTTGGGAGGCAGAGGCAGGAGGATCTCTGGGAGTTCAAGGCCAACCTGGTCTACATAGCGAGTTCCAGGACAGCTGGGGCCACAGGGAGACCATGCTTCAAAAAGACCAAAAAAAAAAAATTTTTTTTATGTATATGAGTGTATTGCTTGAATGTGTAAGTACACCCATGTCATACAATACCCAAGGAGGCCAGAAGAGGGCATCAGATCCCCTGGAACTGGAGTTACATATGACTGTCAGCTGCCATGTGGCTGCTGGAAATCAAACCCAGGTCTTCTGCAAGAGCAGCCAATGCTTTTAACTGCTGAGCCATCTCTCCAGTTCCCCATCATTGTCTTTTATATATATTTTATTCATTTTTTAAAAATTTTATGTGTATGAGTATATTGCCTGTATGTAGTAAGTACCTGTGTCATGCAATGCCCATGGAGGACAGAAGAGGCCACTGGATCCCCTGAAACTGGAGTTACAGACAGTTGTTAGCTGCCATGTGGGTGCTGAGATTCAAACCTGAGTCTTCTGCAAGAATATCCAGTGTTCTTAACTGCTGAGCCATCTCTCCAGCCCCATCATTGTCTTTTTAAAGAAAGAAAAACATCCAGCATAGGAAAATATATGCAGAATGTTCTGAATTATTTTGCCATTTAGAATTTATAGCCAAGGAGCCTCAAACCTTTATTAAGTATCATCTTAGAATGGGGCTTGACATATATGAGAAATAGTCCAGTAACAAGACAACAATGTCATCAGTTTGAATGTTTAGGAATGTTAGGGAAAGTTGATAGAAAAACTTATAAAACACATCAATATAAGGATGTACACTGAATAGCATGGATGTCATTACTTGAATGTTCTCATGGAGGCTTAACATCAGAAGGCCAAAGTTCTAGTCTTAGTTCATTTACCAACTGTGTAACCTTACTTTACGTCTGAGCCTTGTTCTCACTAGTAATGGGAAAATAACACCTACCCTGCCTATCTTACAGGGATGTTGTGTTTAACTGGTGTGTATGAAAGTTCTTTCAAAATTGTAAACTATATGTCTAATTATTAATGTATTTGTTCCAAGGTTATTAATACAAGTTCAAGCTTAAAAAAAAAAGAAAGAAAAAAAATGCACAGAAGTCTCAGAGAAATTCAGGCTATAATTTGGAACCAGTAAAAATTACAAATAAAATTAGTATGCAAGAAAAGACAGGGTCTCCCTGTACCCCTAGCTGGCCTGGAACTTGCTAGTTAGACCAAGTTGGCCTTGATCTCACAGAGATTGCCCCCACCCCCCCTAACATGGGGGCTGGAATTAAAGGCGTGAAAGGTATGTGCCACCACACTGGCCAAGGAAAGATTTTTCCTTTCTTTTCTAGTTTTGATTTTGTGTGTGTTTTGTTTTGTTTGATGGAGATAAGGTCTCATTATATAACCCTGGCTGGCCTGCTATGAATACTGGGCTGGCCTTGAACCCATAGAGATCCTGCCTCTGAGTGCTGGGATTAAAGGTGTGCCCCACAACACCTGGTTTGGTTTTGATGTTTTTTTTGTTTTCATGTCTTTGAGACAGGGTCTCCCTGTAGTCTCAGCTGGCCTGAATTCACTATATAGACCAGGCTGGCCTCAAACTCACAGAGATTTGCCTGCCTCTGTCTCCCAAGTGCTGAGATTAAAGGCATGTGCCACCAGGTTGACTTCCAATTTGTAGCAATCCTCTTGCCCCAGCCTCTCAAGAGCTGGGGCTATAAGAATGAACAACTAGGCCTTAACACCGTCTTTATAAAAATAGATACCATTACTCTGCTCAGCTCTAGGTCCACTTTCTGGGAGATGACCTTGCCTCAGGTTTCAGGAAACTGACCTATTCTGGAAGTAGGTATCAACACAGCCTAAGTTCATTCTCCAGACCAAACAGTTTGGACTTGAGGCTCTTCAGTTCTCCTTGTATCTTATGTGCTCGTCTATTGCTATCACGCACTTCATATAGAATGGCAAGATCCTGGTTTCCCCGGGTGGTAACTGTTGCCTAGGGAGTTAAAAAAAAGAAAACAATTATGGCATGAGCCAGGGGAGAGAAATCAGTCACAAAGAGCTGGCTATGCTAGCTGTTTCCTTCTTACCTACAATAAATTCAATCCTAAATTTTTGAGTGACTAAACAAAGAAAACACTCAATTAGTCAGGCATGGTAGAACATGCCTTTAATCTTAGCACTTGGGAGGGAGAGGTAGACAAACAAGAGTTCAAGGTTATCCGTGACTACACATTGAATTTGAGGAGAAACTAGGCTTGAGTGGGTAAAGAGAAAAATACAAGGTTGGCAAGATAACTTAGTATTAAGTAAAGGCACTTGCTACCAAGCCTCTGGACCTGAGTTCAATCCCAGAACCCACATGGTGGAAGGAATGAATGGACTCCCACAAACTGTCCTCTGACCTCCACACAGAGACCATGGAACACTTGTACCCTTGCACACATACAATGAAATAAACATTAATTTGCTGGGCATGATGACACAAGCCTTTAGTCCCAGCACTCAGGAGGCAGAGGGAGGTGGATCTCTGTGAGTTCAAGACCAGCCTGGTCTACATAGTGAGTTCCAGGCCAGCTGGGGCTACAGGGAGACCCTGTCTCAAAAAGACCAAAAAATAATTAATAATAATAATAATTATAATAAATTTTTTAAAAGTTTTTTAAAAAACCAATATAAACATTTTTGATAAATTTGACGAAAGTGATAGAGCCCCTTTTTTAACTTTGTTCAGAAAACAGTAACCATTCAGGACACATGGGTGACTGGTTTAATTTCTACCAAGGATTTTGCAACTTTGGACGCTGAAAGTACTTTACTACTCAATCGTTTTACCCATTTTAAAAACAGACATAACTCTTTGTGGTGTGTGTAGAGTGCACATATGTATGTGCATGTGGGGGTATGCATGAACCCATGTGTGAAGGTCAGGGGCTGACATGTTTGCCTTCTTCTGGAGCTCAGCTTTGGCTAGACTGGCTGATCAGCAAGGCCCTGGGCTCTGCTTGTCTCTGTCCCTAGCACTGGGGTTATAGATTTGTGTCATGCCCAGCATTTTGTGGGTGCTGAGGACCTGAGCACAGGTCATCCTGCTTGCACAGCACTTTACTCACTAAGCCATCTTCCCAGCCTCCAAACAGACCTAATTCTTTTAACCTACTTGAACTGGGAGGGATGACAATGTGTAAGTTTCACTCTGCTTCTGTTTTCCCACAGGGTGTTCCTCCTGAACTGACTTTCAGAGAGGACAGTGATCTGTTGGTGTCTGAGCAGGGATACAGCACATCTCTCTGGTTGTTTTCTTCCATTATTTTATTTATTTATTTATTTTTGGTCTTTCTAAGACAGGGTCTCCCTGTAGCCCCAGCTGACCTGGAACTTGCTATGTAGACCAGGCTGGCCTCGAACTCACAGAGATCTGCCTGCCTCTGCCTCCCAAATGCTGGGATTAAAGGCGTGCGCCACCACGCCCGGCCTTGTTCTGTTATTTTTTTAGCAATGGAGATCAACTCGGCACCTTGTGTGCTTAGCACACACCTGCTACATGCTATATCACATCCTTGGACATCTATATTTCTGAGGCACTCTCCTGACCTTCTGCCTCCACTTCCTTTTCCCTTGGGATAATTTGGAACAAAACTTACCTTATACAGCATTTGCTCCAAGTCTTTCAGCTTCTGTCTGAGAACCTTAATATCTGTCTTGAAGCCTTCTACTTCCAGGGTGCGTCGACGCTCCAAGGCCTCATAGCGTTTTGTCATTATCTGTAAGCGCTTCCCCATCTTGTTGGAGCGATCCTAAATATGGGTGATGGGAAGGAGTTTATGAAGAGGGGTGTATTCCCTGGGGCCATCTGCATGCCCCACTCCATCACAATGCAGAGTTTTATACCTTGAAGATCTCTCTCCTCATTCCTTCTTCCTCCCGAATGCGGGCAAGTTCTTCTTCTAGGGAAACGCATTGCTCTTGGTACATGTTGGACAGCTTTTTCTCTTGTACTAACTTATCTTTTAGAGACTGTAGGCCAAAGGAAAAAATATTAATATTTAGTCCTGTAACTTAGATAACTCAAAATAGCACTTCAGTGAAGAAAGAGGAAAGATTTCTAGAAGAGCAAAATGAGTTAAGAACAAGATGGCAAGAAATTCTGAAAAATATCTGGAAAGTTCCTATTTCTAGACTTTTTCCTTTAGCCCCTTTTCTAAAAAAATTTTTTTTTTTTTTTTGTCTTTTTGATACAGGGTCTCTCTGTAGCCCCTACTGGCCTGGAACTTGCTATGTAGACCAGGCTTGGCCTTGAACTCAGAGATACGCCTGCCACCTCTCCCGGCTGAGAAATTTTTTAAATTATTTATTTATTCAGTTTTGTTCTGTGTAAAATTTTTTAAGTTAATTTATTTTTATTTTTCTGTGTATGAGCATTATGTCTGTGTGTATGTAGGTGCACCCATGTGGTGTAGTGCCTGTGGAGGACAGAAGAGGGCATCAGTTCCCTTGAAACCAGAGTTAAATGGATATTTGTTGGCCAGCATGTGGGTGCTGGGATTTGAACCCAGGTCTTTCTTCAAGAGCACAGACAATGCTCTTAACCACTGATCCATCTCTCCAATCTCCCCAGTAAAAATGATTTAACCTAAAAAAATGAGCCAGGTGTGCTGGCTCATGTCCTATAATCCTAGCACCGAGGAGGTAGAGGCAGGAAGATCAGGAGTTCAAGGCACATCCTCAGCTACACAGTGAACTGGAAGCCACTGTGGGCTACATGAGATCCTGTCTGAAAAGGCCCAAACAAAACGAAACAACAAATAACTTCTACATCAGATCACATTACTTCCTTAAACACACAGTACTTCCAAGACATAACGTTTAGGGCTACGTCTACATTCCTTACTGTGATCTGGGCCATCCATGATCAGCTGCTGCCAACCCTTCCAAGGATCTTCCACATCAATGCCTTGTTTTTTTCTTTTTCTCTTGTGGTACTGAGGATTAAAGCCAAGGCCTTGTGAATCCTACACCTCTACCAATAAGCTACATTACCAGCTCTCACTTCTTCCTTTATTCTATAAGCATGAGGATGGCCTTGCTTTTCCTCAGACAAGTTTCATATACAAGCTTTGCATAATTCTCTTATTACCATAAAAATTATTATTATTTTTTTTTTGGTCTTTTTGAGACAGGGTCTCCCTGTAGCCCCAGCTGTCCTGGAACTCACTATGTAGACCAGGCTGGCCTTGAACTCACAGAGATCCACCTGCCTCTGCCTCCAGGTGCTGGGATTAAAGGCGTGCTCCACTACACCCAGCTACCATAAAATTATTTTATAAACTATGATTTCCTTGATGTTTGTTAATTTTTTCCCCTCTCATTAAAATATAAACACTCGGAGAACAGACTTTGTGTAACTCACATGGTGCTATAATCCTAGAGTTTGACCCATCTGTTGAATCAATATATGAATGAATGATTTTTATTTTGAGACAGGGTCTAACTCCATAGCACAGGCTGGCCTTGAAAGCATGGAGTTCCTGCCTCTGTCTGGTGCAGTATTTTAAATCTTCAAAAACCATTATGATCAGACACTTTGAAATCTACTTTATGATGCTACTACTGCTACTCAAGGACTGAATGGCTCTTATATAACAATTTGTAGGCTCTTTGGAATTCTCTTAGTTTGTTCTCCTCCCACCCCCTCAAATTCAAGACCTCAGTATGCTAGGCAAGCACTCTCCCAAACAAGCCATATCCCCAACCCCAAGGAATTCTAGGAACATAATTTCTGTAAGACACAATGATATTACCTTAATATATTCATTTTGGGTATGATGAGTCTCATGTAAAACTGGAAAAATTTTTCCAATTTTATCTTCTTTCTTCTTACACTGTAGCCTACATTGCTTAATCTTTGACATCAAATGATCCTTTTCAAGCATCCATGATTTCTCTTTATTTTGGTTTTCAAATCTCAGTTGTAAAAAGTCCTTGGTGCTCTCGTAGAGCAGTTCTTGGGTATGATGGAGACTACAACAGAGGAGCAATGGTGAGAGCATGAAGATGCTTACACTGCATACCCGAAATAGAGGCGTATTCCAGAAGATAAATACAGGTTCTATAAACTGTACAATATGAATTTTATAAAATATTATTTTCAGTTTTAAAAAGACAGCTTGATCACTAACAATCTTACATGTTCACTTAGCAAAGTGTTATTATAACTACCCATGCTCCCTGGTTCACAGATTAGGTGTTTTTTTTTTTTTTTTTTTTTTGTCTTTTTGAGACAGGGTCACCTGTACCCCCAGCTGGCCTGGAACTTGCTATGTAGACCAGGCAAGCCTTGAACTCAGAGATCCACCTGCCCCTGCCTCCCAAGTACTTGGATTAAAGGCATGTACTATCATGCCCAGCTCACTGATCAAGTCTTTACAGCAAATTTCCTGAGTGCTAAATTGAGGTTATAGGATTAGAAAGATGACAGAACTATTTATACATAGTCTGAGTAACTAGGGACTGTTCCCAAGGAGTGACACAAGGAATAACTGAATTATGATAGGAATCTGCCTAGGACTTAACATGAGTTCTTCATTTTAAAAAATTTTATTTTATTTATTTTTATTTAATGTGTATGAGTATATTGTTTGAACGTAGGTAGGTGCAACTGTGTCATGCAATGCCTGAGGAGGTCAGAAGAGGGCATTGGATTCCCTGGAACTGGAGTTACAGATAGTTGTTAGCCACCATGTAGGTGCTGGGAATTGAACCTGGGTCCTCACAAGAGCAGTCAGTGCTCTTAACCACTGAGCCATTTCTCCAGCCCCTAATATGAGTTCTTAAATATTAAAGATACTGCCTCCATGTAAAATGCTGTCAAAATCTCGGTGTTTTTTTTCTAGGCCAGTGCTTTACCATACCCCTCCAGCCCTTTTCTCTCTTTAAAAATTTTCTTCTATTCTTCACATAGGGTCTTAATAAGCTGCCTATGCTGACTTTGAATGTTTAGTCTTCCTTTCTCAACTTTTCAAGTAGCTAATTTTACAGGCATATACCACACCCAGCTAAACTTCTTGTCCCTTTTTAAAAAAATTTATTTTATTTTATTTTTATTTTAATGTGTATGAGTATTATGCCTACAAGTGCATCCATGTCATACAATGCCTGCAGAGGCCAGAAGAGGGTGTCAGATCACCTGAAACTGGAGTTATAGATGGTTCTTAGCTGCCATGTGGGTGCTGGGATTCAAACGTGAGTCTTCTCCAAGAGCAGCCCCTGCTCTTAACCACTGAGCCATCTCTACAGCCCCCTCTTGTCCTTTTCTTAAGACTGGCTTCTCTATCTTCTCTATGAAGTTATGTCAATGCTTTAGTCCATTGTAATATTTCTGTTGTCTAAAATCCCACATTGGTTTCAATTTATACTGTCTTATAATTTGACTTTCATTTATATACTATGTCAGATTTTAAATGTCAACGTGCATATTTTCCCTAACTGAGCAAAGGATATATATTTTTTATAATATATATTACAATTATATATAATTTTATGATATGTGATGTACACACACATTTTTTTTTCTTTTTTTCTTTTTCTTTTCTCCCTACTACCACCAGAACAAAGACAGTACCAACCACTGGAGGTGCGAAAGCACTGAGTACATTCCTGATGACTGTTGTTGATTTAGGAACAGACAAATGATACATGCCTAAAAAACAATGTTCTTGGAAGTTAACAACTCACTGTTTAACATCAACACCTAGAAAAGTACTATATCAAGTGAGGAATTTCCCACAAGGGTATTAAATACCATGAAGCAAGCAATCGCTATAATTTTCCATTGATCAAATGATGTCAGATTCACTTAGCTCCTTCATGAGTAGCAGGGTACATGTGTAAGAGGAAAATGATAGCACGGTGTTAGGCACAAAGTAAAGGTTATCAGATGAATGAAGATAGGTAGATAGATAGATGATAGATAGATGATAGATAGATAGATAGATAGATAGATAGATGTTTGTCTATATCTACAAAGGATTTAGCTATCACAAGGACATCTACCATCTACTTTAATGAGTAACTTTATACTGTCTTACATTATGTTCTCAATTACAAACTGAAACAGTGTGGTCTTGTTAATGTATAAATGATTTGAAAGTGATATCCATATTAGAGAGTGGGAGGACAAAAGAAGGTAAAGGGGATAAATATGGTTGAAATATGTAATATATAAAATATCATAGTGAAATCCAGTATTATGTATAATATATGCTAATAAAAGCATTAAAACATATCACAGGTAGGTTGGTGATGCAGCTCATGTATGAGATCACCTGCGTAGCACCTGTTAGGTCCTGTATTTTATCTCCAGTACTGCAAAATTAAATAAACAGAATATCACAACCAAAAAAAAAATTAACAAGTGACACCCAAAAGTCATTAATGGCATAGGATTACATGCCACTCAAGAGCTTTAGGGTGATTTGTCTAATGGAAGGAACCTATCATGAGCGCACATATGTACTATAACTAGGATGATTATTAACATCCTGAAAAACCAATATAAAATTACACATTACTTGAGCTGAAGAGATGGCACAGCAGTCAAGATCATGTACTGATCTTCCAAAGAATCTGAGCCCAGTTCCTAGCATCAGAGGCTCACAACTGTCCACAACTCCAGCTCCACAGGAACCAATGCCTTCTTCTGGACTCTGAGGGCACCTGCACTCACACATGCACAGACCACCCCACATATACATATAATTTAAAAAATTAAAATAAATCTTAAAAATAACAGTCACAGGCTAGAGAGATGGCTCAGGGGTTAAGAGCACTTATAGCTCTTGCTGAAGACCCAGGTTCAGTTCCCAGCTAACAACTATCTGTAATTCTAGTTCTAGGGCATCCAATGCCTTCTTCCGGCTTCTGTGGGCACTGCACACACAAGTGCACTTATATACATGCAGGCAAAACAGTCATATACATAAACAAACAAATAAAATATGGGCTGGGAGCCAGGTATAGGCCATCAGCACTCCAGAAGCATAGTGCAAGCCCAGCTAGGGCAAAAAGAAAGGAGTGGGGGG
>NW_008343559.1:340280-356587 GCF_000622305.1 Nannospalax galili | reverse complement strand
GGGGAGGGGGAGCGGAGGGGAGGGGAGAGTGAGAGGGAAAAAGAAAATTAGGACAGGGATATAACTCAGTTGGTATAATGTTTGCCTAGTAGATAAAAGGGCCTGGGTTCAACCGCACAGCACCATATAAATGGGTCTGCTAGTGTATACCTGTTATGCCAGCATTTGAGAAGTAGAGACAGACTAAGAAGTTCAAGGTCATCCTTAGCTACATAAGAAGTTTAAGACCAGTTTGGACTAGAGATCTACCTCCAAAATAAATAGCTCACTTTGTAAAGTGATTTCTGTTAAACATGAAGAGTTTGATCCCCAGAACACACTTTAAAAAGACAGGTATGGTGGTGCACATTTATAATTCTAGTGCTGGGGAGCTGGAGATCCCTGGAACTCACTGGCCAACAGCCTAGCCTAAACAGCATGTTCTGGGCCAGTGAGAGACCCTGTCTCAAAAAACAAGGCAGACAGCCTGAGGAATACCACCCACACACCTCTGGCTTCCACACAACATGAACACACACACACATACACACACACACACACACACACGAGCATATAAATAAGCAAAATTTAAAATTAACATGAGCCCGGGTATGGTCCTGCATGCTTTTAATTCCAGCACTAGGGAGGCAGAGGCAGGCAGATCTCTGTGAGTTTAAGGCCAGCCTGCTCTACATAAAACGTTTCAGACCATGTCTCAAAACAAAACCCCACAAAAATACTGCACAATGTTTCAAGAGATGGTGAGTCAGTGCAATTTAGTAAGGATGATCAAGCATTCAACATATATGTTGTGTGCCTACTGTGCACACAGAATAGGGCAGAGGCTTAGGGAACAAAGGTATAATTATATGTGGTGATATGGCTATCATAAAGGCACACTAGTCATTATGGAATGTGTATTTGGTTTAAGTCTTTAGTTCAGGGGTTTTACAGTGTCTAGCAATGTGCTTGCTAATAACAATTTTTCCTTAAACAATTAGACTGACTGAGGCACAAAGTGGACTAAAGCAAAAGGGGAGAAGCTGGGCTGAAAAGTTAATTTAGTATCAGATGATGAGTTACCAATAATTCATGCTAAAATGTCAGGGCTTTATTATGAAGTTAATGGGAAATTATAAATGGTTTTTGAAAGTTGATAACTTGGGCTAAAGATGTCTGGGTGGTTAAGAGCACTGACTGCTCTTGCAGAGGACCCAAGTTCAATTCCAAGTACCCACATGGTGGCTAACAAATGTCTGTAACTCTAGTTCCAGGGGATCAAACGCCCCCTTCTGGCCTACTTGGGAATTTCACAACATAGGTGCACTTATATACATGAAGGCAATACACTCATAAAATTTTTAAAAAACCATTTTTTAAAAAATATTTTATGCTGGGCGTGGTGGTGTACACCTTTCATCCCAGCACTCGGGAGGCAGAGGCAGGTGTATCTCTGTGAGTTCAGGTCCAGCATGGTCTCCAAAGTGAGTTCCAGGCCAGCTAGGGCTACAGGGGGACCCTGTCTCAAAAAAGACCAAAAAAAAATATGTGAGTGCACCTGTGTCGTGCAATGCCACAAAGGTCAGAAGAGGGCTTCAGATTCCCTTGGAACTGGAGTTAAGGATGGTTCGTAGCTGCCATGTGGGTGCTGGGAATCGAACCTGGGTCCTCGGCAAAAGCAGTCAGTGCTCTTAACTGCTGAGCCATCTCTCCAGCCTCCTCCCCAATATATTAAGTCGATAACTTTTCGTGGAGTTCTTTGTTGTTGTTTTATATTGACTGTTGTTGCTTGGGGACAGGGTCTCACTATGTACTTCACATTGACCTTAAACTCTACAGCCCAGGCTGGCCTTAGCAGCAGCCTCCTGAATGTTGGAATTATAGGTATATGTCACTATGCCCAGGTAGGAAGATAGCTTTTCAAGGTCACTCTGTCCCACAATCCTTTGCTGTCATGATACAGAACTATTTATTTTTAAATATTTATTTTTATATGTGTATGTGAATGCCTACATGTATGTATGTGCACCATGTGCATGACTGATGTCCATGGAGGCCAAAAAAGGGTACTGTACCCCCTGGAACTTAAGTTACAGGCAGTTATGATCTGCCATGTGGGTGCTGGGAACCAAACCTGGGTCTTCTCCAAGAGCCATAAGAGCTCTTAACCCCTGAGCCATCTCTCTAGCCCCAGAACTTTTTTTTCCCCCCTTATGTGGGGAATGAACCTGAGACTAAAACATGATAGGCCATCCCACTACCACTGACCTATATATACCCAGCCCAAGAACTGCTAAAATTTTTTTGAGAAAGGGTCTCTATGTAGCCCCAGCTGACCTGGAACTCACTGTGTAGACCAGGCTGGTCTTGAATTCAGAGAGAGATCCACCTGCCTCCTGAATGCTGTGACTAAAGGCATGCACCACCATGCCCGGCTAAGAACTGTTAACTTTTTCTTTTCAGTATTATTTTTATTTCATTTGTATGTGTGTATTGCCTGCATGTAGGTAAGTGCACCTGTGTCGTGCAATGCCCTTGGAAGACAGAAGAGGCTGTTGGGTCCCCTGGAACTGGAGTTATGTACAGTTGTTAGCTGCCATGTGGATACTGGAATTCGAACCTGGATCTTCTGCAAGAACAGTGTTCTTAACTGGTGAGCCATGTCTCCAGCCCTGAACTGTTAACTTTTAAGGCATTCAGAACAACAGAACCTGTTAGGTATGTGTTTTTTGAATACTCACCTTTTGGTTAGTTCTTTGACTTTATCCTGATTTCTCTGGTGCTGAACTTGTATTTCCTCAATGTGAATCCGTCTGTCCTCCATGAGCCCTTCAACTTGTTCTCTAGAAAGCTTGGTCTGCTCTTCCAGCTGTGCCTGAAGTGCTTGCACCTACAAAGGCCAAGAGGGGTGAATTTCCATCCCTGCTTCTACTTATTTTAGAGCTCTGAAAGTGAGCCCTTTTCCAGAAACAAAGTAAAACCAAGCCAACCATACCACAAACCAACCCAAACACAGCAACAAAACAAACAGTAGCAAAAATCTCAGTTTGAATTTTCTTTCTTGTGTGTATGTCGTATGTGTGTGAGTTCCTGTGGGAGTATGCAGTGCACACATATATTCATGTGTGTAGAAGCCAGAGATCAACATCAGGTGTCTTCCTCAATTACTCTCTACCCTATTTTTTTGAGACAGGGTCTCTCACTGAACTTAGAGCTCACAATTGCCTTGGTTGGCTGGTCAGCGAGCTCCAGGGATCTACCTGTCTCTGCTTTCCCAGAGCTGAGATTACAGATATGTACAGCCATGCCCAGCTTTTTGATGGGGGTTCTAGGGATCAGGTCCTCATGCTTGCATGACAAGCACATTGCCAACTGAGCCACCCCACTAACTCCTAATTGTCTTTAACAGATTACAAATGGTGCCATCTCTCCGGCCCAAAAGCCAACTCTGTTCACACTCAATCCCTCATACACACCACACAAAGAAAAGGCTACAAAATCTCCTTTTCCCTACCCTAGCTTTCTCACTGTCTCCTTTTAGAGTTTTAGGACTATCTCCCTTTTAAGATGCCCCAGTTATATAGAAACATGGGGACTTTTACAGTTTCAACAAGTAGAACAAATGGATAGAATGCAATTTCTTTCTCAGAATCTGGCTGTTCTGACTCTAAAGATACTGGACAAAGGTAGAAATGGTCTTTTAAGTCAATGCATCCCCATCCCAATAAGGACAGGAACTTTAGTGCAACTAGATGAAAAACAAACCCCCCCCCACAAAAAACCAGGGTTCCAAAGGACATACAATAACCAACTAGTAAGATAATGACTTATCCATTTTCCTAGATTTTAGGACACACACACTAAATAATGGATGTAACTCCCAATGTTGATGTGCCACACAGAGAAGCTTTCCTACACTAACCTCTGTGTGCTCCTCAGTCCAATATCAAAGAGGCTTCTAGCTTGGCACAGTGGTATCCACCTTTAATCTGAGCACTTGGGAGGCAGAGGCAGGTAGGTAGATCTCTATGAGATCTAGGCCAGTCTGGTCTACATAATGAGCTCCATGCCAGTCAAGGCTACACAGTAAGACCCTGCTTTTTTGCCTTTAAAAAAAGGGGGGGGAGGGGGCTAGAGGGATGGTTCAGTGGTTGGGAGCACTGATTGTTCTTGCAGAGGCCCTGGGTTCAACTCCTATAGCCTTCATGGTGGCTAGCAACCATCTGTAACTCCAGTTCCAGGGAATCCAACGCCCTCTTCTGACCTCCAAGAGCACTGCACAACATGGGTACACCTACCTGCAGGCATTATACTCATACACGTAAAAATAAACTTTTTTTTTTTAAAGGTGAATTCTTACTTTAGGATGGTTTTGTTGAGTAGGGCTTAGCATATGAACTAAAAGTGGAGAGAAGCATTCCAGACTGTTTAGATAGAAAATAATGATTTAAGGGACTGGAGAGATGGCTCAGTGGTTAAGAACACTGGTTGTTCTTGCAGAAGACCTGGGTTCAAATCCTAGCACCCACATGGCAGCTAACAACTGTCCGTAACTCCGGCAATACTACACACATACACATAAAATAAAAATAATAAATAAAATTAAAAAAAAAAGAAAATAATGATTTAAGGTGTAGTGCTAGCTGGGTGTGGTGGCACATGCCTGTAGTCCCAGCACTTCGGGGGCAGAGGCAGTTATTTTGATATATCACAGTGAAAGATTTATCGTCCTCTTTTTTTTTTTTTTTTTTTTTCCCTTTTTAAAAAAAAAAAAAAAAAAAAAAAAAAGAAAAAGAAACTAATGATTTAAGGTATGATAAGAGGCTACTTTCTAGAGAAACCCATAGCCACTCTAGGGTATGCTTTACTACCTTTGTCTCTCTTTGGAAATTCCATTGATTAACAATCAGTCTCTCTCTCTCTCTCTCTCTCTCTCTCTCTCTCTCTTTCTCTCAATCTTTGGCTGGGTGAGGGTATACAGAGATAGGGTTTTGCTTTCCCCACAAAACCCAGAAGACCTCAAATTCAATCCTCTTGCCTCAGACTCAGAGCTAAGACTGCAAGAGTATGCCACTATGTTAAGACTTCCTCTTCTCCTCCTTTAATGTTCAGATTTAAATCTATATTAAAACCATTTCCTAATAAATGTCATATTAATAACACTGGGGCTCAAAATATGGTTTAGCAGTTAAGAGCACTGGCTGTGCTACTGCAGAGGACCCAGGTTTGGTTCTTAACACCGACATGGTGGCTAACAACCATTTATAACTCCAGTTCCAGGGGATCCAATGCCCTCTTCTGATTGCTGTGGGCATTGCATGACACATGTGTACTTACATACATGCAGGCAATATACTCATATCCAGAAAATAAAATTTAAAAAAATATAATAATCAATTTTCTTGACTCCATGAATGCAATCTATGTGTAAGGAGATACTTCCCGTATAATGCTGACATATGTACAAAGTGAAATGTACGGATGCCATCTTGGTCTATCAAAATGATACATTACCTGTAGGATGAGTGTTTGTACATCTGTTTGGTAATGCTCAAAGCTGTCGTCTTTTTCTTTTATTGCTAGACTTTTTTTGTTTACTTTAGGATCTAAAATAGAAAATGAAAATTTATCAAAAACTTTACTCAACTTTTCTCTCTGCTAGGCAAGCATCAGCATTAATCCTGCAGAGGAGTTCGGTTTCCTTTACCTACAAGAAGGAAAGGAAGGCAAAGGAAGGCACAGAAAACCTACAGTGCTCAGCTGTCCAAGCAGAATCCTGAATGAGTTTACTAGAACCTGGGAAGGGTATGGAGAAGGAATGGTGGCCGGAGGATGGCTCACGGTACTGGGGTCCAGCTGGAGAGGAGTAACTTCTAATGCTTCAGAGCACAGTGGCCTAGCTATGGTTGACAAGTACTATATATTTGAAAATAGCTAGCAGAGAGATAGGGCTACATAGGAAGGCTGTGTTTTTAAAAGAAGAAAGTTTGCTGGGCATGGTGGTGCACACCTTTAATCTCAGCCTTTGGGAGGCAGAGGCAGGTGGATCTCTGTGAGTTCAAGGCCAGCCCCAGCTGGCCTGCAACTCACTATGTAGACCAGGCTGGCCTTAACTCAGGGATCTGACCATCTCCACCTCCCAAGTGCTGGGATTAAAGGCATGTGCCACCACGCCCAGCTCAAAAATATATTTTTTAAAACAGCAAAAGAAAACTTGCACAGGTGGCCTGGGGGGATGTCTCAGTCAGTCAAGTACTTGCTGCATAAGCCTGAGGACTTGAGTTCAGATCTCTACCACCCTTGTAAAAAGCCAGATGTGGTGGCATGCACCTGGAGAGGCAAAGACAAGAGGGTCCCTGGGGTTCACTGGACAACCAGTTTCATTGAATCAGGAAGCTCCAAGTTCAGTGAGAAACTGTCTCAAAAATAAGATGATGAGGTAACTGAGGAAGGCATTCAACAACCATTTCCGGCCTTCACACAAATGTGTAGCCCCCCCCCCATATAAACTTGTATACACACAGTAACAACAAAAAACACTTGCATTAAACAAAATTTCATTCCTTGCATAGTTCCAGATCTGTAAGATACTGGACTGCGAGGGGCACCACTGTCTCTGTTTATTAGGGAAAAATCTCTAATAATTTATATCATGAAGTTTAATTCTACATTAGTGAAAGTTTCTAGTCCAGCTGTTACCTGCTCTGGAAGCGGAAGGCTCATTCTGATTATATACATCAACAGCCTTGGTAGACTTTTGGAGAATACTGACCTAAAGAAGAAGAGAAGGCATAGAAGTAGTCTTCCTGTATCTGTGAAATTATAGTTTTTAGTCTTAGTTGTACAGATCCAACATTTATAGGTTAAATCGGTTAAAATTGATATAACCATGTAAAGATGTTGCATGTACATGAGAGGTAACATGGGTAAAGTAACAACATTGGAGAAAATCCAGTGTTAATACAAACTAAATAAATAAATAAAATCACAGGTCTATTTAACCAAAATATACTTTAAAAAGTGCTCTTTGACAAGGACATTAAAGAAACAGGTAACAATATGCATATGTAGCTATGTATAAAAATGCTACTGAAAAATTCTTTACAAAAGTGAAAATCAACCAGGCATGATGGCACACCTCTTTGATCCCTACACTTGGGAAGCTGAGGCAAGCAGATTCTAAGTCTGAGGCCAGACTGGGTTACCTAATGAATTCCAGGCTAGCTTGGGCCACATATTGAGACTCTGTCTAAAAAAAAAAAAAATCACAAACACAAAGAAAAAAAATGATACATACTTCTAACTATTTCTGAATAAAAAATGAACTGGAAATAAATATACCAAACTATTAATAACAGTTCACCTCCAGGGCTAGGAATATAGGAGACTATTACTCTTATATGATAGACTTCTGTCTATGTGTTTTTATATTTTTGGTTCTTTGAGACTGGATCTCATATAGCCTGGGCTGGCTTTGAATTCCTGATCCTTCTGCCTCCACTTCTCAAGTGCTGGGATTATAGGTGTGTCTCACCACCTTTGTTTTTAATAATGACCATTGGTACATTTATAATCAGTGGAAACAAAGCTTAAAAGAGAAATTTACTGAAATGTCTTCTTCACAGATTGTCTTTGCTTTCTTCTCTAATCTCAGCTAGAATATCTACCCCTCTAGGCTTTAGTTTTCTTTTTTGTTCTGTTCTTCTTCTGGTACAATGCTGAGGATAAACCTAGAGCCTCACACATGCTAGACAAGTATTCTACCACTGAGCTATGCCCCAACCATAGTCTTTAGGTTTCTAAATAGTGGAAAAACCTTCACAAGGTTTTAAAGGAAAATGCTTCAAGAACTCAGGAAAACATTTGGATGGCTACTCTCTATGAGGCAGCTCTAGCAAGTACTAAGGTTGATCTGACTATAGACCTCACTAGTGTTGTATAAAGGTCATACTCTCTACATCATAGCAAAGATCACTTACTTTGTGGGGAGGCTCCTTATAAAAATAAGTCACTTCTCCAATGTCTGGTCCCACAAGAGCTAAGAGATTCTGAATCTTTTTCTTGTCTTCCAGTTCCCTGCAATTCTCACAAAAAGCAGACATTATGTACTCCAAGCAAATAATCCTTTCCCTCTGGTCAGGTGCATACCTTTGATCCCAGCACTCAGAAGGTAGGGGGCACTGAATTTCTGTGTATATGAGGAACCTGATCTACATAGTGTGTTCCAGGCCAACCAGGACTACATAGTAGGATGCTGCCTCAAAAACAAAAACAAACAAAAGGATTTTCCTTCTGATATTTTTCTGAGACAGTCTCACATATCTCAGATTGGACTTGAACTCACTATGTAGTCAAGGATGAACTTAAACTTCTGACCCTGTTGTATGCACTGAGATTATAGATCTATGCCACCACACCCAGTTTGTTCAGTATCAAACCCAGAGCTTTGTACATACTATGGAAGCACTCTAGTAATAGCTACATCCCCAGCACAATCTGTTTTTAAAACAATAGTAACTACAAATTAAAAATGAAAAGGCTCTATCTATACCCCAGCTCCAGCTCTTAAGACATCAGGTATTTCTATTCAGGAATTCAGAGAAGGGGCCAGGAATAATTTCTTAGCTGTTTCTAGAAGGGAACTGTAGTGGATCCTCCTCTTCAGCACTGATTCTCCTGATGCCAGGAACACTGCCTGCACATAGCTCACACTCAACTCTCCCCAGGAATACTGCCTGCACATGGTTCACACTTGACTCTCCCTAGAACTTCTTGCAGCCAAAGGAAAACTACTTCCCTGTTTATGCCTCCCATTCCTCCAGACAGCCTGCACACAGAACCTTGTGTATGAGTCAGGTGCAAGAATCCATTTTTTCTCTCAATTCAAATGGCTCTGAAGAGCCACTTAGCTTCAGAGCCCCCATAGTATTAGTTGAGGCCTGCTAAAAATGAATCATGGCTAAAGTCCTCCATCTGTCTAACCAAGCTTTCCTTGTTCCTTCAGAGCACATTCTTCCTCTAGAGTGTTCCCAGCAAACTTTCTCCAAGAAAATCTTCACTGTGAAGTTTGTTTCCCAAGAGACTCAACCTAACACAGCTGATGTCAGGACTGGTATAAGGAAGAAAACTCTAAAAACGGATTCAGAACTAATGACATAGAGATGACTTGTTGAATACCCTGTTCCTAGGAGCTAGACAGCTGAGGAGTTAATGGGACATAGCTTCAATAATCAAAATAATCAATAAGGAAAAGAGACTGTAGGCTGTACCCCATTAAAAAGCCACTACCTCCAGCCAGTGCCATGAGATGACTCAGGGGGTAAAGTGCTTGGCTGCACATGCCTAGCAACCCAAGTTCAGTCCCTGAAACTTGGTGAAAGGAAAGAACCAACTCTCAAAAGTTGTCCTCTGACCTCCACATCCACATGATCACACACACACACACACACACACACACACACACACACACACACACTAATAACCTCTAACCAATTTTTTAGAGTATTACCTGAAGAAGAGCCTATTTCTCCCAGGAGACAAGATTGTGTGAAACCACAAGTGTACCTGGATTCTTCCAGCCTTTACCAAAGAGTCTATGGCCATTTATTCAAGTAGTTACATTGGGGAAAACATAATACCTAGGTATTTCAAGATTTGCTGGATACTGGATCTCAGAAGACTCTGATACCTGGTAACCTTAAGCACTATCATGGCACAGAGCATATGAGGACAAGGCTATAAATGGAATTTTGGCCCAGATCCAGTTCACAGTGGGTCTACTAGATCTACAGACTCAATCAATAGTCATTTCCTCAGTCCCCAGATGTGTAATTAGAATGTACATACTTGGTAGTTGGCACAACCTCTGTATTAGTTTACCTCTGTCTTCTGGGGTAAGCCAATGGGAAATACAAGAGTACACTGATTCTGGAAGACTGCAGATATGTCTCAATCACATCACTGTGCCAGCTCTATCTTTGCAAGGGCAGATTAACTTGACCTCAGGTACATGGAATGTGTCCACTGAGGAGGCAAATACCTTATTTTCCACCTTTCTAAGGAAGAAGGCAGTTCATAATCACATGAGTTGGGCAAGAGTATACTTCTGTAGTCATTCCCTGTGGTAATTCTTTTGCTTTCTTCTAAAATGGTATAAATTCACTACTGATGATACCATAAAGGTTATACTGCATGGACAGAAAACAGGAAGATTTTAGAGCACGCTAGGACATTCTCTCCAAAGCACAAGATATGTGGCAGCCAGGCATGATGGCCCACACTTATAATCCCAGCACTTGGGAAGCTGAGGAAGGATAAGGAATTCTAGACCAGCCTTGTCTATACAAGACCCTGCTCAAAAAAAGGTGGGGGACCTGGAAAGATGCCTCCCTGGGTAAAGCATGAAAACCTGAGTTTGATCCCTAGCACTCATATAAAAAGCTGGGTACAGAGACCTTAACAAACATCCTGAGAGGGCTGTTCTGGCCTCTGTCTGGCTTAGATGCTGAGAACTCAGCACACCCCTGAGAGTGCCTGGAACCGGCCTCCACATGATGCAGATGGAATCCCACTGAAACTGGGCAACAGCCCATGGAAAACAGATGATGCAGAGACCCAAAAGTTCAGTGCCCTGCCACAATGAGAGGAAGACCATCCCACACCTACCACCCCCTCCAAGGCTCAGGAACTTTTTCAGAAGAGGTTGGTGGAAAGAATGTAAGAGCCGGAGGAAAGGGTATAGTGTTACCTGGAAATGTCCTCCGACCACTATGCCAGCAAACTACAGTTACATCTCCTTCCCAAACTCATCAAGGAGTCAAGGGGGTAGTCAGTTACCCCTCCCCCCAATCAGTTGACCTTAGCTGCATGTGGGGGGAGGGGCAAAGGATATATAAGCCGAGAACACCAAGAGGCACCTCTCTCACCATTTTGTGCAAGGTCAGTGGCACACACTTTTAATCCCAGCACTCAGAGGCAGAGGTAGGCAGATACCCCTGAATTCAAAGTCCAGCCTGGTCTACGTAATAAGTTCTAGGCCAGCCAGAGCTACATAGTAAGGTTTTATCTCAAAAAAAAAAAAAAAAAAAAAAAAAAAAAAAAAAAGCTGGGTACAGTGGTAAACACCTGCAATCCCAGTGCTGGGAGGTGCAAACAGGAGGATCCTGGGAACTTGTCTGTTTCTAGTCTAGCCAAACTGGAAAGCTCGAGGTTCAGTGAGATCCTGTCTCTAAAACTGAGATGGAGAGAAATGAGGAAGACACCTGATATCAACCTCTAATCTCTTCATTTACATGCAATCCTAAATTCACACTGCCATACACACATGTGCACAGACATGTACAGAAACCAATCAACTAACAAGGAAAGAAAAGGATCCAACACCAAAATGAAGGAGCTAAAACTATATAGTTCTTTTTTTAATTGTTTTATTTTTATTTTATGTGTTTTGTCTGCATGTATGTAAGTGCCTCATTTGCATGTGAGGCCCAGGGAAACCCGAAGAGGCCATCAGATCCCCTAGAACTAGAGTTACGAATGGTTGTTTGCTGCCATGTAGGTGCTGGGAACCAAGCACAGGTCCCTTGCAAAAGCAGTCAGTGCTATTAACAGCTGAGCCATCTCTCCAGCCCTCAAAACTACAGAATTCTTGAAAGGAAACAAAGGCTTCTTGACATTAGATTTGGCAATGATGTCTTATATATGATACGAAAAGGAAAGAAAAAATAGACAACAAAAATTTTAATTTTTATGCATCAAAGGATGGGACAAAAGACAATCTATAGACTGGGAGGAAATGTGAAAATTATGTATCTGATAAGGATATATCTAGAATACACAAGGGATTCCCACAACACAACGAAAACAGAAACAACCCAATTCAAACTGAGCAAGGTTAGTCAGGCATGATAGCATGCATCTGTGATCGCAGCACTCAGGAGGTAAAGGAAGTAGGATCACCAAAAGGTTAAGGCCACCCTGGCCTACATAGTCTACATAGTGAGTTCCAGGCCAACTAGGCTTATACAACCAAGTCTAGTCTCAAAAACTTTAAACAAACAAACAAAAAAACAGCAAAAAAAAGTGAGGGCCAGGCATGGCAGCTCAAGCCTGTAATACTAGCATTCAGGAAGCTGAAGTATGAGGAATACCACAAGTTTGAGGCTAGCTCAAAAAACACAGTGAGTTCCAGGCTAACCTGTGTTACAACCTGAGATCCTGTTTTAAAATTCAAAGCAATCAGGGCTGGAGAGATGGCTCAGCGGTTAAGAACACTGACTATTCTTGCAGAAGACCGGGGTTCGAATCCCAACACCCATATGGCAGCTAACAACTGTCTGTAACTCCAGTTCCAGGGTAACTGATGCCCTCTTCTGTCCTCTGTTGTCAATGTGCAACACAGGTGCACTTACCTACATGCAAGCATAACACTCATACACACAAAATAAAAATGATAAATAAAATATTTTAAAAGATTCAAAGCAACCGACACTCTGTTGCCCAGAGAGAGAGAGAGAGAGAGAGAGAGAGAGAGAGAGAGAGAGAAAATAGCAAGGGACTTTGACATTTGAGTTTCACTTCAATACTTCTCAATATTTGTCATTAATGCAATGAAAACCAAAACAAACAAACAAACAAAAAACATCCTATGTCCATTGAGACCACTATAAAAAAACAACAAGCGGGGCTGGAAAGATGGCTCAGCAGTTAAGAGCACTGGTTGTTCTTGGAGTAGACCAGGGTGTGAATCCCAGCACCCACATGGCAGCTAACAACTGTCTGTAATTCCAGTCCCAGGGGATCTGACAGCCTTTTCTGACCTCTGTGAGCATTGCACAACATGGGTGCACTTACCTACATGCAGGCAATACACGCATACACATAAAATAAAAATAATTTAAAAACAAAGTTTAAAATCTTTTTAAAATCTGGGTATGGTGGTGCATGCCTTTAATGCTAGCACTTGGGAGGCAGAGGCAGGCAGATCTCTGTGAGTTCAAGGCTAGCCTGGTTTACATAGTAAGTTCCAGGCCAGCTAGAGCTACAGAGACACCCTGTTTCAAAAAAACAAAAACAAAAAACAAAAAACAAAACAAACAACCCAAACAACAACAACAACAAAACAGAAAATAGGCCCTGGAGAGATGACTCACATTGGTTACGAATGCTTGCTACTCCTGCAGAGGACTGGAGTTCAGTTTTGAACACCCTTATTGGGTGGCTCATAACCACCTGTAACTCCAGCTCTAGGGCTCTGATGCCCTTTCTTGGCCTCCAAGAGCACCATATGCACATGCACAGACACACAGACACACATATATACAAAATTTAAAAATAAAATAGGGCTAAAAAGATGGCTTAAGTGGTTAAGAGCACTGATTGCTCTTGTACAGGACCTGGGTTTGATTCCTAGCACCCACATGGTAGCTAACAACTGTCCGTAACTCCAGTTCCAAGGGTGTTCTCTTCTGATCTCCACAGGGTATTGCATGACACAGATGCACTTACATATATGTAGGCAATACACTCATATAGATAAAATAAAAATAATTTTTTTAAATTAAGAAACTGGGCTGGAGAGATGGCTCAGTTGTTAAGAGCACTGACTGCTCTTGCAGAGGGCCCAGGACTGACTTCCAGCACCCACACAGCAGCTAACAACTTTCTATAACTCCAGGTCCAGGATACCCAATGCCCTCTTCTGACCTCTGCAGGCACTGCACAACATGGGTGCACAACATACATGCAGGCAATACACTCATACACATAAAAAATAAAAATAAAATATATTTTAAAAAATATTTTATTTTTATGTGTATGTGGCAGTGCCCTCAGAGGTCAGAAGAAGGTGTCAGATCCCCTGGAAATGGAGTTACAGACAATTGTTAGCTGCCATGTGGGTGCTGGGATTCGAACCTGGGTCTTCTGCAAAAACAGCCAGTGTTCTTAACCACTGAGCCATCTCTCCAGCCCCATAAAATATGTATTTTTTAAATTAAGCAGTTTTTAAACTTTTTAGTATTTGTGTAGCTCAGTTTTTCTACATTTTAGTACAGAAAGTTGTACAAAATGCAGTTTTGAATGTGTTTCCTCATGAGTTAACAAGAAAATTATTGTTAACTACTACTTTGCATGAATTTTGCTGAAGTTAACTGTAAAGGAACCCCAACGACTTACAATTTAAGGGCAATCTTAACCCCCATTCCAAAACCATGATACGAATGGACACTGTCATATGGAGAGAAAAGATATTTCTGTTTACAATGTGTTTTAGATACTTAGGACTGGGTAGTTAAATTAGCAGATTTGTGAATTTAACAGCATCAAGTATATCTTCCAGTGAAAAAGATCTCAAAGGTTCTTATTTGGGTTGTGTGTGTTTTCTTTCAAAATGTAATCATGATTTTAGTCTTAGATTTACTGAGTCCTTGCTGTGCTAAGAATATCATTCTACGTTTAGTTTGGTTACCTCTAAACTACTGCCAATAGTTTTTGGGTGTAAAGCATGTTTACTGCCCTCTATAGCTTTTGTTGTTGTTTTTGTTTTGTTGGTCTTTTTGAGATAGGGTCTCCCCATAGCCCCAGCTGGCCTAAGAAATCACTATATAGACTAGGTTGGCCTTGAACTCACAGAGATTCACCTGCCTCTAACTCTGCCTCTGCCTCCTGAGTGCTGGGATTAAAAGTGTGCGCCACCACAACCGGCCTAATGCCCTCTATTTAGATTCAGAAGAGGATAGCAGATGTCTTCCATCTTCCACATTAACATTTTTACTTTTAATATAGGATCACTAAGTCTGCTGTGTCTGAACAAACTACTGCGTACATGGTTTTGTTCTGCTTTTCAAATCTGAAAAGCTTAGAAACCCATAAATCTAAAGTCATTTTCTGTGGGAAGCGAGCACAGCCGAGCCAGCCAAAGATGGCGCCCTGGCTGGCTGCCAAGCCTCGTGCTGTTTACTTCAACTCTTGGCTGATTGCCAAGGCTCGTGATCCTCGCTTGTTTACTCCAACTCCCTGAAGCATGGTGAGCCCGAACATGTGCTGCCTGCCTGATGATCTTACTACGTGGCCCAATGAGCTGCCACTCTGCCTGCCCGCTGCACGTGTGTGTGTCCTGATTGGTCCTGGCTGGGGAGAGGGCTGTTGGAAATGCTATATGAAGAGCTGAAGTGTTTAAGGATAGAGGGACAAGAGAGATAGGAAAAAAAAGGAGGGAGGAGAACAACAAAGGTGTGAGTAGTGGGTGAGATAATGAAGAAAGAGAACAAGGGAGAAGAATAAAGAGAGAATAAAGAGAGAGTGAGAAGAGAAAGCCTGAACCTCACCTTGGTGTCTGTGTCGTCTTTCCTCGGCTCTGCTGGACAGAGTCGTGGCTCGCGACAATTTTCCTTGGTTTAGTTTTTTCCACAAACCAGTTTTCAGAGCAAAAGAATAAAAGTCTCTCACTAACTCTGCTTCCCTGGGCCTGTATGACCCACAGGCCTCTCTCCAGGGAGCACTCTGGGCCTGGCCCTGCCCTCACCTCCCTCTACTTCCCTAGGCCTGCATGACCAGCCAGCCTCTTTCCTGGACACGGAGCTTACCTTTCCTCTTCCTGATCCTTTGCATCCAGACCAACCCAGCTCCTCAGAGCAGTCCCCAGGAGCACTTGGGGCCGCATCTGGGGCCGCTTCCTGCCCCCATCTTCCTTTGCATCATTGGGTGGCACGGCCGCCAGCTGCCCTAGACCAGCATCTTTCCTGGGCCCAGGTCCCAGGCCAGTCCAACCCCAAAATTCCGGAGGCCAAAATCTTTCCTGAAGGGATCCAGACCTTAGGAGAAAGCCTGAGTGCATCTTATCCTCATCTGACTTGGAAACTCCTGAAGACAAAAGCAACCTGGCCACTCCAATATAAAATCAAAAGAGAGAACTGGAAGCTTAGAGGAACCAGCCTTTCATGCCCAAAAATTAAACCACAAAGACACATATAGTTCACAAAAAGAAGCAGACCTAAACTTGGAGGCTTAAGTCTCACACAAGAATCATAAACTACAAAAGAAATTCACATGCCAAAATCACAGAGAAAATAATAACATGAAAAACCAAAATAACATATCCCCACCAAATACCAATAGTCCTCTAGAGGAGTAAAATGAGAACCCCCTAGATAATGCAGGGGACATGGAACTCAAAAGAACAATTATAAACATGATAAAAGAATTCAGTGAATTTTAAAGAACACACAAAGAAAGAAATCAAAGAACTGAAAGAAGATATGGATAAACTTCTGAATGAATTCAGAAAAGAGTTAGAAATATTGAAGAATACTCAGGCTGAAATGAAGAAG
>NW_008343559.1:337614-340017 GCF_000622305.1 Nannospalax galili | reverse complement strand
AAGACATGCCCATACAAATACAAGAAGCATATAGAACACCAAATAGACAGGACCAGAAAAGAAACTCTCCACAGCACATAATAGTAAAAACACTAAATGTACAGAACAAAGAGACAATACTGAAAGCTGCAAAAGAGAAACAAGTACATATAAAGGAAAACCCATTAGGATTAAGCTGGCTTTTCAGTGCAAACTATGAAAGCCAGAAGGGCCTGGACCAAAGTTGTCCCAGTTTTAAATGACCACAGTCACCAACCCAGGATGCCAACCCAGATTACTATATCCAGCCAAAATGTCTATTATAGTTGAAGGGGAAAGAAAAATCTTCAATGACATAAATAGGCTGAAGGAATTGATGTCCACAAAACCAGCCCTTCAGAGAATTCTGGAAGAAATACAAAGAGCTGAAGGAAGGAGTGACTATACCCAAGGGGTTGCAGAAAGAACTCCAAGGAGGGTATAACAGTGTAAAAGTACAGCTATAGCAAGAAAACAGAAATAAAAATGACAGGATTCAATACTCATCTTTCATTAACAACTTGAAATATCAACGGACAGAACTCACCAGTCAAAAGACACAGACTAGGTGAATGGATTAAGAAACAAAACCCATCTTTTTGTTGTCTGCAAGAAACTCATCTCACTTTCAAGAACAGACACTATCTTAAAATGAAAGGGTGGAAAAAAATATACCAAGCAAATGGTACTAAGAGAAAAGCAGGCCGTAGCAATTCTAATATCTGACAAAATAGACTTTAAACTAAAACTAATCAGAAGAGATAATTCTATCAGACCACAATGCAATAAAGCTTACAATCAACACCCAAAGAAGCCCTAATCACCACATGAACACATGGAGATTAAACAACACACTCCTAAATGATGAATGGGTCAAAAGAGAAATTAAGAAAGAAATAAAAGTATTCCTGGAATTCAATGAAAAGGACAGTACAACACAACAAAATCTCTGGGGCACACTGGAAGTTGTCCTTAGAGGGAAGTTTATAGCTCTAAGTGCCTACATCAAAAATTGGAATGAACACAAATAAATGACTTAACATTGTAACTCAAGACACTTGAAAATGAAAAGCAAACGAAACCCAAACCCAGCAGACAATAACAACAAAAATCAAGGCAGAAATTAATGAAATTGAAACAAAGAAAACAATACAAAGAATCAACGAACCCAAGAGCTAGTTTTTTTTAAAAGATAAAGAAGATTGACAGACTGCTAGCCCAGTTAACCAAAAGAAAGAAAGAGCACCTCCAAATCAACAAAATCAGAGATGAAAGGGGAAACATCACAACAGACACCAGAAAGATACAGAAAGATACAGTATTTTTAAAATACTTTAAAAACCTATATGCTACTAAATTTGAAAACCTAAAAGAATTGGATGGATATCTAAAGGCATGGGAACCACCAAAACTAAACCAAGAAGAGATTAACAGCTTAAACAGACCCATAACATAAAAAGAAATTGAAACAGTAATACAAAACCTCTCGACTAAAAAAACCCCAGGACCAGAAGGATTTACAGCAGAATTCTATCAGACATTTAAAGAAGAGCTACATCCAATACTACTTAATTTCTTCAGAAAGATAGAAATGGAGGGAGAACTTCCAAATTCCTTCTATGAAGTCATCATCAACTCTAACCAAAGCCAGGTAAAGATACAACCAAAAAAGAAAACTATAGACCCATATCCTTATTGAACATAGATACAAAAATCATCAACAAAATACTTGCAAACTGCACAAAGCCACATATCAAAAAGATAATCCAATCAAGTTGGCTTTGTCCCACAGATGCAGGGATGGTTCAATAATACGTAAGTCAATAAATGTCAAAAATCATATAAATGGGCTCAAAGACAAGAACCACATGGTCATCTCAATAGATGCAGAGAAGGCCTTTGACAAAATTCAATGTGGATTTATGTTCAAAGTCCAGAGGTAATTGGACTGGAGGGAACATATCTCAACATATTTAAAGCCATATATAACAAACCCACAGCCAACATCATTCTAAATGGAGAAAAACTAGAAGCATTCCCATTGAAATCAGGACCCAGACAAGGCTGTCCACATCTCCACTTCTCTTTAACATAGTGATTGAAACTCTTGAAAGAACAGTAAGACAAGAGGAGGAAATTAAAGTTATAATAATTGGAAAAGAAGAGATAAAATTATCCATTTTTGCAGATGATATGATATTATATCTAAGAGATGCCAAAAATTCCACCAGAAAACTCCTAGAAATTATTAATACATTCAGTAAAGTCGCAGGCTACAAAATTAACCTACAAAATCTATAGCTTTTCTATATACCAATAACAAGCTATCAGAAAAAGAGCACATGGACACACTCCCCTTCACAATGGCTGCAAAAAAAAATAATA
>NW_008343559.1:317933-335582 GCF_000622305.1 Nannospalax galili | reverse complement strand
GGAGACCCCACAAGATGGACTTGAACCAGTGTCCAGTCTACAAAGAGGAGGATCAACACAGAGGAATCATTTCCCCCATGCTTCAAAGCGAAGCCAACCATGGTTGAGCAGTACCTTTGACTTATCTTCACATAGGCAGAACTGGTAAAAGAAAGGAGCCAGGGGCTCCTCCAAAGCCCATGTGACCCCTGAGGAACAGATCCTCAAACGACCTTAAGAGTAAAAATAAATTAGTTTATCTGAACCAACTATATGGCCTTAAATACCCAAAAGGAATGTATAACTGAAGATTAAAGGGACCAATATAATTTTTTAAGAGTCCATATGCATAGCTAAAGGCTACAAAATAAGCAACAATGCCAGATAGGAGATACCTTCTTTTGAGTTGTTGGCCACGGTGGCCAAAGGGACTCCCAGATAGTAACCCAGCATAGAACTGGGAAAGTGAACAGCAGACCCCAATCTTATCTAAAGGAATACTGACAACTGATTGCTGCTAGATGAGGAACAGCTGACCTTCCTAAAACAAAGACCTCTAGACAGGCTGACTAGATTCACCAGATGGACAAGTAGTGGGGAATGGCTGGGGCTGCTGACAACACAGCAGAAAGTAGCAGGGATATCAGAGTACAAAGGCTCTAGTAGGGGGAGGGTGACTATGGGAGGGTGCTACCTGGGGAGTGGGTGTATTGTTGAATAAGATGGTTTGGGATGTTCTGTGTGATACACACAAAAAAAATTGAGAAATTTTAAAAAATGTATTATATTTGAGGAGGAAGCATGGAACTTTACACCATCATCATGTTAATTAGTAGAGGAGATAAACATTACCATTGAAATCTACCTGATGACTTTATAGACATACACAGGCGCCAAGGATCGAAGTGCAACCGATTATGACTAGTAATAGATACATACAGATTAGAGATGCATGCGCCAACATCTCAGTGTTAGTAGCAAAAACAATGAGTCTTTCTGTAAGGAACAATATATTCTAAAATGAAATGGAGATCTTTTTAAAGGTTAAAAAACTCATTCAATTTTATGTCTTACAGGGCTTATACTGAGTTCAATATTGTATAACTGTATTAGTTCAACTGTGAACCTAGAAACTTACAGCCACTTGTGAAAGAGATGTACTCTTGCTCTGGAGTGTGTTACTGAATATGTTAAAGCTGTAATGAAATGCTTCTTCCAATCATGTAGTTATTAAAAATTTTTTAAAAATACACACAATAAAACCCAAACCCAATCCAAACTGGAAAAAAAAAAGTCTCTCACTGAACCTGTCACTTGCTGGTATGCTTTCCTGTTTCTACCCTATACAAGCAAATCTCCACCTCAAAGTCTGTTTCTTGGGGGAAAAAAAACTAAAAGAATGACTATAAATTTATCACTTTAAATGTAACTCAGAATAATAAATGTATCATTTCTACTAGGTACCTGATTCTGAGTCGATCATTTTCTGAGTAGAGGCGTAAAACATGTTCCCGTTCTTGGAAAAGGCAAACCTGCATATCACTAAGAGCTTTCTGCAATTCAGCAATCTCTTCCTCCCTCTGCTGCAAATTCCATTCAAGTTTATGCTGCAAAAAAAACAATAAAGTAGGTGACATACACTTCATTTGTTCTTTGCATGTGTGTGATGTGTATGCATAATGCATGCACGCATATGTGTGTGTGCAGGCCAGGGGTTGATGCTGGGTCTCTTCCTCTATTGAGTCTCACCTTATGTTATGAGACAGGATGTCACATTGAACCTACAGCTCACCAATTCAGTTAGGCTGGCTGGTCAGCAAGCTCTAGGATCCTCCTGTTCCCAATGTGGGGATTACAGTGTGTACTGCCATACCTGCCATTTAACATGGGTGCTGGGGATCTGAATGTGCATTCCCATGCTTACATGGCAAGCACTTTACTGACTTAGCCATCTCTAAAGCCCCTTCTTCTATTATTTTTTAGTAATACCTTCTGTGATGGTTTCTATTGATTGCCTACTTTCCAGGATCTAGAATCACTGAAGAGACAAGCCTCTGGGCATGCCTGTAAGGGATTATCTCTATTAGGTTAACTGAAGTGGGAAGACCCACCAAATGTGGGTAGTACCATTTTATGGGCTGGGGTCATGGACTAGATGAAAAGAAGAAAGCAAGCTGAGCACAAGCATCCATCACTCTCTGACTGTAGATGCAGTATGACCAGTCACCCGAAGGTCCTGTCACCATGCAGTTCCCACGATAAAAGACCATATCCTCAAACTATGAGCCAAATAAACCCTTCCTTCCTTAAGCTGCTCTTGTCAGAGTATTTTATCATAGCAATACATATATAATACATTTTACAATAACATTTAGGAACAGAAAGATGAAAACGTAGAATTCCTGCCTATAGAGAGGAATTTCATGGGGAGACAGAGACACAAAATACCCAAGGGAAGAGTGTATATGATAAGCCGGAATGGGGGAAAGTGGGATGGGAGCAAATTTTTAAAGCCTCTTTGGGAAATCAAGGATCAAAACCAAAGAAGCCAGGCAGGCATGGTGGCACATGCCTGTAATCTTAATAACTGTGAGTTAGAGGTGGAAGGATTAGGAGTTCAGGGTCATCCTAGGCTATATAGTAAATGAGGGGCCAGTCTGCCTACATGAGTCTCTGTCTCAACAAAGCTAAAGCTAAAACACACATGCACACACACACAACATAAATCATTATCAAAGAGCTGAAATTAACTATGAATAGATTAGGAGACAGGCAAAGTGTGGTAACTCTCAGAAAACAGCAATAAACCAGTCACGGTGGCTTACACACAATCCCAGCTACTCAGGAAACTCAGGCAGGAAGATAGCAAGTTCAAGGCCAGCCTGGGCAACTTAGTGAGATAACCCTCTCAAAAAACAGTAATAACAAACAAAAAAACCCCAAATACATTAGAAAGAAGACTGCAAGGATGAAACAAAGTTTCTCGGGAAGAAAAAGGGAGTAGGGCCAGGGGAAGCACTGATAGACCCAGCCTGAACAGGCAATGATGCTTGCTGCGGAAGGAACAAACAAGAGGTTGAGATGGTTCAGCAGGTAAAGTGCTTGCCACAAAGCCTGATTACCTGAATTCAATCCTCAGGTAAAGAGAACTGATTCCTGCAAGTTGTCCTCTGACCTCCACATGTGCATTCTGCATTGTGGCATGTGCATATGTACACACACATACAAATAAATGTAATTTAATAATTTTTTAAACAAATAAATAAAACAAGAAGGGATTGAGAGTGTAGCTTGGTGGTAGAGTTCTTGCTTAGCATCTGCAAGATCCTAGGTTTGATTCCCAGCACAAGGGGGTCAGGGAATAAACACACATGTAGGTAATAGTAGACAGGCAAGAAGGGAGTTCATGTATAAGAATCCTCTGGGAACTTGGAAACAAATTATCTATTGAGGGAAGAGAGCTAAGAAAAGGTTGAAGACTGACATAGATTGAAGGAAGAGACTAGGAAAGGAAACCAATCCTGGATAGGTTTAAAAAAAACTGCTGTGTGGTGGTTGAAGGTACAGTAGAATTTATCAACTCATTCCATAATGACTGGTGGCCTTGCCGGAATAGTTCTAACAGGCAGGATGGTTCTAACAGGCAGGATGTTGTACACATACCTCTACTCTCACTCTTCCCCATCCAGACCTAGAAACATGGCAGTGCCTTGAGACATTCTTGACTTTCTTCAACCATGGTGGGGATTGTGCTACTGATATGTGGTAGACAAAGACCAAGAAACTTACTATAGAGGCTTTGATGTGTAAGACAGCACTCCACAACAAAGAATTATCCAAACCAAGTGTCAGTATTTCTGAGGTAGAGTAATTCTGCTCCAGGAAAATAGGAGGAAGAGAGCTAGATCAAACTACAGTTGGGTTTTTATTATATAGGTAAAGCAAAAGAATAATTAAGCATTTGTAAGGAGAATTTACTACTAAAATAAAGCAAGACAGAGTTTAGGTTAGAAGGATATGATATTGGAAGCTAAAATACAGTACTTAGAAAACTGCAAAATTTGGAGTTTGTAGCTTAGTTGGTAGAGTATTTGCTTAGCAAACAGGTTGAGGCCTGGGTTTAATCCCCAGCACTGCAGAAAACTGGGTGGGTGGCACATACCCATAATCCTAGTCCTTGGAAGGTGGAGGCAGGAGGATCAGAAGTTCAAAGTCATCCTTGGTGTGATATAGTGGGTTCAAGGCCAACAGTCTGGACTACAGGAGACCCTGCTCCATCCCACCCCTTGCCACCCCCCCAAAAAAAAGCATCTTCAAATACAGAGAGACAGAGGGTTAAAAGAACTAAATATAAGATGGATGAAGAGGCAGGTGTGGTGGCATACACCTTTAATTCCAGCACTAGGGAGAGAGAGACAGGCATAGTCTATACAGTTTCTAGCAGACATACAGACACAGTGAAACCCTTTCTAAAAAAATAAACCATAAAAAGATACAGAGAAGAAAAATGTTAGCACTCAAGAGTTTAGAAGCTGGACATGTAGCACAGAGGCAAAGCACCTGCCTAGCATAAGTACGCCCCAACACTGTAAACAACAAACATATAAAAACAAATATTTTGGGCTAGATGGTACCCATTGTGTTGTCTAATCTCAACACCCAGGAGGTTAAGGCAAGGAAGAGCAAGAGTTGGAGGCCTAGAATAGATACTTAAGAGTTCTATGCTATCTTATGGAACAGGTTAAAAAGAATTAGTATGATATCTTCCTTAAAAAATCTGATAGCGGCGGGCGTGGTAGCGCACGCCTTTAATCCCAGCACTGGGGAGGCAGAGGCAGGCGGATCTCTGTGAGTTCAAGGCCAGGCTGGTCTACATAGTGAGTTCCAGGACAGCTGGGGCTACAGGGAGACCCTGTCTCAAAAAGACCAAAAAAAATAAAAAAAAAAAACCACCAAAAAAAAAAAAAATCTGATAGAATTCCTTCTACCGTATGGGTTCTGGGGATCAAACTCAGGTTCAGGCTTCGCAGCAAATGCCTTTACACACTGAGCTTTCTCACCAGCTCCTTAGCTTTTTGTTCTGTTTCTGAGATAGGGCCTTACTGTATAGACCAGGCTGGCCTCAAACTCAAAAAGATCTGGCTGCCTAGTGGGATTAAAGGCATATGCCACCACACCACACTGTTTGTTGAAACTCAAGTCTTGGGAGCTGGGCATGGTGGCGTACACCTTTAATTGTAGCACTCAGGAGGCAGAGGCAGGCAGATGTCTGTGAGTTCAAGGCCAGCCTTTTCTACACAGTAAGTTCCAGGTCAGCTGGGGCTACAGGGAGACCCTGTATCAAAAAGACCAAAAAAAGAAAAAAAAAGAAAGAAACACAGTCTTGCTTTGTTGCTTAACTGGTCTTAAGCTTGTGAGTCCAAACACTTTTTCCTTCAGTCTCCCAAGTAGTTGGGTCTATAGGTATATGCCACCATGCCAGTCCATTATGTCTTTTTTTACCTGTCCTTCACAAGCTTCTCTGTAGAGATCTAGCTTCTTCAAGAGTTCTTCATTTTCTGCCTCACAACTAGCCATCTTCTTCTGATAATAGTCCAGAAGCTCTCGAGAAGGGCAGAGGACGGCTAGACGATCCTCAACTGAAGGCAAGGGAGTTGACTCCACCGAGTCTGCCATTCCCTTCCACCTGTTGGGATCACTGAAGCCAGAGGCAACACCACATTTGGAAGCAATTATTAGTCTATGTGAAATCAGAAAACATTTATTAAATTGTCTGAACATTTATAAAACACCATTTTTAAGTAAAGGGGGATTTATGTTCGTAAAGTGCTTATAATTAAAATGCTCATATATATGGAGAGTTTAATTTGACAGGTTAGTGAACAATCAATGCCTTAAAAGTATATTTAAAATGCTGACACCAGGCACGGTGGCTCATGCCTTTAATCCCAGCACTTGGGAGGCAGAGGCAGGCAGATCCCAGCACTTGGGAGGCAGAGGCAGGCAGATCTCTGTGAGTTCAAGGCCATCAAGGCCAGCCTGGTCTACATAGTGAGTTCCAGGCCAGCTGGGACTACATGGAGACCCTGTCTCAAAAAGACCGAAAAAAAAAAAAAAAAGTTAATGGTGCAGAATATAAAAGTCCTCCTATGAAAGTCAATCCAATTTGGCTATATCTAAAATTTACAACATAACCAAATAGATACTGGAGTGCAGAAACTTTGCACTAGACCAGAGTTACAGGTAATGAATGTTGGCAATGCACATTTACTTTTTTTTTTTTTTGGTTTTTTTCACACAGGGTCTCCCTATAGCCCCAGCTGTCCTGGAACTTACTATGTAGACCAGGCTGGCCTTGAACTCACAGAGATCTGTCTGCCTCTGCCTCCCAAGTGCTGGAATTAAAGGCATGCGCCACCATGCCCAGCCCTGCAATGCACATGTTCATTTTTAAATAAGCAAGTGTGTATAATAAACTCTCAATTGGGATGCAGTAGAGCACATGTACAAATTCCTGGTTTAAATCCTCATTGTCACAAAAATATTTTCAGCTAGCATGAAGAAAAAAAAAGCCAAACAAACACTTTCTCAATCACTGAAAGCTTTTGGGGGTCAGACCTGTAGTTCAACCAACAAACTACACGCTTGGCATACATAAGACCAATACCCAGCACACATATCACTAGCACCACACACAAGCTTATGACAGAATATTCATTTAATGGTTTATATTTTTAGAGTGGGAAGAGAGATTAATAAAACTACAGAAATTATAATATTCTGCAGATGGAAGGTAGCGGTAGCTGTGAGGGGTGAGTATGATGCAGCAAGATGGCCCCATCTTTATATGCTAGTTGTTCCTTGTAGTCCAGGATCTACTATCACAGGGGCTCACCCATTCACACTGAATGAATCCTGGTATTACCTCAGAAGAGACCCTGTTTTTATTTTATTTCATTTATTTAGTTAGTTTTTGGTCTTTTTTTGAGACAGGATCTCCCTGTAGCCCCAGTTTATTTATTTTTTATGTGTATGAGTGTTATGCCTGCATGTAGTGCACCAGTCCCATGCAATTCAGGACGAGGACAGAAGAGGGCGCCAAATCCCCTGAAACTGGAGTTACAGAGGGTTGTTAGCTGCCATGTGGGTGCCGGGACTCAAACCCCAGTCTTCTGCAAGAACAGCAAGTGAGTGCTCTTAACTGGTGAGCCACCTCTCCAATCCCCCACCCCTGACCCCTGGCCCTGTTTTTAAATTTAAATTCTGAATAAGAACAGAGAACTGAGATCTAAAATAGTTTAAATCAAGATTTAGGGAATATGCTGACCCTGTAGCTCCTATGCTCACTTCAAGGAGGCTACAGAAGTATGGATTATTTATTTTAGCAATTAAAAAATAAATATCTTACTTTCTGCAGACAGGGGTGTGTGTCGGGGTAAAGTTCATGCTGTCTTAGTCACACCTATCAAATACACAAAAATTCAAAATGAGGGGCCAGGAAGAGTTACTATATAGATGTATAGGTTATGCAGACCAGTTCCCTTCCCAGCATTCTCATATTTGCCTCCTGAAGAGAATGTAGTATTTACATGTATGCTGTGTGTACTGCAACCCCTCAAGTGAGTTCCAAGCCAGACTGGACTAAGTAGTGAGATCCTGTCTCAAAAAACAAACAAAAAGACAGGCATAACAGTGCATACCTTTAATTCCAGCAGGTGGGTCTCTGTAAGTTTGAGACCAGCCTGGTCTACACAGTCAGTGTAGCGCTATGTGAGACCCTGTCCCAAAAAAATAAAGCAAAAAAGTAAAAAATAAAAATTTAAAATAACAAGGTACTTTAACTAGAAAATAACTATATTTTCAATTCCCTAAAACACTAGAGTTCATTGTTGCTACCATTTCTACCATGACCATTTGTCCTCCCTACAGACAGAAGCCATGTATTGCCACTGTACCTCACAAAGCCACAATGCCCGTTTATAGAGGTATCTTTACTTTTTGGACGTGTAAGGGATCGAACCCGGGGCCAGGGCATGCTAAGAAAGCACTCTACTAATCGACTCTACCCCCTGGCTTGAAAAACATATTATTTTATTTACCTGCATAACTACTCGTATTTTTATTACCCCTTATTTTACAAACGAGGAAACTGAGGCTTAGGCTAGCGGGGAGATTGCCGGAACTCAGTCTCCAGGACGTCTGAAGGCCGTTCTCCTTTTCCCACTTCCTCCAGTCCTCCGTGCCCCCGCGCCCGGAGCCCGGTCTTTCCTCAGATGCTAACTTTCTGCAGCCCTCTGAGGACTTCGGGTTCTGACTTCTGGTGCTCCCTTCCGCACGTTAGGAAGACTTTTCCCTACTAGACTTTCTTCCCAACGTTCGTCCTAGGACCCCTTCCCCTTTAACCCGAAACCGCAAGCTCACCACACGCTAAGCTTGGGTGTCAGAGAAATCAACCGAAAAACAACTCAAATTAGGGAGCGTCGTACCGCCACTCGGAGTCCACAAATCCTACCAATCGCCCAGGAGCTTGAGCTTAGTTTGCACGCCAATGGGACGGTTGTTCTAGCAGGAACACTTCCCACCTTACCTTGCGCCACACCGCGCAGAGGTTCCTGGGGAATGTAGTTTTTCTTCTGCAGGGTGTACTGAGCGGAGGCGGGTGGGTAGATAGCGAGGTCTCATGTTTTAGAAAGTACCAATATTGGCCACTCCAGTATGAACTCACGTAACTACTCATTTAAGAGTGAAATCTCGCCGGGCGTGGTGGCGCACGCCTTTAATCCCAGCACTCGGGAGGCACAGGCAGGCGGATAAAAGTGAAATCTCGGGATGGCTCAGCGGTTAAGAGCACTGACTGGTCTTGCCTAGAGGACGGGACTTCCGAGTTCCAGCACCTACAATGGCAGCGAACAACTGTCCTTAACTCCAGTTCCAGGGGATCCCGTGCCCTCTTCTGACCTCCGGGAACACTGCACAGCTCGGGTGCACTTACACACACATGCAGGTAATACACTCATACACATAAAAAATAAAGTAATAATTTTTTTTAAAAAAATTAATGTTTTTAAGAAAATAAAATCTGGGGGCTTGGCATGGTGGTGCACGCCTTTAATCCCAGCACTCGGGAGGTAGAGACAGGTGGATCTCTGGGAGCAAGGCCAGCCAGGTCTACATAATAAGAAATGGCTCCAGTTCCTGGGAATCCAACGCCCTCTTCTGACCTCCTTGGGCACTGCACTTAAGCAGGCAACACACATACATAAAAATAAAAATCAATCAATAAAAAGAAATCTGCTGCAGAAATGATCATGGGGTGGGGCTAGAGAGATGGCTCAGTGGTTAAGAGTATTGGCTGCTCTTGCAGAGGACCTGGGTTTGGTTCCCAGCACCACATGGAAGCTAACAACCGTCTGTAACCCCAGTTCCAAGGGAATCCTACACCTTCTTCTGACCTCCATGGGCACTGCACAACAGGAGTGCCCTTATATACATGCAGGCAATACACTCATGCACCTAAACAACAACAACAAAAGCTGAAAGTAGGAGTTTCAATGGCCCCATGAATTGACAAATGGGATTATATGTAATTAAAAAGCTTCTGAACAGCAAAAGAAACACTCAACAAATAAACAGCTTACAGAGTGGGAGAGAAATCTTTGCTACCTATTCTTAAAACAAAGGGTTAATATCTAAAATATATAAAGAATATAGATAACATAATGGCTGCCATCAAGAAAACAAATGAGGGGGCTGGAGAGTTGGCTCAGTGGTTAAGAGTACTGGATGCTCTTGCAGAGGACCTGGGTTCAACTCCCAGCACCCACATGGTGGCTAACAACTGTCCAAAACTCCAGTTCCAGGAGTCCAATGCCCACTTCAGGCCTCCATGTGCATTGTGTACATGGATGCACTTACACACATGCCGTCAAAACACTCATACATACAAAAATAAAAAAAAAATTAAAAAGAAAACAAATGACAACAACACTAGCGAGGATGGGAAAAGAGAAATCCTTATTCACATTCACTGTTGGTGAAAATGTAAGCTGGCACAGTCACTACAGAAATTAGTGCAGAGGTGTCTTTGTGAGTTTTTTAAATAGTATTTATTTTTGGATTTTATGTGAATGAGTGTTTTGCCTGTAGAAGCAAGAAGAGGGTATCAGATCCCCTGAAACTGGAATTACAGACAGTTGTTAGCCTTCATGTGGGTGCTGGGCACCAAACCCAGTTTTTTCTTTTTCTTTTTCCTCTTTTTTTTTTGTGATAGGGTCTCACTATATAGCCCTGGTTACCCTGGAACTTGCTGTGTAGATAGAACTCATAAAGATCTGCTTGTCTCTAACTAAAAGCAACCATGTCCTGCCCTCTAAAATTTTTTGAACATCTTTTAAATTTTACTACAATTGTGTGTATGTGTATGGGTGTGTGCACATCATGTCCAGGTATGGAGGTTAAAGAATGACTTTATGAATTGGACTCTCTCCACCTTTACATGGGTTCTTGAAATTGAACCCAGGTCATCAGGCTTGCACAGCAAGTGCCTTTACCCACTGAACCACCTCATTGGTCCATCTGGAGGTTTAAAACAATTAACTAAGCCAGGTATGGTGATGCACGCTTTTAATCCCAGCACTCATGAGACAGAGGCAGGAAGATCTCTGTGAGTTCAAGGCCGGCCTGGTCTATATAGTGAGTTCCAGGCCAGCTGGGGCTACAGGGAGACTCTGTCTCAAAAAAAAAAAAAAAAAAAAAAAAAAACCTCCACAAGAGGTTTTTAAAAAAAAAAAAAAAAAAAAAAAAAAACTACTGAAATTACACATACAATAGCTCTACATGAGTCTGTGTATATAGATGAAGACTACATAACAAGAAACAGTGCTAGACAGGAGAAACCTTCTTTTGAGTTGTTGCCCAGGGTGGTCCAAGGAATTCCTCAAATTACTCAGGCTATTGCCATAGTCCTTGATTGCCTCCCAGAACTTGAAGGTAAGACCCTATTGCTGAAGATAGGAAAACAGGATATACTCTGGACACAGGATTTGGAGTAATGGGGCTGGAACTGACCTGGAAGCCACTTCCCCTGAAGGTTAGCTCTCATAGCTTGGAAAGCATTATGCAAGCTGCTAAGGGAGAACATCAATCGATGGGCCAACCCCAGCTTTAAGCTCTAATAACAACATCAATGACCGGCAGAGCAAATGACATTGATACAGTAGTGGCACTTTTATCTTGGGGGTAATTAACAGCTACCTAATTAGACTTAAAGTCCACTCAATGGGAGCAAACTCATGTGGTACTGTAAATGTAGCCAAATACACATGGCTGGAGAGGTCATAGATCTTAGAGAAAACCCCAAGGCTGTCACATCCCTAGCTCAATATCTATCATCTATCTATCTATCTATCTATCAATCTATCTATCTATCTATCATCTCTCTATCTATCTAATCTATCTATACATACATACACACATACATACATACATACATACATATATATTTGTTTTGTTTTTTGAGACAGAGGCTCCCTCAGTAGTGACAGGTGGCCTGGAACTCACTATGTAGACCAGGCTTACATTGAATTTCATAGAGATCAACTTGCCTCTGCCTCCAGAGTAATCGGTTTAATGGCATGCACCACCATGCGAAATCCCAATATATTTTAATTGCATACTTAACGAAGAAAATTATTTTGATGATATTTAAACTCAGAATTTCATTTATATAAATAATGTGGTTTAAGTACTGAACAATCTAAGTCTTGTTATTAATCATTATAATAACTGTATACGAGTCACACTGTCCAGTGTCCACATCTCTTTGTACATCATCATTTTTCTATCAAGAAATGGAGACTAGGCTGGAGGCGCAGCTCAGTGGCACAACACTTGCCTAACATGGCACAAAACCTTGGGTTCAATTTCTAGCACCACAAAAGTAAGTGAATAAACTAAATGGAATCCATCGTCCCCCATTCCTGAACATGGCTCAGTCTTCTGACTAGCAGAATAGTACCTTTTCATTTTTTCTTTTTGAGATGGGGTCTTACCATATAGTCTTTTTTTTAAAACATTTATTTGTGTTTGAATGCATATATGTGTGGACATGTGTGTACCATGGTGCATGCACATGTGGTCAGAGGATACCTTTTGGGAATTGGTTCTTTTTCCACCATGTGGAGTCCAGGGATCAAACTCCAGGTTTGCTTCGCAAGTGTTTTTACCTGCTGATTCATCTCACCTGCCCAATGGCCCTGAACGCTGGATCCACTTCTTTCTATTCTGTAGAGACTCAGGTGGATGAACGGAATGAGTAAAGTCAAAGGACTCAACCCTCTGATGGAGGAAAAGAGTGAATTCAATTCTTTAGCAGTGCTTTTTTATAACTCTCAAAACTACAGTTACAAGCTTGGTGTTTGTGTCAGAATACATGAATGAATTAGTTTCACAAAGAACAAAAACACATTCTACAGGTTTACGTTTAAGGTTAATCAGTAGGCTACAAAGACTGTATTAGTTTCTCCCACAATCTACAGATCAATTTCCAGGAAGGCTAGTCAGCTAGTGATTATGTTTAACATTAAACAATCATCCAATGTTTTGCAGTACCATGACTTAGGCTCAAGATGTTTTTCTGATATGTGACTAAGGTGGCATTCCACCGAGCCCAACATTCTTGTTTTCAAGAAATGTCTGGACCTCTTCCCTGACCATTCTTAACCTCTTCCTTGCTGTTCTCCCCTACTATCCCACAAGTGTTGGATCATTTGGGAGTCTAGACCTTAGGCCATTTCAATCTAGCCCTACTGAAATGCTAAGATTGTCACATTGTGGAAAAGGCTGCTTTACAGGCAGAGAAAAAGGGCTTCCTAGCCAAACAGCCAGCACCAACTGCCTTGACTTTGGAGTGAGTCCATCTTGGCTCTTCCAACCTATTGGATTAGGGTTCTTCAAAGAACTCAGTAGGATGTGTTAGAGAGATTTCTTTTCAAAGCAATTTCAAAGCAAATTTACAGGATTACAGAAGGGTGGGTTAGCAGGCTGGAAAAAGCTGATGCTGCAATTAAAGTCCAAAGTCTGGCTGAATTCCTTCTTAAGGGGTCAGTATTTTGTTCTGTTTAAATCTCCGATTGGATGAAGTCCACTCACTTTATGGAGGGCCACCTGCTTTACACAAAGTTCATTTGTTTTCTTTTTTTAAAAATATATTTTATGGGGCTGGAGAAATGACTCAGAGATTAAGAGCAATGAGTGTTCTTGTGGCAGATCCAGGATCAAATCCCAGCACTCACAGGGCGGCTAACAACCATCTGTAATTCCAGTTTCAGGAGATCAGACGCCCTCTTCTGCCCTCTGTGGGCACTGTGTGACACGGGTGCACTTACACAGATGCAGGCATACACATAAAATTTTAAAAAACTGCTAGGTATGGTGGCATATGCCTTTAATCCCAGTACTTGGGAGGCAGAGGCAGGCAGATATTTTTGAGTTCGAGGCCAGCCTGGTCTACCTAGAGAGTTCCAGGCCAACTGGGGCTACAGGGAGACCCTGTCTCAAAAAAAAGTATTATTTTTATTTTCTGTGTATACGTGTATTGCCTGCATGTATGAAAGTGCACCCATGTTGGGCAATGTCCAAGGAAGACAGAAGAGGGCATTGAATTCTCCTGGAGCTGGAGTTACAGATGGTTGTTAGCTGCCATGTGGGTGCTGGGAATTGAACCCAGGTTCTCTGCAAGAGCAGCCAGTACTCTTAACCACTGAGTTAACTCTTTAGTTCCCTATTTTCTTACTACATCTATTTACTTATTGTGTGTGCTTTAGTGTGTTGATGTTAGAGGACAACTTGTGGGAGTTGGTTTTTCTCCTACCATGTAGCACAGGGATGGAACTCAGGTCATCAGGCTTGGTGGCAGACACCTTTATCTGCTAAGCCATCTCACTGCCCAAAGTCCATCTACTTAAAAGTTAACCTCATCCTAAATACTCTTAACAGAAACATCCAGAATGTTTGACTACACATGTTGGCACTGTGTCCAGACACATAAAGTTAACCATCACAACCAGTCAAGCTGTCAAGAGGAGAGACCCCACGTAAGGCCATAAAAACAGCAGAATGCTACCCAAAGAATTTCTGATAAATCACTTTCTCTTTCTTTTCTTCTTTCCTTCTTCATACTCGTTTACAACGTACCTTGATCATATCCCGCCCCCTCACTCTTCCTTCCAACTCTCCCTCGGACCCTCCAATCAGATCTCCCTCCCAATCTCAAGACCTCCTCCTTTTTTTTTTTTTTTTTTTTTTTTTGTTGTTGTTGTTGAGACAGATTCTCCCAATATAGTAGCCCTGGCTGACCTGGAACTCACAGAGAGTCACCTGCCTCTGCCTGAGTGCTAGGATTAAAGGCACATGTCACCATGTCCAGCTGATAAATCATTTTTAGTTTTAGTTACTAAATTTTGAGGTAGTTTGTTACTTAAAAAAAATTAAAAGGATAACTGAAGTAGAACTGCTTCTTGAAAGTGTTTGTTTGGGGTTTAGGGAGGCAGGTATGAATAACTAGGTTTTATTGTTTGTGGATGCCTTAATCAAATAGAGGGATGGTATGTGTCAATTCTGGTATAGTCTCAAATACAATAAATTTTTTTTGTCGTGTGTGTGCGTGCGCACATGCACATATGCGCACGCAAGGTGCACGTGTGGAGGTCAGAGGACAATTGTCAGGAGTCCTCTCTTTCTGCTATATGGGTTCCAGGGATCTTCACCGTCTGTGTCTTTCATTTTTCTAAGTCAATTGTGCCATTACCATAAGCATCTATTTCTTTAATAATGTCCTGTAACTCTGCTTCTGAGACCTTGTTACAGCTCCTAATGCCTATGTTATAGTTCCATCACTATCCTTATCAAATAAAGTGAAAGGGTTTCTGTGAATTCTGCAGTCAATCGTCAGCCATGCTGCAAGGGTTAGCAGCTTCTGAGACACGACTACACAACCACTGGGCACACTTGACCCATGTTCCACTCAGGGTCTAGTTTTTTCTTTTTAGATGGGCCTATGTACCCCAGGGTGGTCTGAAACTTGCTATGAAGGCCAGGCTGGATTCATATTGTGATCTTGACCTGCCTCAGTCTCCAGAGTGCATGGATTACAGATGTACACCGTAATGTCCAGCTCATATTTATTTATTCGATTATTTAACAGATATTTATTGTGCACCACCTATATACCAAGACTGGTTATTGTAAGAACTAAGTTAACAGTAACATGAACATCACCCCTGCCTTTGTGGAGCTTACAGTCTGAGGATGAAAGGCAATTTAGCAATTTCAAAATTTTTGGCAAGGAAATGTAAATTGCTGGATCCACCCCAACCTTTAGAACTAGGGAAGGTTTATCAGAGGAAACTTTATTTATTTTGATTAGATGGAAGCTGAATTGGATGTAGACAGATGAAATTGAAGGGATGTAGTTAGGTTAAGAGAATATGAAAATGTTCCAGAGGAATTATCTGTTAAGGCTTATATATGAGGAAAAACATGGTGAAGTGACATCATCATAAAAATTTATGACAATTATAAGGATAAATAGAAGTTTTAGAGTGTGGCAGCAATTAAGTCAAGTTTGGAGATGAAAAGTGACAAGATGAATTCTGGATTTCAGACAAAGCAGTCCAACTATGTACTAAGCAGAAAAAGACAGGAGAAGAAATTGAGCTGTTATAGCTCAGATAGGAGTTTAAATTAGCATAACTTTTTTATTGTTGTTTTGAGACAGGGTCTGACATTCCAGCTCAGGCTGTCCTGAACTCACTATAGCCCATGGTGGCCTTGGACTCTTGGCAATCCTCCTGAATGCTAGGATTACAGACATGAGCTACCAAAGATTAAATTAGAATAATTGGAGAGTTGTAATGAAGATGTTGAGACATGGGTAGCTTTTAAGACTTTTAGGTAACAGAGCCTGGAGATATGGCATTGGCTGCTCTTTCAGAGGCCCTGGTTCCCAGCACCCACATGGCAGCCAACAACCAACAACTCCAGTTCCAAGAGATCTGATGCCCTCTTCTGGTCTCCATGGGCAGTGTGCACACATGGTGCCCTTATGTTCATGCAGGGAAAACACTCATACACATAAATTAAAAAAAAAAAATTGTAATTTTGTAAAAAAGGATTTGTACATAAGCAATCTTAGCATGGTGAAGAGCATCTTCACAGCAGGATCATTATGAGTTCAGGGCCTACCTGAGAGGGAGGTAGGTGTGGAGGGAAGTTAGGAAGCTGGGGATGAGAGGGAGGAGGAAGAAGAAAAGGAGGGATGAGAAGAGGGCGGGAGGGAGAAGAAAAGAAAGGCTAGGGCTGTAGTTTAGTGGTAGTGTACTTCTTAAGGATGGGAACAGTAAGAAGATTATTTCTTGATTTTTTTTGTTTTTTTGACAAGTGATTTGAGTGGATTCATGAATCCCAATGATAAATTTAAGGGATTTTGAGTCACCAAGTAGAGCTGTCTAGTGGGTAGCTAAATGAGGTCAAGCCTGGAAATACAGATTTGGGAAGTCATGGGCTTAAATGTGTCAGTTTCTGTACTTGCAGGTGGCTAAGACTTCATGGATGTAGATGTAGGAAGAATGTGGGTTTTTCCCCCGTAATAATCCATGTTAAGAACTATCCTTCGAAGTTCAAAATTGAGAGAGACTGGGAGAGTTAGGGGATGGGGGACACGACGACGACAACACGCGACGGAGAGAAACCATTCATCCAAGACTAGCAGTCGGAAGACCAAAATGGAGATACGAAGAAATGTTGCAGTCGTTAGTTACTTGGTCAAACGAAGACAAACGGGTAACTACAGGCCCTGGAGAACAGATGACGAGGAAGGCCGGTCAGGGAAACCTTGTTTTCAAGTTCCCGACTCACAAAGAGGAATGGGAACCTCCTCACAGGAAGCAGAACTTCTGCTCTTTAGGCTATTACACATTCCTCCGTGCGCCGGAAGCGCGCGTTCCATCCTTCCTGAAGCCGCGGTCCACCTCACCGGATTGCTTTTCTCGCGTCTCAACTCGAGGACAGGTCGTGCGGCCTGCGCGGTCACGCTTCCCGAGTGGTCGGACTCCGCAGAACTCTGAAAGGGGAGCCGAGAAGCCACTCCAGGCTGCGGTGGGAAGGAGGAAGGAGAAAAGAACTCGGCTCGCTAGCCGTCGCGGCGGAGGGGTTCTGTTTCCGGCGTGGCGGAGGGATTTGCAATACGTTAACTTCCGGAAGCGTCCTGGCGCTGGGAGGAAAGCCCTGAAGGAAACAATAACAAACGGCTGGAGAGAGCCATGGTCGAGCTTCTGGGAGCCACAGTTCCTGTCTGAGAAGATGCGCTGCAGCCCCTGTGAGGGGACGTGAGCGGGCTTGCCGGGCCTCACGCCGCCTTTCCCTGCTTGTGCCCTTCGGGGCTCCGCTGGCTGGAGCCATGGCTGGCGTGGGGCCGGGGGGTTACGCGGCCGAGTTCGTGCCACCCCCGGAGTGCCCGGTCTTTGAGCCCAGCTGGGAGGAGTTCACAGACCCTCTGGGCTTCATCAGCCGCATCCGGCCTTTGGCCGAGAAAACTGGTATCTGTAAAATCCGTCCGCCAAAGGTACCGGAGTCCGTGGAGGTGGGGGGGGGGGGGGAGAGGGGGGTTACTCC
>NW_008343559.1:303496-317698 GCF_000622305.1 Nannospalax galili | reverse complement strand
GAGGCCGGTTCACCCTGCTTGACTGTCGGCTGTGTCTGTCTGATTTTCCAGCAGTTGTAAGGTAGTTGTAGCCTCTGTTCCTTATTGGCAGTCTGGGTAGGAGGGCTGGGAAGCTGGAGCATGTCGTGTGGTACATCCTTAGGGTAGGAATTGACAGGCAGCAGGACCGTCTGCAAGCGAGATGTGCCACCTTGGAGAAGGCTCATGCCATGATGCTCATCAGGTGTGCCTTGAGTTTAGGGTGGGCCTCTACCTCCCAGTGAACCCTTGGGGGGGGGGGGGGGGGGGGGGGGGGGGGGGGGGCGACGGGCGTTACTCCGGGAGTTTTGGGTGTAAACTCTCCCTAGTTTCTTGGTAACTGGAAGCTGCGTTGGAGGAGGTTTTGCCTTGGTTTCTTCTGCAGGCTCGTCCTCTGTTGCATTTATTATTTATGGGAGAGACGGCGACAAGAACACAACGTGTGGGAATCGGTTCTCCCCTTCCACCTTGTGCTTCTCGGGGATGTCAGGCTTGGCGGTTAGCGCCCCGAGCCATCTCACCGACGCTCGTGTCCACTTTCAGACGCGAGAAAGTGGTGTCTCTGGGGTCTTTTCCGCCTAAAACTCGGGCTCCGAGACTTTTCTCTTATCACGGGCAAGGATAAGGCTTCAGGTCTTTGGCTGGTCGGTAAGGTGTTCGAAGTGTTATGGCCTAACCTCATGCACCATCCTTGTTGTGGTTCCCTGCAGAAACTCCACCTCTGTGGGCGTTTCTGTGTCTGAGCTAATGTTCAGTTTAGCAAACCTTTGCAGGCCCCTGCTCAGGTCTAGGGTTTCCCCCCCTTTTTTTTTTTTTTTTTTTTTTTATTCCCCCCCCCCCCTCCGTTTGGGGTTTTTTAAAAGGAAATCCACGAGACAAAATCAAAGACCAAAGGATTTGCCAAAATGGGGTCAACTTTGGCAGAATAATGAAGGTTCCCATTAGTTTTTTTTTTTTTTTTTTTTTTTAATCCCACCCCTCCTTCCGTCTGGGGTTTCTTAAAAGGTAATCCGAGCGCTAGTTGCCCCCAGGATGGCATCCCAGACAAAAACCCCAAGCTAATTACTGCTGCGATGAGAAAGTCGTCCCTGGGGATGGTAAAGAGTATCTGTTTTTAAAATGTAGAGGAATAGCAGGAATTGGTCAGTGATGGCAGTGGAAGAAAACGTTGAGATCCCTTGATGTAAGAAATTAAGGAACAAAGATCTCAGAGTTGTAATATAAAAAATTAAATTTGTGCATAGGTTGTTGGTTAATCATCCTGTTTTTAAGGTTAGGAAAGCAGATACTCCTTATTGATGAGAATTCCCAAGAGGTTAAGTGATATGCTCAAGGTCAAATGACTTTTTTTCTTTACTCATTAGACCGGTGCTTTCCAGATGGTGTTGCTGGGCTGGGGTTGTTGCTGAGTGGTGGAGTGCTCCAAGGCTGGGTTTCAGTCCTCAGCATCATGCAAGAAAACCCCCAAAACTGGTCTGCCTCAGGGTCAGCTAGATTTTGTTATAATATAGATGTTTTAATTAGGAGTAGAGTCAATTTCTGAATATAGAAGTTCTGGAATCTGCTTTTCTTTTTCAGCGTTGTTGCTGTTGGTGGTCAGGCTGTGTAGTCTAGTCCAGACCTGGAATTGCTGATCCTCCCCTCACCTCACCCCACCCCCAGTGCTAGGGTTACAGGCATGTGCCACAATTCCTAGTTGTTGGATCCTTGTTTTAAAAAAGTTTTATTTGATAAGGCTGATTTGTTTTACATAAGCTCATAGCATTTTGTTTGAATAACTTTGGAAAGCATAGTTTTGTATTGCAGGAGGGTAAGATTTTGAGAATTGCTTCTCTACATAATATTAAAATGAAAACTCCTATATAAAAATACTACTTTTGTCCCTACAGTAAAGACTTACAATATGCCAGTGTATTGTCATGATTTGTGGCATCTCCACCTTAACTAAATTATGCACTGCTTGCTTATATATCACTGTGTTCAAAAGGAACATTTCTTCCCATTTAGGATTGGCAACCTCCATTTGCATGTGAAGTAAAAACCTTTCGTTTCACTCCCAGAGTCCAGCGCCTGAATGAACTTGAGGTGAGTATTAGATGAATTAGATTAATTTTGTTTGTGTGTGGTGTTGGGAACCCAGTACTTTATACATGCTAAGCAAATGCTCTACTGTGGCTTTATAGCCCCAGCCTCCTAATAGTTTGTATTAGACTTTAAGTAGACAACTTTGACAAGCTCATGTACCAAGGCCCAGAGTTTGTGTTGGATTGAACAGTTACTTGATACTTGAGAGTCAGGTGTCTAAGTTTAAAAAGATTGGTTCAAGTAGTTACTACAGTTTTTATCACTTAACTGAGATAATAGGAAACTATTTTCTTTTGACAGTGTTTGTCATAGCGGGAAATCCAGTGCTTACTGGAATTCTTTTTGGTTTTGTATTCAAGGCTGGCCTTGAACTTGATATATAGCCCTGGATTACTTGCATCTCCTGATATCCCTGCCTCTCCCTCTGTTGGAATTACAAGTGTGCACTACAATGCCTAGTTATATGGTTCACCATATCAGTTGAAGCTATATTCTATCCTTAGCCCCCCTCCCTTTTTAAAAGATTTATTTTTATGTGCATGTGTAAGTGCCTAAATGTATGTGTATGCACATTTTGTGTGCCTGGTACCTGCAGAGGCCAGAAGTAGTTGTATCCCCTGGAGCTTGCACGGTGAGCCACCGTGTGGGTGCCAGGAACTGAACCCAGGTCTTAGCAGGAGCAGCAAGTGCTCTTAACTGCTGAGCCATTTCTCCAGGTTCCTCCTCCCCAGTTTTGAGCCAGAATCTTTCTCTGTAGCCAAGCTGGTCTGAAACTTATGATGTAGTCCAGGCTAACCTTGAACACATGGTAACCCTCCTGTCTCAATGTCCTGAGTGTTCTGTGATTACTGGCCCTTGCCATGATGTCAAACTCTGGATTTGGAATTTTTATTTCTAATTTTTTGAGATAGAGTCTCACCGTGCTGGGTTGGAATTGGCTATGTAGATCTGGCTGACTTGGAACAAACAGATATCTACTTGCCTCTGCCATGGTGTGTGCTACCATGCCTGGCAAAAGATAATGGGTCCCATTATTATATTTTCATACATATTGTTAGCTCTAAGAATGCAGACAGTAGCAGTTAGTTTGGGAAAGGAGTTGGCACATAATTATCCTTCAGGAATGAGGTTTATTAGGAGAAAGGGCCTCAAGACTATGATCCAGTGTTTAGGTGGGAAAGCATTAGAAACAAACAATAACAATTATATTAAAAACAGCATAAATAGGACCTTAAAGGGAAGGAGAAGCTTCCCTTTAAAACCTAGAGAGGACCTTCATTAAGCGGGATATCTTAAAGCAACAGAAAGAGAGAGAGCCATAGACAGGATGACAGGAGGAGGGGGTGGCACTGGGAGAGGGAGACTTGGGCACTTTTTTCTGGATTGGAGGCAAGGATAACAAAGGGCTTCAGACCTTTGGTAAGGTGCGTGAAGTGTTTTGATTTGACATGCTCTATACTGACGCACAGTCATTATCTAGAATCTCTACTTCTGTTGGCTATTTCTACAGCTAAGCCTGCTCTTAGTTTATCAAACCTTTGCAGGCAGCCACTTAATTTGTGGGAGTCAGTTCTCTTTCCATCATCCTGGTGGATCTAGTATTGAACTCAGGTCTTCAAGCTTGTGTACCAAGTGCTTTTACATGCTGAATCCTCTTGCTGGCCTGATTTCTTTCTCTTTCCCACCCCCAGTATTAGGGGATTGAATACGGGGCCTTGAGCGTGCTAGACAAATGATCTATGACTAAACTTTGTCACCAGGCCTGTATTTCTGATTTCTGCATTTTAATAATTTTAGGCAATGACTAGAGTGAGATTGGACTTCTTGGATCAACTGGCAAAATTTTGGGAACTTCAAGGATCTACTTTGAAGATCCCTGTGGTAGAGAGAAAAATCCTGGATTTGTATGCTTTAAGCAAGGTAAGGTCTGCACTTTGTTTAAAAATGGAACAGAGGAACTGAGATACAGCTCAGTGGTAGAGTGTGCCACACTCTAGGTCTAATCCCTAGCATGCTCAACACCATAAAGAAATTAAGCAGAGGTTTGTGAATTTATGAAATTAAGAATTTTAAATAATCTTGGTGGGAAACATTGTTTCTAATGTAGATTTGTTTGGCAGTGAAATGTATATATGAATAAACAGGAATGATAGGGTTTAAAAAAACATTTTTATGTGTATGAGTGTTTTGCCTGCATCTATGTTATGTGTACCACATTTATGCTTCGTGCCCTCAGAAGCTAGAAGAGGGTGTCATATGCCTTGAAAATGGAGTTATAGATGGTTGTGAGCCACCCTGTGGATATTGGGAACTGAACACCATTCCTCTGCAAAGATCAGCAAATGCTCTTAACCACTGAGCCATCTCTTTAGCCCCTGTTCCGTGTTCCCGCTCCTTTTTTTCCTTCTTCTTTTTTTGAAAGAGTCTCATTATGTAACTCTTGCCTGGAACTTGGTTATATAGACCAGTCTGGCTTTGAACTCAGATCTGGCTGCCTCTGCCTCCTGAGTACTGGGATTAGAGGCGTGTGCTAACATGCATGGCTTTATTAACTTTTTGAAGATAGCTTTAAAAGCTGTTTATAGTGAGTCCCAGGTCAGTATAGGCTGTAGATTGGGACCCTGACTCAAAAAAAAAGAGAGAAAAGAAAAGTTGGGCCAGTAAAATGGCTCAGTGGGTAGAGGAGTAGAGGTGCTTGTCTGTAAGCTTGGTGACCTGAATTTGGTCACTGAGACTCACATAAGACAAAAAAGATAATACACATAATACAAGAGAGCCATCTCCCAAAAGCTATCCTCTGATCTTTACATGCTTGCTCTGGTACATGTGCTGCCATGCACATATACATCCAAAAGAATAAATAAAATGTAATTTTTAAAAAGCTATTAAGTTGGGCATGGTAGCACACTCCTGTAATCTTTGCATTTGGGAGGCAGATGCAAGAGGATACTGCAGGTTCAGTACCATCTTGGTTTACATAGCAAGTTCCAGGCCAGCCATGCTCCTACATGGTAAGATAAGTAAGACCATATCTTTTAAAAAACAAACAAGGAAGGAGACTTGTATAATGTGTTAGGAGATTACTAGTTAATGACTCAGATGAGTGTGTTGTCTGATACACAATATGAAAAAGAAACACTCATCTAATGGAGTGTGCTGAGGGTACAATACCTTTTTTTTTTAAAGATCTTTTTTTGGGGGTGCTTCAAAGCATTGATTGCCCTCCCCCCTTCAAATACAGACATCTTCAGGGGTATGATATCTTTTGCTGAGTTTGTCATCCTTTTTTCTTACGTCTTTCTATTTTCAGATTCTCATGTAGTCCAGGCTGACTTTGTTCACTATGTAACTGAGGGAACCTGGAGCTGTGATACTCCCCTGTCTCAGGTGCTGGGGATTGCAGGTGTGCATCACCATGCCTAGCTGTCTCCCTGTTCTCTGTAGAAATTTTCACACATTAAAAAGAATGCATGAGGTGGGGCTGGAGAGAGAGTGCAGCGGTTAAGAAAACTGTTCTTGCAGAAGACCCAGACTTGAATCCCAGCACCCACATGGCAGCTAACAACTGTCCGTAACTTCAGTTCCAGGGGATCTGACAATCTCTTCTGTCCTCCTCGGGCATTGCACGACATGGGTGCACTTACCATGCAGGCAATACACGCATACACATAAAAAAAAATAATACTTTTTTTAAAAAAAAGAATACATGAGGCTGGGGATATAGATTAGTTTTTAGACTGATTACATAGTATGCATGATTCCCCAGCACCACATTAAACTGAGCTTAGTGGTACATGCCTATAAATCAGAGTTTGGGAAGTAGAGGTAGGAGGATCCAGAGGCTTAAGGTCATCTCTTAACTGTATAATGAGTTTGAGGCCAGCTTGGATTACATGGGACCGTAAAAAGAAAAAGAAAAAAAATTGCAGGGCATTGTGGTGCACAGCTTTAATCCCAGAACTCAGGAGGCAGAGGTAGGTGGATCTCTGTGAGTTAAAGGACAGCCATGGCTATATAGTGATACCCTGTTTCAAAAGAAGAAAACAGAGGAGTTGGAGAAATAGTTCAGTGCATCATTCTGACCTCTGCAGGCATTGTATAACTATGAGTGCACGTAGATATATGTAAGCAAAACACTCATACAGATAAGAAAAAGAAAAGTTTAGACCCTTTTCCCCCAAATTTGTTGATTTCATCACTTTATGATATGAATAGAAGTTGCTGACCTACAACAGATTTTAGATTTTATTTTTATTTTATGTGTGTGTTGTACATGTATGGAGATAACCACATGTGTGCCTACTGCCCTACTAATATTTCTAAAAAGGGTAAAATAAAAGACATTTCTTATGATATTACTTATTTATTTGTTTATTTATTTGTTTGTTTGTTTGTTTCTTTATATTTGAGATGGGGGTCTCTCTGTAGCCCCAGCTGGCCTGGAACTCACTGTAGACCCGTCTGGCCTCGATCTCATAGAGGTCTGCCTGCCTCTCCCTTACTGAGTGCTAAGATTAGAGGCATGTGCTACTACACCTGGCAACTTTTTAAAAAAATTGTGTGGTACACATGGGTGCTTATGATGTGTATGTGAACACATGTACCACGGTGCACATGAGGTGGTTAGAGGACAGCTCTTAGAAGTTGGTTTTCTCCTTCCACTGTGGGTTCCAGGGATTGAACTCTGGTTGTCAAGTGTGTGCCCACAAGTGCTTTTAACTTGCTTGCCTGAGTAATACACTTTTACAAAATCAGGCGTAAAATGGAAGTTATTCTCTTTTTTTCTCCACACCATTCCCACTCCTACCTAGTCACTTTGTTTTTTTTTTTTTTTTAGCTGTTTTTGATTTTGAATTCTACATTTCAGATTAATATGCTTAGGACATTTTACTTTTCAGTTCTATATACTGTGCACTAATTTCTTACTATGAGCTGTAGGTCTAAAAGATTTTAAATCTAGGACAATCAGATGGCTCCACAGGTAAAGTACTTTGCCATAACCCTGTTGAACTGACATCAATCTTCAGAGCCCATGTGAAGGAAGGCAGACAGGAGAAAAATGACTCTGTAAGCTTGTCCTCTGACCTCCACACATGTGCTGTGGCATGTGTCCATGCCCTATCATAAACACAATAATAAAAATGATCTTAGCCAGGCGTGGTGGCCGCATGCCTTTAGTCCCAGCACTCAGGAGGCAGAGGCAGGTGGATCTCTGGGTTCAAGGCCAGCCTGGTCTATATAGTGAGTTGCAGGCCAGTTTTATTTTTTGAACACTTTATGCCCCTTATCCTCTGTTACTGTAGTTACACAACCCCTCCATTCCCCACCTTCAGTCTCATGTATCCCAGGCTGGCCTCTAACTTGATGGGTAGATTAGGATGACCTTAAGCTTCTGACCTTCCTGTCTCTACTTCCTCTGAGCCATCTCTCTAAAGTACCTTATTTTAGGATTTTTGTTCATTTTGTTACATAAACATATCTTATGTCTGCATTTTTCTTTTTCTTTTTTGAAACAAGGTCTAGTGTAACTTAGGGTGGTTTTCACTTTGCTATGTAACTGGATTGGCTTTCAATCTGATCCTCTTTTCTCCACCTCCTGAGTGCTGGGCGATACATACACCTGACTAGGATTTTATTTATTTTTATTTTATGTTTATGAGTGTATTGCCTGCATGTGTGAAAGTGCACCCGTGTCGTGCAGTGCCAAAGGAGGTCAGAAGAAGGCATCGAATTTCCCTGGAATTAGAGTTACAGACAGTTGTTAACTACCATGTGGGTGCTGGGAATTGAACCTGTGTCCTCTGTAAGAGCAGTCAGTACTCTTAACCACTGAGCCATCTCTCTAGCCCTTGCTCTTTTAAAGATTAATTTATTCATTCTGTTTTGTGTGATGTGATTAATGTGTGTGTGTCTATGTTTGTATTCTAACTGAATATATATTCAGTATATGTATATGCACCACATGTGTGAAGGTACCCACAGAGGCTAGAAGAGGCTGTCAGATCCTCTGGAACTGGAGTGACAGGTGGTTTGCGAGCCACCTGATATGGGTCCTGGGAACAGAACTTGGGTCCTCTGCAAGAGCAACAAGTGCTCTTAACTGCTATGCCATTTCTCTAGCCCCCCTTGTTTTAAAAAATGTGTGTGTGTGTGTGTGTGTGTGTATGTGTGTGTGTATGTGTGTACGCATATATGTACAGGTGCCCTTGGAGGCCAGAAGAGGAGGTCAGAGTCTCTGGAACAGCTTGAATCACTGCCAGTTGTGAGATACCTGATATGGGTGCTGGGAACTGAACTCAGGTCCTCTGCAAGCACTTTTAACTGTTGAAATGACTCTAAGCTCCCCTGAGTGGTTCTTTCTGTTGTTTGGGTTTTTTTTGTTTTTTTTTCACCATCACATCCAACTTGTTTTTTAATCTGGTTTCATACTGTTGGGTCCTTAAGAATGTATACCTTAGTTTAGTGCATAGTTTTCTCACACTGTGTAATTTACAAAGTATAAATTTATTAAAGTCCTATGTTTGAAGATGGATTCAATAACTTAAAGGTTTAATACCTCCAAAAGTCATTGTCTCCATTCCTTTGTATGTTAACATAATACCAGTTTGGTCATATATTTGATGAAAGGAAATGTTATAGCATTTTTATAGTTAGCAGACAAGATTAGGATGCCAGAATTTTACTTTCCCTAAAATTTAGGGGAAAGAAACTTTTTTGAGACAGTCTCACTGTGTAGCCCTGACTGGCCTGCAACTCAACAGAAATCTGTGTGCCTCTGCCTCCTGAATGCTGGGATTAAAATCATTCACCACCATTTCTGGCGAAACTTTTTTTTAGTATTTTGTGTGTGTGTGTGTGTGTGTGTGTGTGTGTGTGTGTGTGTGTGTAAAGATAGGTAGAGGACGACTTCTAGGAGTTCGTTCTTTCCTTACTCTACATTCTTTTAAGATTGTGTAAGATGGAGGTTAGGATGCTTGACTCTAACTTCTTTGCCTAAATATTTCCTTTGTTTTCAGGTTGTTGCCAACAAAGGAGGTTTTGAAATAGTCACCAAAGAGAAGAAATGGTCTAAAGTGGGTAGCCGCTTAGGATATCTGCCAGGAAAAGGAACTGGGTCTCTTTTGAAGTCACACTATGAAAGAATTCTCTACCCATATGAGCTTTTCCAGTCTGGTGTCAGCCTTATGGTGAGATGATATATCATTGTTCTTAGAGTGGATAAATCCAGTTTACCAAGTATAAATTTCACATGGTGTTTACCCTAAGCTATATGTTTGTGTATAGCAAAGTGGGATAGCTTTCTCTAAGCACCAAAATTTGAGAAGAAAAAGTTTTAAAAATCGGGGCTGGAGAGATGACTCCATGGTTAAGAGCACTGAGTACTCTTTACAGAGGACCCAGGTTTGGTTCCTAGCACCCACATGGCAGTTAACAACCATCTATAACTCCAGTTCCAGGGGATCCAGTGCCTCCTTCTGACATTTGCACGACATGGGTGCACTTACACGCAAGCAATACACTTATACACACAAAATAAAATTAAATATTTTTTTTAAAGTTTAAAATTTTTTAGTGGTTTACAAAATCAAGGATAATGGGAATGAAGGGTGTTTTCTTATATCTATGTGTCTATCTATTGATCAATCAGTTGAACTCACTATTTAGGTTGGCCTGCAACTCACTATATAGACCAGGCAGGCCTTGAATTAACAGAGATCCACCTGCCTCTGCCTTCCAAGTGCTGGGATTAAAAGTAAGTGCTATGACTTCTAGCTCGGTTAGAATTTTTTTTTTTTCCTTCCGGTCTTTTTGAGACAAGGTCTCCCTATAGCCCCAGCTGGCCTGGAACTCACTATGTAGACCAAGTTTTCCTTGAACTCAAAGAGATCCAACTGCCTCTGCCTCCTGAGTGCTGGGAGTGCCACCTCATGTGCTATCATGCCTGGTAGAACTGAGATAGAGTTTACATGCCTTAGAACCCGCTCATTGTAAGTACACAGTTGGTATATTTTAATAAATATATATTTTATGTGCATGAGTGTTTCGTCTACATGTATGTAAGTGGACTCGTGTCACGCAGTGCCTATGGAAGCCAGAAGAAGGTGTTGGATCTGCTGGAACTGGAGTTACAGACAGTTCTTAGTGGCCATGTGGGTTCTGCAAACCAAACTTGGATCTTCTACAAGAGCAACCAGTGCTCTTAACTTCTTAGCCATCTGTCCAGTCCTGTCCATAATGTAGTTTTAGTGTAGTTTTCATCCAGTCAAAAAATTCTGTGATCTTTTGTAATCAACTCCTGTTCCTAGTCCTGAAACCCAGCTCTCTTAATCTGCTTTCTGGGTGAGGAACTTATGCATTTTTAGAAATTTACTATAGGAAATCATACAGTAGGTTTTATATCTGATTCTTTCAGTTATTCTGAATTTTTTCTTTTGTTTTATTTTTGAGACAGGGTCTCTGTAGCCCCAGCTAGCCTGGAACTCAATATAGACCAGGCTGGTCTTGACCTCACAGAGTTCTGCCCACCTCTGCTGGGATTAAAGGTGTATGTCACCACACCCAGCCTCTCTGATTTTTCTCACAAGTATCAGTACTTCATTCCTTTGTATAGTTGAATACTTTTCCATTGTATAGACATACCAAGTTTTGTTACTTATAGATAGATGGATTGTTTCCACTTTATGGTGATTATGAATAATGCCACACACACAATGTCTTTGTGTACTTAGATTTGTCTCTTTTGGGTAGATGCCTAGCAGTAGAATTGCTTGATTACATCCTGTTTATGTTTAACTTTAAAAAAAATTTTTTTTCTTTTTTTAAATTTTAACTTAAAAGTTTCAGATTGTGTGAGTGTTTTGCCTGAATGTATGCAAATGTACCCATGTTATACAATGCCTGTGGAGGCTAGAAGAGGGCATCAGATCCCCTGGAACAGGTGTTACAAACGATTGTTAGCCACAGTGTAGATACTGGGAACTGAACCCAGGTCCTCTTAACAGCTAAGCCATCTCTCAAGCCCCTCTTCCCCCTTTTTTAGTGATTTATTCATTTTTTATTTATGTTTGTGTATAGATGTCTGAGGAGGCCAGAGGGTGTTGGATCCCCTGGAACTGGCATTATAGGTGGTTGTGAGCCACCTGATATAGGTACTGGGATTCAAACTCTGGTCCTCTGTAAGAGTAGTAAACACTCTAACTGCTGAGATGTCTCTCCAGCCCATTACTCTCTTGTCCACTTACTCTGAGTGATCCCTTTTGTATTCCCAACTATATCTCCTTGTACTAAACTATCTTTTATTCTCTTTCTGATGAACCAGTGAGTTTAATTAGGTTTATTTCCAGGAGCATGGGCAACTTACCTGTAGCTATACCACTAAAGATGTTTCTCCCTCTTCCAGCAATCATTAATTGCCCATAGATCCTCCGGAAGCAGGGGGCTTCCTGAGCACCTCCTTTATTCCATGACTATGTTGATAGATCCAATTTTGTGTAGGTCCTATGCATGTAATCCAAGCTGCTGAAAGTTGAAGAGTGTAAGAACCAAGCCATACCAGAAAGATAGCGTTGCATGTTTATACCTTCCTCACCTTTTTTTTTTGTCTTTTTGAGACAGGGTCTTCCTGTAGTCCCAGCTGACCTGGAACTCGATATGTAGACCAGCCTGGCCTTGAACTCACAGAGATTCGCCTGCCTCTGCCTCCTGACTGCTGGGACTAAAGGTGTGCGCACCACGCCCAGCTTCCTCTCTTCTTAACATTGTTTCTACCTTCTCTTCTCTGACGTTGCCTGAGCCTTGGAGAGAGGGTGGTATAGAGTTCTTGTTGAGGCTGAACATTAAACAACCTCTTATTCTCAGCACTTTACTAGGTATGAGCCTTTCCAGTAACTGCCACACATTACTTTAAAGAAGCTTATCTGATCAAAGCAGATAGTAGCACTAACCCATGGTAATAAATTTAAACATTTAGAAAGTAATTTTGACAGCCATGTCCATTTAGCAAAAGAGCAGTAACTCCCTTACTAGAGCCTATCTCCCCAGCCATAGGCTTTTTAATTAGGTTTATTTTACAAAGGTGATTTCCCTTCTGTGCAGAAGACCTCAGATACAATCTTAAAGTCATTAGTTGCCACCATGACAGTTAATGCCACTGTTGAATCATGTTTGACAGGTTGGTAGTGTACCATGTAGGGTTCATATTGAGTAACATTGTTGGACAAGCCAGTGTAGTGGTTCATGCCTTTAATCCTAACATAGGCAGTTCTCTGTGAGATGGAGGACAGCCTGGTCTAGGTTGTGAGTTCCAGGCCAGCTGGGGCTACAGGGAGACCCTGTCACAAATAAATAAATAAATAAATAATAAATAAATAAAAAATTTGGGACAAATCTCCCTAACAACTACATAGCACCTTCCAGCGCCATGAAAACTAGTAGGGAGAAGGCTTCCAGCTCAATTCAATCTGTTTTAACTTTTTAAAACTTTGTGGGATTTTTTTTTTTTTTTTTGGTGTGTAGGTGGGTGTACCTTTGTGAAGGCCAGAGGTCAACCTTGGATGTTATCTCCCCCAGATACTTAACTTTCTCTGCCATGCCTGGCTTGTTTTAAACAAGGGATCTCAGTAACCAACTCAGCACCTCCTGCTTGTAAAGGGAGGAGTTTATTGACTGAGCAGTTTCCCTAGTCCTATGATTAACTCTTTACGAAACTGCCAAATTGTTTTCTAATATGCCTCCTGTACTGTGTTGTATTCATCTACCAGTAATGTAGAGGCTTTTGGTTTCTCTATGTCCTAGCCATCACTTCATAGTGTCAGTTTTCTGGATTAAAACAATTCTAGTATGTATGTAGTCATAGCTTATTGCAGTTTTATTTTTCGTTTCTTTTTATTATTTTTTAATTTTATGTGTATGAGTGTATTGCCTGCATGTATGTAGATATACCTGTGTTGTGCAATGCCTGCAGAGGTCAGAAGATGGCGTTGGATCTCCTGTAACCAGAGTTAACACACAGTTGTTAGCTGCCATGTGGGTGATGGGAATTGAACCTAGGTCTTCTGTAAGAGCAGAGAGTAGTAGTACTCTGAACTCCTGAGCCATCCCCCCACCTTTTTTTTTTTTTTTTAAAGACAGTGTCTTGTGGCACTTAAAGAAATATAGGGCTTTTACAATTAAGTTTAACTTTTTTTTTTTTTTTTTTTTTGAGACAGTTTCACTCCATAGTCCTGACTGACTTGGAATTCTTATCTAGACCAGGCTGGCCTTGAACTCATAGAGATCTACTTGCTTCTACCTCCAGAGTGCTAGGATTTAAGGATTGTGCCACCACACCAGGCGTAGGTTTATTTATCCTTTATATTTAGATCTGTGATATATTTTGAGTCAGTATTCATTTATTTTATGTGTATGAGTGTATTGCCTGCATGTGTGTAAGTACATCAGTGTTGTGCTTCCCATGGATGTCAGAAGAAGGTATCAGATCCCCTGGAACTGGAGTTATGGACGGTTGTTAGCTGCCATGTGGGTGCTGGGAATCAAACCCAGGTCCTCTGCAAGAGCGCCAGTGCTCTTAACTGCTGAGCCATCTCTTTCCAGCCCCTGAGTCATTAAAATTTGATGGAGTAAGGATGGAGTATATGAATTCTCATTTGTACCCACACCATTGTTTTATTTTTTATTGTATTTGTTTTTGTTGAGACAGGGTCTTGCCATGTATTTCTGACTGGCCTGAAACTTGATGCATGACCAGGCTGGCCTTAAACAACCAGTGATCCTCCTGCCTCAACCACCTATGTCTGGGATTTGTCTTGGTACCTTTGTTTCCAGTGAGTTGACCCTAAGTGTATGTGCTTATTTCTGTATTGTTTCATTGATCTAGGTAGACCCTGATATATGGAGTTTATTTTCTGTGGTTTCAGTCACCCTGGATAACCATAGTCTAAAAATATTAAGTGGAGGGCTAGAGAGATGGCTCAGTGGTTAAGAACACTGTTCTTGCAAAAGACCCCAGTTCAAATCCCAGCACCCAATGGCAGCTAACAACTGTCCATAGCTCCAGTCTCAGGGGATCTGACAGCCTCTTCTGACCTCTGTGGGCATTGC
>NW_008343559.1:262002-303373 GCF_000622305.1 Nannospalax galili | reverse complement strand
TAAAAAATTAAGTGGAAAATTCCAGAAATACATAATCCATGAGTTTCATTTACATTTCATTTTGAATAATATAAAGTCTAGTACTTTTCCTACCCAGGTTATCAATCATCTCTTTATCTCTGCCTTTTAGATAATTATGAGCCATTTATTAGATTTACTGTTGGAATTACACCCCCCCCCCCCATTTTACTTGCTAATGATCCCAAAGAACAAGTGTAATGATGTTGACAATTTAGATATGCCAAAGAGAAAAGCTCTAAATTTAGAGCAATAAATTTAGGTAGAAAGGTGAAAGTATAATAAAATATTTTGAGTACAAGAGACAACAATTTTATGACATTATATACTGCTGTAGTTTATTTTTTTCTAATTTTATTCATTATTTTTTATTTTATGTTGTTGAGTGTTATGCCTCCATGTAAGTAAGTGCACCTGTGTCGTGCAATGCCCATGGAGGACAGAAGATGCTGTCAGATCCTTTGGAACTGAAGTTATGGACAGTTGTTAGCTACCATGTAGGTGCTAGGATTTGAACCTGGATCTTCTGCAAGAACAGTCAGTGTTCTTAACTGCTGAGCCATCTCTCCAGCCCCTGTAGTTTTATTTTTATTGTTAGCATCTTGTGCCTATTTTAGAAGTTGAAATTTATCATAGGTAATACATGAACAGTATAAAACATATAGGGTTCAGCACCATGCACAATTTTAGGCATCTACTGGGGATTTGGGGATGAATGTATTCCCACAGATAGGAGGAACTACTGTATATCTACCCTATCACCAGTACACACTATCTCTTTTTAAAGATTTATTTTGTCTGTGTCTGTGGCAGGGTATGTGCCCACGAGTACAGATACCCATGGACGCCAACAGTGTCAGATCCTCCTGGAGCTGGAGTTAGAGGTGGTTGTGAGTTATCCAACATAGGTGCTGGAATTGGAACTTGGGTCCTCTCCAAGAGCAGTACACACACCTTAACTGCTAAGCCATCTCTCCAGTCACTATTGCACTTTGAATATTGTTCTTTGTTTAATTTTATTTATTATTTTTATTTTGTGTATGAGTGTATTGCCTGCATGTATGTGAGCGCACCCGTGTTGTATAATGCCGCAAAGGTCAGAAGAGGGCTTCGGATTCCCCTGGAACTGGAGTTAAGGATGGTTTGTAGCCACCATGTGGGTGCTGGGAATTCAACCTGGGTCCTCTGCAAGAGCAGTCAGTGCTCTTAACTGCTGAGCCATCTCTCCAGCCCCGAGTATTCTTTTATAGTCAGAATTGATACTCAGTAGTGTAAGTTCTCTAATTTTGTTTCTTCTATTTTCAAATTACTTCAAACAGTTTCAATATTTTCACATGTATTCTAGCATTTGTATTTGATCTCTATGAATGAAGTCCTGCTGAGAATATGGGGAAAAACTGAGTCCTAGGAGCAGGGTGTGGTAATGCATGCCTGTAATCAGGGATGTACACAGGAAGATCAGAAATTGAAGGTCATTCTGTGTTACCTTGGGAGTTTGAGGTTGCAGAAGACCCTTTCTGAAAAACAAAATAGAAATCTTGCTTTGTGAAAGATTGCTTTGAACCTATAAGATACTGAGAATTGCTCTCTGGTCTCCTGTAGTTTTAGGAACTTACTGGAAATTTGTCTTTATTTTTCCATTCTTATATTTGATTTTTTTTGGTGAATTTGCTTCCTTTTTTTGTGTTCTTACCCATTAGGGGGTACAAATGCCTGATTTGGATCTTAAAGAAAAAGTGGAGCCTGAGATTCCCAGCACTGATACCCAGACTTCTCCAGTTCCAGGAACAAGAATGAGTATTCTGCCAAAGAGAACAAGACGTGTCAAGTCTCAGGTACTTATCAATGTCCATGGGCCATTAAAAATAGATTTTTATTGTGTGTTTGTGTGTGTGTGTGCACATAAGTATACACATACCATGGTGCCCATGTTGATGTCAGAGAACAGTTTGCAGGAGTCAGGTCTCTCCTACTGTCTAGGTCTTGGGGATCAAACTCAGGCTGTTGGGCTTGGAGACAAATGTGTTTACTTGCTGAGCCAGCTCACCAGCCCTTGTGGACCATTTTAATAGGATTTTTTTTTTTTTTTGGTATATTTTGAGATAGGATTTCATGAACGTAGTAGGTAGTAGGTTTTTTTTGTTTTTTGTCTTTTTGAGATAGGGTCTCCCTGTAGTCCCAGCTGGCCTGGAACTCACTATGTCGTGCTGGGATTAAAGGCGTGCACCATCATGCCCAGCCATAAACTTAATAGTTTTAAGTGCATTGACCATGTATAGCTATTTTCAGGTCATGGGAGATCATTTGTACACTGTTAACACTTCAAAAGATATATTTTCCATTACCTTTTTTTTTGGTCTTTTTGAGACAGGGTCTCCCTGTAGCCCCAGCTGGCCTAGAACTCACTATGTAGACCAGGCTGGCCTTGAACTCAGCCTGTCTCTGCCTCCCCAGCGCTGGGATTGAAGGCGTGCGCTACCATGCCTGGCCCATTCACCTTTTAAGTGAAGAAATTGTGAAGTTTAGTGTAAAAGTATAATTTGATTTAGAAAACTGATAACTTGGCTGATTTTTGACAGGGTGACAAATCCCAGGGTCACTAGGTGCTGCAGTGCCAATTGCACAGACATTGATGAATTTTTGTACATTTAAAAAAACTTTATTATTTTTGTTTTATGTATATGAGTGTATTGCCTGTGTGTATATGTGCACTCATGTTGCACAATGCCCACTAAGGTCAGAAGAGGGCATCAGATCCCCTGGAACCAGAGTTATAGAAGGTTGTTAGCCATCATATGGGTGCTGGGAATGGAACCTGGGTTCTCTGCAAGAGCAGCTAGTGCTCTTAACCGCTGAGCCATCTCTACAGCCCCAAAGTTTTTGTACATTCTAATTATTGCTATGGTTTGCAGTAAAAAATGTTTTTGTTTCTACCTACTGTTCTTTATTTTTCAGAGCTGAGAGCCAAACCCAGGGCCTTGTGCTTACTAGACAAGTACTTCACAACTGAGATAAATCCCCACCAACCCCTAACATTCTTTTTTTTGGGGGGGTGGTCTTTTTGAGACAGGGTCTCCTTGTATCCCCAGCTGGCCTGGATTCGCTATGGAGACCAGGCTGGCCTCGAACTCAGAGAGGTCTCCCTGCCTCTGCCTCCCAAGTGCTGGGATTAAAGGCATGTGCCACCATGCCCGGCCACCCTAACAATCTTTCAGAAATAGAATTTTTCTTTGTGTGCACGGTGTGCTTGTGTGTGCTGATGGATATGCATGTGCTGATGGATATGCATGTATGTGGAGGCCAGAGGTCAATGTTGGTTAAGTGTCTTTCCCAGTCAGTTTCTACCTTATTTTTTGAAAAGGACTGTCAGTAAACCTGGAACTTACCAGTTGGTTAGACTAGCTAGCCAGAGAGCCCTGGGGATGCTTCTTTCTCTGCTATCGAGCCATGGGATTATAAGGAATATACCACCACACCTGGCTTTTACATGAGTACTGAGGATCCAAACTCATATATTCATGCTTATGCAGCAAGCAATTTATCCATTGTGGCAACTCTCCAGACCCCAGCTCTTCTTTTCTATTTATTTTGAGACTGGGTTGTACTTAGAATGTTTTGTTTTAGAAAGACCTATGCCACCATGCCTGCCTGAGACTGGCTCTTTCTGCATTGCCTGAGCTGGCATTGAACTTCATCTATAGCCCAGATTCACCTTGAACTTGTGATTTTTCTTCCTCAGCTTGCTGAGTAGTTGAGACTACAGGGTATGTCCCCAGACCTAGCTTTGTTGTGTGTGTACTTGCCTTAGTTTGGTTTCTGTTGCTATGTTAAAAACTGACCAAAACAGTTTGGGGGAGGAAAGGGTTTTTTTGGTTTTTTGGTTTTTTTGCCTATGGGTTAAAGTCCATCATCAAGGGAAGGAAAAGCATGAACTCAAGGCAGGAGGAACTTGAAGCATAAACCATAGGAGGAATGTTATTTATTGGCTTGCTCAGGTAGTTTTCTTACAGAACCCAGGCCTCCTGCTTAGGGATGGCACTGCCTACAGTGGACTGCCCCTCCCCCAATCCCCCCCATCAATTAACAGTTAAAAAAAAAAAAAGCCTCATGGATCTGGTACAGGCCAACTAGGAAATTCTTCAGTTGAGGCTCCCTCTTCTTTCTGCAAGAGCAATAAATGGTCTTAACTGCTGAGCCATCTCTCCAACCCTTTTATAAAAAAAAGGAAAAAAAGAAAAACAACAGGGTTTCATGTATCTTAGGCTGGCCTTAAACTTGATATGTTGCCAAGAATGATCTTGAACTCTAGATACGCCAGCCTCCAACTTGGGAATACTAGGATTACAGGCTTGTATACCATACTTGCTTTATACTGTTTTGACCTTTGTGACCTTTGTGCTTGAACCAACTGAGCTATGTCACTAACCTTCATTGACTTTTTTTTTTAATTTTTATTTTATGTGTATAAGTGTTTGGCTTACATTTATATATGTGTAGCATGTGTGTGCAGTGCGGGCAGAGGCCAAAAGAGAGGGTTGGATCCTCTGAAACTGAAGTTACAGACAGTTGTAAGCCTCTGTATGGATATTAGAAACTGAACTTGTGTCCTCTGCAAGAGCAGTAAGTGCTGGTTACCACTGAGCCATCCCTTCAGCCCTGTTTTTCCTTTTTCTTTTTAAGTTTATTTTTATTGTGTGTGGATGTGTGTGCTATAGCACCTACATGTGTAGGGCAGAGGACGACTTGTGGCATTCTAGGGATCAAACTCAGGTCATTAACCTTGACTGTAAGTTTTTACCTTATGAGCCATCTCTAGCATTTGAATAATTTTTCTATACCTTCAATTTGTATTTCACATTCTTCTATCCCATGGATTCTTAGATTTGGGCTATTGATTTTGTATCTTAGAGTTTTTGAAGTATGTGAGTATTGCCTGCCTGTATGTAAGTGCACCCATGTCATGCAGTGCCCATGGAGGTCAGAAAAGGCCATTGGATTCCCTGGAACTGGACTTACAGATAGGTTGTTAGCCACCATGTGGGTGCTGAGAATTGAACCTGGGTCCTCTCAAGGACAGCCAGTGCTCTTAACGGCTGAGCCATCTCTACTTCCTGCCCCTTTTCAATTCTTTTTTTTTTTTTTAATTGAAATTTTGTATATTTCATACAGAAAATCATCTTTATACCCTCTTCACCTTTGGCACTGTTCTATAGGGGTCCCCCCTCCGACTAGAATTCATTCATTTTGTCATTTGTGTTAAGGCCTGTCATGTCAAGTTAGTGTTCCCAGATGTTCCTCAGTACAAGTTCATCTACCAGGGTTTAGTCAGCCTGTGTAGAGTCTTTCCCTTCAAGGAGATCAACTCTTCCTCACCCAGCAGTAATCAGCTGCCAATAATTCTACAACTAAGATTGGAGCTTGCTGTCCATTTCCACAGTTCTGTGCTGGGTTTTTGTCTGCTTAAGTTTGCATGGGTCTTGTGCTTGCTGACATCGTTGCTGTAGGTTTGTATGAGAAGGGTCCCAGGCGCCTGTAGGACCATTTCTATATGGTCCTACACTACCTCCCTGCCTCTTAGAATCTTTCTGTCCCCTCTTCCGCAATGGTTCGTGAACCCCAAGTGGGGGGAACCTCAAAATAGGAGTCTAGCCAAGGATGCATACTCTGTAGACTCTTACTCTCTGCGTTTTGGCCATTTGTGGCCTTTTGTGTTCCTGGCCCTCTGTTGCATGAGGGAGCTTTGTTGATGAGTATTGAAAGATGCATTAGTGTTCTCTTCATCCCTTGTTCTGTGTTCTGTGAGTCTTAGGTGTAGAGGATGCATCCTAGATGTAACACTTAGGCCTGGGCAGTTCACAGAGAATCTCTGTGTATGACCAGTGGTATAATTCTGTAATCTGTGTCTGTTGAAAAAGAAGCTAATTTGATGGGTGGTGACTAGGATACTTGTCTGTAAATTTAAGGATCCATATTTTGCACATAGTAAGAAATTACATTTGACTAGGGATACGAGAGCCTTGGGTTTTCTCTAAGATCTATGACCTCTCCAGCTATGTGCATTTGGCTGTGTTTACAGTATCACACATGAGTTTCCTCCCACTGAGTGGACTTTAAGTTCAATTAGGTAGCTGTTGATCACCCCCAAGATAAAAGTGCCACTACTGCATCAATGTCATTTGCTGTGCTGGTCGTTGATGTGGTTTTTAGGCCTGGAAGCTAGGGTTGGACCATTGATTGATGTTCTCCCTTAGCAGCTTGTGTAGTGCTCTCCAAAGCTATGAGAGCTAGCCTTCAGGGGACATGGCTTCCAGGTCAGTTCCAGCTCCAAAGCTATGAGAGCTAGCCTTCAGGGGACATGGCTTCCAGGTCAGTTCCAGCTCCAAAGCTATGAGAGCTAGCCTTCAGGGGACATGGCTTCCAGGTCAGTTCCAGCTCCAAAGCTATGAGAGCTAGCCTTCAGGGGACATGGCTTCCAGGTCAGTTCCAGCTCCAAAGCTATGAGAGCTAGCCTTCAGGGGACATGGCTTCCAGGTCAGTTCCAGCTCCAAAGCTATGAGAGCTAGCCTTCAGGGGACATGGCTTCCAGGTCAGTTCCAGCTCCAAAGCTATGAGAGCTAGCCTTCAGGGGACATGGCTTCCAGGTCAGTTCCAGCTCCATTGCTCCAAATCCTGTGTCCAAAGTACATGACCTGTCTTTAGCAATAGGGTCTTACCATCAAGTGCTGGGAGGCAGTCAAGAACTGTGGCAATAGCCTGTGTAATTTTGGGAGTCTCTGTAATTTTGGGACTACCCTGGCCAACAACTCAAAGGAAGGTTTCTCCTGTCCTGCACTGTTTCTTGTTATGTAGTCTTCAGCTATACTCATGGACTTATGTAGGGATAATGTATGAGTAATTTTTCAGTAGGTTTTTGGACTAAGACGATTCCCTTTGTTGTTTTTTTTTTTTTTTTTAATACTAGCTAGGCATTATTTATATCTCCTCTTTTTCTCCCTGCCCTTCCCATTTAAAGTATCTCATTTATTCCCTTTTTCCCTTGAAAATTTTTTTCTTTTTTTGGTCTTTTTGAGACAGGGTCTTCCTAAAGTCCCAGCTGGCCTTGAACTCACAGAGATCTGCCTGCTTCTGTCTCCCAAGTGCTGGGATTAAAGGCATACGCCACTGTGCCCAGCCTCCCTTGATAATTTTTGTATGCTATGGTTCCACCTCTTTGAGTGCCTTCTTCCCCTTTATTCCCATATTTCTTTGTAGTGCCCTCCTTTTCTCCCTCCCCTTTACCCCTTTTTTACACATTTCTCTCTTAGTAACACCTGTCTCCTACTATTCTTCTCTTTCGGGTTCCTTCTTTCCCTTTACCTCTCTGGTGTCCTTCCACTTTCCTGGTTCCTGCAGTTACATCAGGATATGCACTCACTTAGAGGATTTGATGCTAGGATCCACAAATGAGGGAGAACATATGTCTTTTATTTTTCTGAGTCTGTGTTACTTCACTTAGTATAACATTTTCTGGACCCATCCATTTACCTGCAAATTTCATTATTTCATCTTTATTGCTGAGTAGGACTCCATTGTGTAAATGTACCACATTTTCATTAACCACTCGTCAGTTGAGGGGCACTTAGGTTGCTTCCATCTCTTAGCTATTGTGAAAAGAGCAGCAACAAACATGGTTGTACAGGTATCTCTGCAATAGGATGAGTCCTGTGGGTATATGCCAAGGAGTGGTATAACTGGTTCATATGGTAGGTTCATTTTTAGTTTTTTTTAAGAGTTCTCCACACTGCTTTCCATAGAGGTTACATGAGTTTGTAATCTCACCAGCAGTGAGTGTTCCCCTTTCTCCACATCCTCGAGAACCAGTATTTGGTATCATTTCTTCTCTTGATCTTAGCCTGTTTGATTGGCATAAGATGAAATCTTAAGGTGGTTTTAATTTGCATTTCCCTAATTACTAATGGTGTTGGGCACAAATGTATATATATATATATTTTTTTAGTCTCTGAGTCAGGGTCTCCCTGTAGCCACAGCAGACCTGGAACTTGGCTATGTAAACCAGACTGACCACTATCACACAAAGATCCTTTAGCCTCTGCCTCCCAAGTGCTGGGATTTAAGGTGTGTACTACCCTGGCTTTAAAGTACTTTTTTTCTTTTTTGTCCTGTTGAGATAGGGTTTCCCTGTAGCCCCAACTAGCCTGGAACTCAGATATCTGCCTGCCTCTGCCTCCCAGGTGCTGGGATTAAAGGGGAGCACCACCATGCCTGGCTTTAATTATTATTTCTATGTGTCTGAGTGTATTACCTGCATGCATATAAATGTACCTGTGTAGTGCAGTTCCCTCGGAGGTCAGAAGAGGACATCAGATCCCCTGGAACTGGAGTTAGGATGATTGTTAGCCACCATGTGGGTGCTGGGATTCAAACCTGAATCTTCTGCAAGAGTAACAGGCACTCTTAACTGCTGAGCCATTTCTCTATCCCCCCTTCACTGTAGTCTTTAAAAAGTGTTTTAGGCCTTTTTTTTTTTTTTTTTTTTTTTTTTGAAACACAGTCTTACTGTAGTACAGCTGAAGTAACATCAAGTTTGCAATTCTCTTCTCTCATTTTCCCAAGTGCTGTGATTACAGATGTGAATCACCATACCCAGTTACTGTTTATTTTTAAAACAGTTTTGGTGCAGGTTTGGTGGTATAGGCCTTTAATCCCAGCACTTAGGAGTCAGAGGAAAGGGGATCTCTGTGAGTTCAAGGCTAGCCTGGTCTACATAGTGAGTTCTAGGCCAGTTGGGGCTACAGGGAGACCTTGTCTCAAAAAGACTAAACAAAAGACAAAAAACAGTGCGTTTTGAATTCTTTGTCTGGCATTTTAGTGTTTTGCTCTCTTTGGAGTCATTGATTTTTGTTTGTTTGTTTGTTTGTTTTTGTCTGTTTGAGACAGGCTCTCCCTATAGCCCCAGCTGAAGCTGACCTGGAACTCACTATGTAGACCACGCCAGCCTTGAACTCACAGAGATCTGCCTGCCTCTGTCTCCCAAGTGCTGGGACTAAAGACGTGCATTACCATGCCTGGCCTCATTGATCATTTAAAAATTTTTTTTTATTATTTTTAATTTAATGTGTATGAATGTATTGCCTGCAAGTGTGTAAGTACACCTGTGTTTTGCAGTGCCCACAGAGGTCCGAAGAATGTGTTGAATCCCCTGGAACATAAGTTACAAATGGTTGTTAGCCAATATGTGTGTCCTCTGCAAGAGCAGTAAGTGAGTGCTCTTAATTGTTGAGCCATCTCTCCTGCCTGGATTCATTATCTCTTAAGGATGTAATGTTCCCTAGCTTTTTCCTGTTTCTTGTATTTCTAAGTTGTGGTAGATAACTTTTCCAGTTTTATTTGGGTTGTGTGTGGAGGCAGATGTCTTTGATACCAGCACTCTGGAGGCTGATGCAGGAGGAGCTTTGTTTTTTGCCTGCCTGTATGTAATTGCACCTATTCATGCAGTGCCCATGGAGGCCAGAAGAGGGTGTTGAATCCCCTAGAACTGGAATTACAGAGTATTGTTGGCTGCCATGTGAGTGTTGGGAATAGAACCTGGATGAGCTCAAGTAATACATGACAGTTCATCAATATAATGTATGTTACAGCATCTCACTACAGAAATGTGGCCACTGACCACACTACTTTCTCAGCCCGAGCCTTCTGTTAACAGGCTTCTCAGTTTGATCACATTTTTCCTTTTGTGACCTTTTTCTTGGGGCCATCTTCTACCTAGAAATTGTAGCAGATTGTTGCTTATCTCCCTGTCTTAAAGATTGTTTTTTGTTTTCAGGTCTCCAGAGTAGTTTAGTTTCAAATAGCAAGACCTGTGGTAAAATGGTGCCCAGTTGGGACTGGAGAGATGTCTCAGCAATTAAAAGCACTTGCTGCTTTTGGAGAGGACTTGGGTTGGTTCCCAGCGCCTATATGATAGCTCACAGCCATCTGTAACTCTAGTTCTAGGAGATCCAACATCATATTCTGACCTCCCTGTACCAGGCAGACATGTGGTACACATACATACATGCAGTCACACACACTTACTCATTAAATAAAAATAAATCTTTCTAAAAAATGATGCCTGGCTAATTAGAATTCCAAGATAATGGAGAATAACAAATTGGATGTCTTTTCCAGTGCCGGCCTGTTAACATACAAGGAGTCACTATGACACCAAATACTCTCATCAGGACTTGGGAGAGAACAGTGACTTATCTTATGGCTTGGACTGCTGGCATCTGTGTTTACCAGAACTGCCTGTATTACTTTGGATGTAGATTCAGCTTACTCTATCACTTGAAGAGCTATGGGCTTAAAAAATTTTTTTTTACTTTTATCTGCTTACTCTTTCTGTTTCTTCGGGCATGTGTGTGTGTGTGTGTGTGTTGCAGACAGCTGGCACTGAGGTTTTTGTTTAACAACCTGTATCTTCTAGGAGCTGCATTATCTACCCATGTAGGGTACCTCTCTACAAACTCATATTTTTTAATTAGATTACAAAATAATGGTTTTTCCATATGGCTTTTTTATATATCCTTGCTTTGAGTTAACTCTTCCTCCACCCTCTGCTTTTCCCCCATCCTTCCACTCCCATCCCTGATCCCCTATAGTGTGCTCTCTCTCTCTCTCTCTCTCTCTCTCTCTCTCTCTCACACACACACACACACACACACACACACACACACACACGTGTCTACTTTCTTACCATGTTATTACTACTTTTAAAACATTCTTGGCCTGACAGGGTAGTTGTAAAGACTAATTGATTAAACTACTTAGATATTGGTACATATACTATATATTTCATATGTGTTAGCTTCTATTATGCATTCTGCTTTAATAGTGAAGTGTATGTAGGGCTATGATTGTTACTGGATAACTGTAGATGCTGGAGAGTATAAGTTAGTCTGTCTCAAGGTGAGATTTGAAATGTCAATTTGGTTGCTGTTTTTATTCAGTTTTTAAAAAAATTTGAAACTGTTTTAAAGTTATTTTTGACAGTTACTCACTTTTGTATGTGTATGGATGTACAAGTCCCTTGGCACTAGTGTAGAGGTCAGAGGGCAACCTGTGGGATTCAGTTCTCTCCTTCTACCATGTGGGTCTCAGAGATTGAACTTGGGTCTTCACCCTTGGTGGCAAGTGCCTTCATGCTTGTAACTATCTCACTCCCCTGAAATGGTGTCTTATGTCACCCAGGCTGGCCCTCAAACTCACTATGTAAGCCTAGGATGACCTTGAGCTCCTTTCTCTCAACTGCTGAAATTACGTTTCTACACCACAGTGCCCAGCTTCTGCTTTTGTTTTTTTATGCTCCTTTAGTAACCTGGATTTCATACATCATAATTTATGTACCCACAGGCATATAAATCAGCAGTCTATATTTGGTGTGTGTGTGTGTGTGTGTGTACTTCGTGTGTGTAGATATCTGTATGTATGTATATGTGTGATGTATGTGTGCATTCATTGGGTGTATGCATGTGTGTATTTGGGTGCCCATGTAGAGGCCCGAAGTCAGTGTCAGGTGTCTTTCTCTGTCACTTTCCACCTTATTTTTTGAGACAAAGGCTTTCACTGAACCTGTAGTGTGGGGTCTCTCCCTCTCCTCGTGGGTCATTGGCCACCGTTCCACAAGAACAAAGGGAGCAGAAGTGACGAACGGGGTCAGGAAGGCCAGTGAGCACTGACCGAAGAAAGCCCTTCCGGGGAGGCAGGTTCAGTGATACAAACAGCTCCAGACTCAGTGAAATAGCTCTAGATTCAGTGAAACAGCTCCAGATTCAGTGAAACAGCTCCGTTTATTCAGTGGGGATTAGGGAAAATATAGTGTGGGGGCAGTAGCCAATGCTTCAGCTGATAGGTGCTCACAGTATGCTTTATTTACATGTGGCAGTGGGCTCCTATCGTCCGACTACCGGGCAATGCCTAATTATCATAGAAAAAACCCAGGAGTAGTTTTTACCCCGGGTAACTATGCCAAAGGTCATGTTCCAAATAAGGTCAGGCATCCATGCATGGTGGCACTTTCCAGGTAAGTCAGGCAGAGAGCAGGAGGCCCCCTGCTGAGAAGGGGAGTCCTTCCATATAGCGCCAGCCCCTTAGAGCTATCTGGACATGGAGGACTACAACCCTAGCAGCAGGGTTCCCCAACACTGTAGTCCACTGGTTGGTTAGGCTGTCTGGCCACTTACCAGTGACCTCCAAGTGGTCCGCCTGTCACTGCCTCTCCCCACAACCCCACACTGGGTTTAGCTGACAGATGCACACCACCTTTTACGTGGATGCTGGGGATCCAAACTAAGATGTTCATCCTTTTGTGGAAGCTGTGGAGTTTGTTCCACCATGTGAGTTCTGTGAATCAAACTCAGATTGTCAGACTTACTGGCAAGTGCCTTTATCCACTGAACCATCTCACCAGCCTCTAGTTTTTGTTGTTTTTGGTTTTTCTTTCTCTTACAGTCTATCGTCATCAAGGGAAACTAGGGCAGGAACCTGAAGGAGGAGCTGAAGCACAGACCATGGAGGAATGCTGCTTACTGGTTTGCTCCCCATGGCTTGCTCAGCTTTTCTTATATAACCTAAACCCACCTTTCCAGGGATGAATCCTGTTTTTTTTTTGTTTTGTTTTTGTTTTTGTTTTTTTTTTGAGGGTCTTACTATGTAAATCAGGCTGGCCTTGAATTCACAGTATCTGCTTGCTTCTGCCTCCTGAGTGCTGGGATTAAAGGCCTGACTTGACAGATGAATTTTTTAAAATAAATTTTAAATAAATTTAAATAAATTTTTAATTGAATTTTTGTGTATTTCATACATAAAATCATCTTTCATACATAAAATCCCTTCCCCTTTGGCATCCTCCCATAGCCTCCCCCCACCCCTAACAGATGATTTTTAATCTGTAAACAGGAATTTTGAGTGTTGCATAGTACTTTGGTGACTATTTTAAACTGTTACAATGAGGCAGTAAGTGAATTTATAAAGAAGTCAGGAGCTGAGCATTGTGGACTATGCTTGTATTCCTAGCACTGAAAAGCAAGAGAATAGCCATGAGTTTGATACCAGCCTAGACTACAGAGTGAGACACTGTCTCAACCTTTCCCTCAAAAAAAAAATCAACTAGTTTTTCCCTTCATTTTGAAGAGGGTCATGCTACTTACATCAGGTAATAAATGCATAAATTGGGAGTTGTGGCATATACTTGTATAGTTCTAGTTCCTGGGAGGCAGAGTAAGAGAATTGTTGAAGCCCAGGAGTTGGGGTCAGGCTGGGCAGCACTATAAGATCCTATCTCCCTCTCTTCTCCTAACCCATCTCTCTGTCTTTCTTTTTGAGACAGGGTCTTTCTCTAGCCCCAGCTGGCCTGGAACTCACTAATGTAGATCAGGCTGGCCTTGATCTCACAGAGATTCATCTGTCTCTGCCTCCTGAGTGCCTTCACCACTATGTTTGTCAAAGACTCAATCCCTTTTTTTCTTTTGTTTTATTTATTTTTATTTTATGTGTATGAGTGCCTGCTTGTGTGTAAATGTACTCTTGCATTGCCCATGGAGGTCAGAAGTGGGCACTGAATCCCTTGGAACTGGAGGTATGGACAGTTAACTGCCTCGTGGGTGCTGGGATTCAAACTCCGGTCTTATGCAAGAGCAGCCAGTGTTCTTAATCAGTCCCAAGACTTGATCTCTTAAAAGAAAAATAAATGGAGCTGGAGAGGTTGCTCAGTGGTTAAGAGCACAGTTTGCTCTTGAAGAAGACTCAGGTTTGGCTCCCAGTACCCACATGACTGCTAGCAACTGGCTATAACTCCAGTTCCTGGGGCTCTGATGCCCTCTTTTGGCATCTGTGGGAATTTCATGCCTGTGGTGCATTTACATATATGCAGGCAGAACACTTATACACACACACAAAAATTTTTTTAATGAATAATTCAGGATAATTATGTTAATGTGCATATTATTAATTAATTTTTTTTAGTCAGATTCTGGAGAAGTAAATAGAAGCACAGAACTGAAGAAACTTCAGATTTTTGGAGCTGGACCCAAAGTTGTGGGCCTGACAGTGGGAGCAAAAGATAAAGAAGGTAAAATCTGTTACTCGTCTTGAAATGAATTGTGGTAATGTGTTTATAAAAAGGTTCAGATGATACTTGAATTTCAATCTGTGCTGGGAATTTCTGAAGAATTGTAAACTTACAACATGGCTTGTAGGCAGATGCCTTTTTAATGGTATATATCTTAAATTATTTCAGGAACAATATTACTTTGAATGTTTTTTACTTTAAAAGAGAATCTTCCTTTTCCATGTCTAATTACAACACAGAAATTTCATTCAGTTTCTAGTTTAGTTTCACTAATAATAGTGAAGTTATTGGTGTCAACTAGTGTTCTAAACGTTGTTACTTTTAATTTAAAAGGGGTTCTTAGACTTTTGGTATGAAAACATACTTGGAAGAGCTTAGAACTTTTAAACTCTAACCACCATTTTGATCCTTAATAATTTGCCCTCGCTGGGCATGGTGGTGCACGCCTTTAATCCCAGCACTCGGGAGGCAGAGGCAGGTGGATCTCTGAGGTTAGGCCAGCCTGGTCTACATAGTAAGTTCCAGGCCCTCTGGGGCTACAGGGAGACCCTGTCTCAAAATGACAAAAAACAAAACAAAACAAAAAAAAAACCTTCGTTTATATTGTACCATTCAAATAAATTATTTTCATTAAAAAGCCTGTTTTGGCATAGCATTGGAAATATTTGTGAGTAGAATTGTTGGTGCAAAAATTAATTAGATGATGATATAGTTTCTCCTTTATATAACATGTCAATTTAAAATTTATTTTAACAAGGAATAAGCTGACATGTTTTGACAATGAGAATTTAATGAAATGTTAAAGTCACATATTACTATGCATTTATGAGATGATTAGTTAATATAAATGTGGATTGTGAACTGCACTGTAGAGGATCAGATAATATTATTTCATTCTCAGAACATTGAGGGTATTCAAGCCTGGTCACATAGGGTTGTTGTAATCCCAGCTACTCAGAAGACTGAGACAGGAGGATCACAAGATTGAGATTGCCTGGACTACATAGCATGAGTTTCTGGACAGCCCAAACAACTTGGAGAGACAGACCCTGTCTCAGAATAAAATAGTATAAAAGAAGGCAGGGGTACTGCTCAGCAGTGGAATATTTGCCTACCACACTCTAATGCCCTAGGTTCAAACTCCAGTAGCAGAAAAATTAAGCACACATAACAGTGTAATAATACCAAACATTATGGTCTTTTTTTATTACCCTTTTAAGAGTTAAGTACTTTGGACACTATGGGACCCTGTTTCAAAAAAAATTTAAGTGCTTCATCTCTGCCACTCTTTTCTTTCTTGTTTTTGTTTTTGCTTTTGGCACTCCTCCTGTTTCAACCTCCCAAGTGCTGGGATTACTGATGTGAACCCCCACTCCTAGCTGTATACCATTCTTTTCATTATTCTTTGTCTGGCAATATTATTAAAGATGAAGCCCCGACTAATTTGAGAGTCCCTGTAAATCATTCACATATAGTATGTAGTAAGTACTACATTCAGGCAATCATTAATGGTTTAACTCTCCAGAGTTTGTTTTGGTTAGAATCCCAAATCTGCCACTGACTAACTGGCTGTATGATCTTGAACAAGTTATCTAACTTTCTATACCTTAGTTTCTTTATCTTCAGCTGCAGACAATAATAATATCTATCTCTTACTGTTGTGAGACTTTAAATAATTTTTGATAGTAACTGGTCCATAGTAAGCTCTCAACATTAGTTTTTACTATTATTATATAACTTTTTATTTCAAGATGAGGTCACCCGGAGACGAAAAGTTACCAACAGGTCAGACGCATTTAACATGCAAATGAGACAACGGAAAGGAACACTCTCTGTTAACTTTGTAAGTGCTTTGGGATGTGTCAGGAGGGAAAGGATTTATTTTTATCTTGGTGTACCTTGGCATATGATGTTTTATTATTAACTTATTTGGTAGGAAGACAGCAAAACTAAAGTTGCGGCTTTGGATTATATAATGTTAATCTTGTTTTGTCTCATGTAGACTGTTTGCCCATGTGGGTAACTGAGTTAGAGTGAATATGAATCTGTGTATAGTTGGCCCTTTGAATCTCCAGGTTCTATATCCTTGGGTTCAATGGATGTAAAATATTCTTTAAAAATTGTAAATAATACAGAACTCTTTTATTTGTCTTCTTTTTTTTAAATAAATGAGATGGGTCTGACTATGTAACCTAGACTAGCCTAGAACTCCGTATGAAGCTTAGGATGGCCTTAAACTTGAGATCATGCTGCCTCAGCCTCTTGAGTGCTAGTATTACAGGCATGTCTCACCAAGCCTAGCATAATCTCTTTTCTTGGCATCATTTACTAAAAGATACAGTATAGCATTTACATAGCATTAGTATAAATAATCTAGAGGTGACTTATCATGTAGAAGTATGTGTATAGATGACAAACAGCTATTAAGCCATTCTAGGTGAGGATTTAAGCAACTGTGAGTTTTAGTATCTGTTTGGGGAGGTGGGAGGTGGGAGGTGGGGGATGGGGACACAAATTCTAGAACCAAACCCTGGCAGATACAAAGGATTGTTATAAATCATCAAGTTTAGGTATATTATAGGCAGTTCTTAGTTTTCATTTTCTTTTAGTGTGTTTGTATACATGCTGAATGATGATATTTTGGGGGTATAAACTTATATTCCCATACTCTAGGTTATAGACTTTTTTTTGTTTTTAAGACAGGGTCTCCTTGTTGCCCCAGCTGGCTTGGAACTCACTCTGTAAACCAGGCTGGCCTTGAACTCACAGAGATATGCCTGCCTCTGCCTCCCAAGTGATGGCATTAAAGGTGTGCACCACCATGCCTGGCAGATTATAGAATTTCTTGATTCTAGCAACTTGTTATATGTTTACTAATTTGCTTGTAGAAGTTCTGGAGAGAAATTTAGGGATTTTTTTTTTTTTATGAAAAACTTTAATAATATAATTGAAATAGATTTTTAGGATTTAATTGTTTACTCTTTTGTATACATTGTTTTAATTAAAGATTAGTTCATAATAACAATATAATACTCTGTATTATAGAAAATAGACTTATTTTTATTTATCTTTACAGGTTGATCTCTATGTTTGTATGTTTTGTGGTCGGGGAAACAATGAGGATAAATTACTTTTGTGTGATGGATGTGATGACAGCTATCATACATTTTGTCTAATTCCACCTCTACCTGATGTGCCCAAAGGAGACTGGAGATGTCCTAAGTGTGTTGCTGAGGTACCAACCTAACCTTATGTGGATCTTTATAACTAAAAACACTCTGTGAGAGAGTGTGTATATGTGTGTGTATGTGTGTGTGTGTGTGTATGTGTGTGTGTGTGTGTAAACACATTCCCAAAAGCTTGTCCCAGTCTCTTGTTTTTTTAGTATTGAAAAATCTCTTAAGATTTTAAAAAGAGCTGTGCCGAATAGATAATGTAGCAGCTACATATGGCCGCTTAACATTTTTTTCCCCTTCTCTTACTATTGGTTAGATAATTCCATTTATTGCTTCAGGTAAATTTGTTTTGTTTTGTTTTGTTTTGTTTGGGGTTTTTTGGCCCTATCCCCAGTTGACCTGGAACTTTCTGTGTAGACCAGACTGGCCTGGAACTCACAGAGATCCACCTGCCTCTGCCTCCCAAGTACTGGGATTAAAGGCCTGTGCCACCATGCCAGGCATGAATGAGATTTTTTTTAAATTGTAAATTATTTTATTATGTAAATGGCAACAGTTAAAAATGTGGGGACTGGAGAGGCATCTCAGTGGTAAAGAGCACGGGCTACTCTTCCAGAGGACCCAGGCTCAGTTCCCAGCATCCACATGGCCACTAACAAGCAACAGCAACCTCAGTTCCAGGGAATCCCACACCTTCTTCTGGCCTCAACAGGCATTGCATGACATGCATGCACTTAGACACATGCAGGCAAAACATTCATACACATTAAAAATATATATAAGAAAAACACTCAAACAAAAATAAAATGTGACTAGAACTAAGCAAGTACATAAAGCATATTTTATTTTATATTTTTAAAATTTTTATTTTTAATTGTATGCATGTTAGTCCACCTGTATCATGCAATGCCTGCAGAGGACAAAAGAGGGCGTTGGATCACTCAGAACTGGAGTTACAGAAGATTGTTAGCCACCATGTGATTATTAGGATTCGAACCTGTGTCTTCTGCAAGAATAGCCACTGCTCTTAACTGCTGGACCATCTCTCTAGCCCCTTGTTTTATTTTACTTTATTTTTTGGTCTTTTTAAGACAGGGTCTCCCTGTAGCCCCAGCTGGCCGGGTACTTGCTATGTACATCGGGCTGGCCTTGAACTCACTGAGATCCACCTGCCTCTGCCTCCCAAGTGTTGGGATTAAAGGCGTGTGCTTCCTTTATGTTTTTGAGATAGGTCTTGCTATGTAGCCCTGGCTGACCTGAAATTCACCATGTGGAGCAGGCTGGCCTACAACTCAAAGAAATCTGCCTACCTCTGTCACTTCAACTGGCTACAAAATATTTTAAATGACAAAGTATCAACATTCTGTTTTCTTGCTTGAAGACATTTATCTTTCCTAGACTTGAAACTGTAGTTTTCATTACATATAACTAGTCTATGAAATAGCAAACACTTTTAGAAGATAAACCAGGTTTCAAAACCAAGGATTCACAAATACTTATAAATTGATCACCAAAATTCTTGTGTGTTTGTTACAAAGCCACAAATGTAAAATACAAAATCTCCTGTTATTATCTAACTAAACACCAAATTAGTAAAATAATACTTAGCTTCTGAGATAGTATATATGCAATATTATTTATACCCAAAGCTTTGTACACAAATGGCTTTTATAAATATATTTTGAAAAATAACTTTTTTGTTTTTTTGTTTTGTTTTGTTTTTTCAGGGACAGAGTGTTATATCCCAGGCTGACCTCAAGCTCAATGGAAATCCTCCTGCCTCAGCCTCCCTGAGTGACTATATTATTCATATTTATAGAATAAAAATAATCTACAGATATTTTTAAATTTAGAAAAGAGAATTAGACATGAAGCCCTAGAATTTATGCATTCCATTTTTATGCTAGTAAATTGATGGTGTCTTAAATGTAGCTTCTGCAAATTTTGACTTGATTGTATTTTTTTGTCTTCTTCCCCCTTTTCCTCCATCTTCTTTCTTCTCCCTTCCCCATTCTCCATTCTTTTTCTTCTTCCTCTTTTTCTTTTTCTTTTTCTTTTTCTTTGCCAAGGTCCTTTGTGTTGCCCAAGCTTACCTGGAATTTTTCTATTTTCTTCTGCTTGAATGTTGGGATTACAGGAGTGCACCCTCAAGCCTGGCCTTATTGAAAGATAATATTGTTGGGAAGTGCCTCATTTGTGTGTTTAACAAGGTGTTATGATAGGTCACAGAAGAGAAGGAATTAGCTGGGTATATCGAGGTGCAGTCATGGCCTTTGAATGACTACTTGTTTACTACTAAAAGACTTAGTGGTATTTATAGTCCTGGGATTGATAGTGTGAATAAACCAGTCTTCCAGCCTGCTAACAATCAGTAGATACCCAGTTACCCACAAGCTTTTCCTGTTTTCATGAGTTTTTATTTTCTTCATGGGCGCTAAGAATGATCACTATCCTTACACTTGATTTCAAGTTAGTCTCTTAGGACTTGTCTTAGTAATAGCACATAGAGTCAATTCCAGTACCCAAAGATATCTTACCACCTTCCCATTGGTAGATTGAACATGCAGTTAAGGTTCTAGTTTCAAATAACTAATATGTTAGAAGTAACTGATAATTTGTTTTGCTGTATAAGGTTGATTGGATTGGTTTTTGCTAGAGAAGTGATCAAAGAAGGTAGTACTTGAAAGATTTATTTATTTGTAGTGCTAGATATTGAACTCAGGGCTTATGAGCATGCAAGGTAAGGATTCTACCATTGAGCTACATCTTTATTCATTAGTACCTGAGAGTTTTTAATGCTTCCTTTAATTCAGTTTGAGTGAGTTCATCTTAGATATCTTTTTCTTTTAGGAATGTAACAAACCCCGAGAAGCCTTTGGATTTGAACAAGCTGTAAGAGAGTATACACTTCAAAGCTTCGGAGAGATGGCAGATAATTTCAAGTCTGATTATTTCAATATGCCAGTCCATGTGAGTAGTTATCATTTAGGTTGGTTTGAAGAGAAACTAAAGATTTTTTTTCTTCTGTGTTTAAAGTTCTGTAGAAATCAAGAACAGCTTGAAAAAGATTAGAGAACACTAAATGTTTTTTTTTTTTTTTTTTTTTTTGGTCTTTTTGAGGCAGGGGCTCCCTGTAACCCCAGCTGACCTGGAGCTCCTTATGTAGACCAGGCTGGCTTCGAACTCACAGAGATCCGCCTGCTTCTGCCTCTGAGTATGGGATTAAAGGTATGCATAAGCACACGGGACTGAGAACACTAAATCTTAAAATTATGAACGTGACATCTATTTTATTGATTTTGCTTTTTTTAAAAATTTTATTTATTTTATTTTATGGGTATGCATGTATTGCCTGCATGTAGGTAAGTTCACCCATGTTGTGCAATGCCTACGGAGGTCAGAAGAGGGCCTCGGATTCCCCTGGAACTGGAGTTAAGGACGGTTCATAGCTACCGTGTGGGTGTTGGGAATCAAACCTGGGTCCTCTGCAAGAGCAGTTAGTGGTCTTAACCACTGATCATCTCTCCAGCCCTGATTTTACTTTCTTAATATGGTACTTTGTACTCCTCTATTATGAAAGGCATTTTGATGTTTGAATTTATAAAAAAATTATTTTTATTTGTATGAGTTTTATGCCTGCATATGTGTGAGTAACCCATGTTGCAAAATGCCAATGGAGGGCAGAAGAGGGCCTCGGATTCCTTGGAACTGAAGTTACGGACAGTTTTGATAGCTGCCACGTGGGTGCTGTGATTTGAACCTAGGTCTTCTGCAAGAGCAGACAGTGCTCTTAACTGCTGAGCCATCTCCAGCAGCTGATGTTGGAATTAAAAAAAAAAATTTTTTTGTGTGTGTGTGTATATTACCTGCATGTATGTAAATGCACCCTTGTCATGTAATTGTTGTGGAGATCAGAAGAGGACATTAGATTTCTGGGAACTGGAATTATGGAGGCATCTCTCCAGCCCTGTGTTTGAATTTTTTTACATTTATTTAGAGTGAGTGAGTGAGTGTTTGTGTGTCCGTCCGTCCGTCCATCCATCTGTCCCTAAGCTCGTGTTAGGTGTGTGTGTGTGTAGGTCAGGACAACTTTTGTGAATCAGTTCTCTTTTTACCATATGGGTTCCAGGCATCAAACTCAGGTCATCAGGCTTGGAGGTCAGTGCTTTGTCTGCTGAGCCATCTTCCTGGCCTCTTGAATTGTTTATTAGTCCTTTGTGAGTAATCTGTTATAGAAAAGCATGAAGCTTGTTTGGCTGTTGTTGCTTTGTTTAGTTAGGACTCGCTTCTTTTCCTGAGATCTTTGACATTTTTGAGCCCTAGCAAAAACAATGCAAATGATAACATATATGCATACACACATACAATGTACAATGCGCAGTATAATGATATATAGCATTAGGTATGTATAATCTTATTTTTTTGAGACGGTTTGCTTTGATATCCCAGCAAAGTCTTGAGCTTGAAATCTGCTTAGCCTTTCAATTGCTTAGATTATTGGCATGTCCACCATGTCTGTGTTGGCCAAAGCTGTGAAAAATTAACCTTGTTTTCATTTCCCACTCCTTCTTGATATCCTTATTCATCTTTGTGAACTGTACAGCGGAAGCAGCCGTTTTTAGAAAAAGGCAGTTCAAATTCATTATGCTTTCTTGAATATCCTGTTATACCTTATTCTCAGCAGGGAAATCTAGAAATGAGGGAGGTTTTTTGTTGTTGTTTTTTTAATTTTATGTGTTTGCGTTCAGTTGATCTGTATACTGTGTTACAGTGGATTATAGTCATAATGGGCTAATTATCATCTTTGTTTTCCTTTGTAGATGGTTCCTACAGAACTCGTAGAAAAGGAATTCTGGCGGCTAGTGAGTAGTATTGAAGAAGATGTTATCGTAGAGTATGGAGCTGATATCTCCTCTAAAGACTTTGGAAGTGGATTTCCTGTAAAGGATGGTCAGAAAAAGATGCTGCCAGAAGAAGAGGTGTGGATACTATTATGTGAACATCTTACTCTCAAGCTGATGTGGCCTTTTCATAGAAAATTGCTTTTCTTAGTCCTGAGGAAACCTTGTTAATTTAAAATATTAAATATGTAGGATTTAGACAACATAAATAATTTTCAGTTCTATAGTGATTTTTAAACTGACCCCATATAGTAGTGCATGCCTGTAGTCCTAGCACTTCAGAGACTGAGGCAGGAGAATTATGATTAGGCCAACCTAAGCTACCTAGAGTGTTGGGATGTAGAGAGAGGTCAGAAGACAACTTTTGGGAGTCAATTCTCTCTTATTAAGAGTATCCCAAGTATCTAACTCAGGCCCTCAGGCTTGGCAGCAGACATTCTTGCCTGTCCAGCCATCTTGCTGGCCCTAATTGGAAAGTTTTTGCCTAGCCTTTCCTTTTCTAAATTGTAGGAAGTTTTGTGTATGTAATGGTATGGTGTGGCACACTTTTATTCTGGCTACTCAGGAGGCTGAGCAGAAAGGATTGAGTTTATGTCTGGCATGGGCAACATAGGTACACATTTTTGATTTTTTGAGCTAAGGTCTCAACTTTGTACCTGTCCTGGAACTCACTACTGGCTTCAAACTCACAGAGATCCACCTGCCTTTGCTTCCTGAGTGCTGGGCTTTAAGGCATGCACCACTGCATCTGGCTGTGATTTAATGGCTTTTGAAATTAGGCTTTATTGGTAATTACTGAAATAAGTTTTCTTTATTAGTTGGATAGGGAGGATTTCATGTATGCTTTAAAATTTTTTAATTGAATTTTCGAGATTTTCATACTATATAATTTGATGGTTACTTTTTAAAAATTTTATTTTATGTGTTTGAAAGTTTTGCCAACATGTATGTAAGTGCACCTGTGTCATGTAAGGCCAGTGGAAGCCAGATGGGGCCATCAGGTCCCCTGGAACAGGTCTCTGTGTATACCCCTTACTGACCTGAAACCCACTGTATAGATCTGGCTATTCTTCAGTGTGTGCCGAGAATCCTGCCTGTGCCTTCTGAGGGCTGGGATTACATGCCTTCACAACCGTACCTACTAGTTTTCATATCTTATATTGTTTTATGTATAGTTTCTTATTTGTCTTATAGTACAAATTTTTCCAGTTAGCTTTGTGACTGATACTTTACCCTCTTTTCTAATTCTTTTCTAATTTTAATAGAATTTTTCTGAATTTCATAGAATATATTCAATCATATTTGGCCCTCTCCCCTATTTGTAGCCCCCCCCCCATCTGCACCCCGCTTACAGCCCTCCCATCCCATCCCCTACCAGGTTTCATTTACTTTGTCCCATATTTTAAGGCCTATCGAGCCCAGTTTGTGTTCTCCAGTGTCCTTCAGTGTGTGTCTATCCACTAGAGTCTGGTTAACCCAACTAGTGTCACACCCTTAGAGAAATCCAACTCACCCTCTCCCAGTAGTTCCAAAGTGTTAGGATTATAGGCATGTGCCACTATACCCAGTGAGAGTTTAAATTTCTTTTTTTAATAGAAACTTCTTAAACATAAAAGTGAATATAATATTGAACCTCTGTCTCTCTACCTATATCTAGGTTCAGTTCTCAAATTTGTAATAGGTTGGATTTGCATTTCTGCCCTTCATGTAATGCTTTGCTGCTGCATATATTTCCTCTGGAAAACTCACACTTTACTTGTACAAGGTGAAAAGAGCAAATAATATGTTAGAATCTTTATGAAAATAGTTAGACTTGTGGATGCTTTGGTTCCCCCCTTTAAGAACTCTGACAGAAAGGGAGAAATACTTTATCTCTACCACTAGGATGGGTGTTTGAATTTTAATCTCCATTAGAAATTCCTATATTAACTCTAACAATAGCTTTCTTTTTCATTCTGTATTTGCTGTCCTTAGAAACTGACGGTTCATGTTTTTTCAAGTTCATCTATAAAATACATTTCTTTGTTAGTCTTAAAATTTATCTAGTTTTTCTAAATGTATTCCTAGTGAAGGGAGGAGTTGTAATGACTTCTAATCATCATACCAACCTAAAAGTATGCTACAAATTCAGAAATGTGTGTCTAGCATCATACTCTGTATATTGTAATAAGCATTTTAGGAAGTTAGGCTATTAAGGATACAGTAGAAATATAAGAGCACTTTACTGAACTAGGGCTCACTGGGGCTAAAGAGATGACTCAGCAGTTAAGAGCACTGGTTGGTCCTGACAGTTCAGTTCCCAGCACCCACATGACAGCTAAGGACCATCTATAATGCCAAGTCCCAGGGTATCTAATGCCCACCTTTTGACCTCTGTGGGCATTGCACAACATGGGTGCACTTATGTCCAAGCAGGCAAAACTCTCATATACATTAAGTTAAAAAAATTAAAACTAGGGGCTGGAGAGATGGCTCAGCAGTTAAGACCACTGACTGCTCTTGCAGAGGACCCGGGTTCGATTCCCAGCACCCACATGGCAGCTACAATGTCTTTAACAGCAATTAAGAGCACTGACTGCTCTTGCAGAGGACCTGGGTTCCATTCCCAGCACCCACATGACGGCTATGAACCATCCTTAACTCCAGCTCCAGGGTAATCTAAAGCCCTCTTCTGACCTCCGCAGCATTGCACGACATGGGTGCACTCACAAATGTGCAGGCAATACACTTGTACACATAAAATAAAAAGAAAAAAATTTAAAACTAGAGTTCACTAATTTTCTTTACTTTTTTTTTTTTTAAAAGGCAGGATCTCACTATGTAGCCCTGGCTGGCCTGGAACTGACTGTAGACTAGGCTGGCCTGGAACTCAACATAGAACAGCCTATCTCTGCCTCCTAAGTGTTGGGATTAAAGGTGTGCACTGCCTCTCCCAGCTTGGGGCTCACTATTTTACTGTAAGCTTTGCTCATGTGTTTCAGAGCAAACTAGACATGCATATCTGAAATAGAAAAATGTGAATAGAACCTAGAAAAGATTATTATGTTTAGATATTAACCATTTGGATGTGTTGAAGTACTTAGGTTAAATTATAGACTGAATGCATTGCATTATGGTATGCACTATGAAATTTTTGCCTTTTTAAGATTGTTGTTGAACATTTGTCAGTGCTGGATTTTCATTTAACTTTGTTTTACTTTTATAGGAATACGCTCTTTCTGGTTGGAATTTGAATAACATGCCTGTCCTGGAGCAATCTGTTCTTGCGCATATTAATGTGGACATTTCTGGTATGAAGGTGCCATGGCTGTATGTGGGGATGTGTTTTTCTTCTTTTTGCTGGCACATTGAAGATCACTGGAGTTATTCCATTAACTACTTGCACTGGTATGTTCAGTCTTGTTATCACATATGTTATTTAGTGACTTTGTTGTTAGGGATCAAATCCAGGGACCTCATAAATACTGAATACTTGTTCAACCACTGAGCTACACTGTCTGCCTCAGTTTTTGTGGTTGTCATTTATTTATTGGAGACAGGGTCTCAGGTAGCCCAGGCTGATCTTAAACTCGCTCTGTCACTGAAGATGGCTTTGAGCTCCTGTTTCTCTTGCTTACACAGTGCTGGGATTATAGGCATATGCTACCACACTTGGCCTGATCTTTTATTTTTAAGATGTAATAATGTTAGGTGATATATTAGGGAGAACTGACTTGAGAAGTATTAACTACAGCCAGGTGTGGCTCAAAAAGACCAAAAAAAAAAAAAAGTAAAGTATTATCATCTACACAAAAGCAAGATAATATATTGGGGAGAGGAGAAGAGTTGTCTTGAGACATCTTCGCTTTGAAAGTATGCAATTACCAATACCATTTACAATAGAGTAAAATGATGCCTTATGTAGTATATGGGAAAATAATTTTTTTTTGGCGGGGGACAGGGTCTTCCTGTAGCCCCAGCGGACCTGGAACTCACTACATAGACCAGGCTGGCCTGGACTCACAGAAATCCTACTGCTTCTGCCTCCTCTAAGTGCTGGGATTAAAGGCATGCACCACTATGTCCAGCTAAATAATAATGATTTTTAATTTGTGTATTAGAGACTGAAGGGCCTCATTCATGTTAGGCAAGCAACTTGGGGAGGAAAGGGTTTATTTTATCTTATAACTTCCAGGTCACAGTCCATAGAAGAAAGGGCAGAAACTTGAGGCAGGAACTGAAGCAGAGATGATGTAGGAATACTTCTCACTGGCTTGCTTCTCCCTAACTTGCTCAGCTACCTTTCCTCTATAACCCAGGCCCAGCTGCCCAGGGGTAGCACAATTCACAGTGAACTCGGCCTCCCACATCAATCAGCTATCAAGAAAATGCCCTATAGACATGTCCACTGGCCATTCTGATGGAGGAAATGCCTCATTTGAGGTTTCCTCGTCTCAGGTTTATCAAGTTGACAGCCAAGATTAGCCATCACGTAAGCATTGATGTTATGAGCTACATTCCCAGCCCAATATTGAATATCTTGACATGCAAAACAGGGTATTTAAACTTTATGTAACTGAAAAATCTGATTTAGTATTTGAAAATTGAAATGCCATGTTTTTTAGTAATATTTTCTCTAAAAATGCCCAATATCACGGCTGGAGAGATGGCTCAGTGGTTAAGAGCACTGACTACTCTTGCAGAGGACCCAGGTTCGATTCCCAGCACCCATATGGCAGCTACGAACCGTCCTTAACTCCAGTTCCAGGGGAATCCGAAGCCCTCTTCTGACCTCCGTAGCATTGCACGACATGGGTGCACTCACATACATGCAGGCAATACACTCATAACACATAAAATAAAAATAATAAATAAAATATTTTTTTAAAATGCCCAATATCTATGTGCAGAGATTACATTTTTTTGTATCTTAGAGTTTTTAATTCATTTAGCCAGTTCATTGTCTAGCATTGATACCTTAACTGTATGCTTTTTTTGTCTTCATTTCAAAGATTAGTTAAGAATAAATAAAATTGTGGGGCATGGTAGTGCACATCTTTAATCCCAGCACTTGGGAGGCAGAGGCAGGATCTCTGTGAGTTCAAGGCCAGCCTGGTCTACATAGCAAGTTCCAGGTCACCTGGGGCTATAGGGAGAACTTGTCTCAAAAAGACCAAAAAACAAAAAAGAATAAACAGAATTGTAAATTCACTGCCTTAATTGCACTAGCCACATTTCAAGTAAGGAACCATTGTACTTACCAGCACAAACAGAATATACATATACACACATATATGTATATATTTGACATTTCTGGTTTTATTTTATTGTATATGTGTGTGGGCCTGAGTATGTATGTATATATTTGTGTGTGTGTGTGTAAATATATATAAATATATAAATGCACCACATATATGCAAGTGCCTGTAGAAGCCAGAAGAGAACATTGGATGCCCATGGAATTGGAGTTAACAGGCAATTGTGAGCTGCCAGGTATTAGTGCTGAGAACCCAACCTGGGTCTTCTGGAAGAGTAGCAATTACTTTTAACCAATGAGCCATGTCTCTAGCTCCAAATATTTTTATCCTCACAATAAATTCTATAGGGAGCAGCTCCCATCTAAAGTCTTATGAATGTATGAGAATCAGGAAGTACAACTATTTCACAAATAACTTGACTAATTCCATTTTCTAGAAGTATAACTACTTAGTATTCTAAATGAACTCTAGTCTACTTCAATGTAATTGACTAATGATGCTAAGTTTTTGGTCTTTATAGAAAACTATATTTAAAGCTTCAACAGTTTGTAGTATTAGCTTATTTCCATGGATAGGAAAATTGAACGTTATTTATAAGTATTCTGGAGATCTTTAACTATTCACTTTGATCATTATGACAATAACTGGAGTGACTCATGTTCTCTGAATCGAGGCTCTGTGTCCATATCCTTTAGAACAGTACTTTTGATGTAATATGCTTTCTGTTCAAAAAGGTATCATTACTGACTCCCTGCTTGTGTACTTTGAGTTACTTGACAGCAAGTATCTATCCATATATTCTTGCCTTACTTCCTGTTATTAACAATAGCACAGGTTTGAGATGGTTGCCAGAATTTTGGCCAGCAGTAAGACATTGTTAATTATAATTGAGTGGGTTTGAATGAGAGACTCTGGTGTCATGATACTATGTTCTACCTAGCTAAACAGTTATTTCTTTTGCTAGGGGTGAGCCAAAGACATGGTATGGTGTGCCATCTCATGCTGCGGAACAGCTGGAGGAGGTGATGAGGGAGTTGGCCCCTGAGTTATTTGAATCCCAGCCTGATCTCCTGCATCAGTTAGTCACCATCATGAACCCAAATGTGCTAATGGAGCATGGTGTGCCTGTGAGTGTTTTTGCGTTTTCCTTTAGCATTTTCAATTTTCCTGACATTCGAAGAGATAGAATCACATGTACTTGTTTTTTAATTATAAAGGTCATGCTGTATAATCAAATTAGAATTTATACCTTAAATGGAACTTTAATAAGAAGGGATGCTTGAAAGTATGAATCATAATTATAGCTACTTACATGAATAGCTGTTTTTCAGTAAACCACTAATTATTATTTTTTTAATTAAAAAAAAAATTTTTTATTTTTTGGTCTTTTTGAGACAGGGTCTCCCTGTAGCCCCAACTGACCTGGAACTCGTTATGTAGACCAGGCTGGCCTTGAACTCACAGAGATCCGCCTGCCTCTGCCTCCCAAGTGCTGGGATTAAAGGCGTTAGAGCCACCATGCCCGGCTTTTTTTTTTATTTTAAAGTTACATTTACTTACCTATTGTGTGTGTGTGTGTGTGTGTGTGTGTGTGTGTGTGTGCGTGCGCGCGCGCATGTGCATGCATGTGCGTGCATGCGCACATGCCATGGTGCACATGTAGAGGTCAGAGAACAACTGCAGGAATCAATTCTCTCCACCATGTAGGTCCTGGGGATTAAACCCAGGTCCTCAGGCTTGACAGTTAGAGCTTTTACCCATGGAAACTCTTTGAAATGGCAGGTGTCCTAGTTTCATTTTTGTTGCTGTGATAAAACATTCTGACCAAAAGCAACTTAGGGAGGAAAGGGTCTAGATTAGATTACAATTCCAGATCACATTTCATCATCGAGGGAAGTCAGGACAGGACTTGAAGGCACCGTATAAACCAGGAATGCTGATTAGTTTTGTCAACTTGATACAAACTAGAGATATCTGGGAAGAAGGAACCTTAATTGAGGAATTTCTTTGATTGGTTTGGCCCATGGCCATGTCTGAGAGGCATTTTCTTAATTGGTAATTGATGCCCATCCCATTGTGGGTGGTGTCATCCCTGGGTAGGTGGCACTGGGCATTATGAGGGTAAGTGAGCAAGCCAGAGTAAGTAAGCCAGTAAGCAGTGTTCCTCCATGGTCTCTACTTCAGTTCCCACCTTCTGCACAGCCACAACTTCATCTCTGATCAAGGAACTCTCAGCTAAGGGAAGTACAGAAGAAACCATGGAGGATGCTGGTTGCTGGCTGAAATAGGTTTATGCTTAGCTAGCTTTTCCATAGAGTCCAGAACCACCTCATCAGGGAATGCTTTGGGTCATAGAAGGGGGTGGCTGAGTTCTCCTACCTTAATTAAGAAGACCGTCCCCCATAGGCCAGTTTAATCTAGGCAATTCTTCAATAGATGCTCTCCTTTCAGATGACTGTATTGTGCCAAGTTGACAGTTAACTAGGACAGCAGCTCTAATAACTAAGTCTTTAATTTTTTAAGAAAAATTTATCCTAGCAGATGGAGATTGTGAGTTTGAGGCCAGCCTTGTCTACTTATGAGTTCCAGGCCAGTCAGGACTATACAGTGAGACCCTGTCTCAAAAAGAGAGAGAAGGAGTGCACACATGTGTGTGTGCATACGTGTTGGGAGTAAAATGTATCTGTGGATATGTATGCCACAACATGCATGTGTGGAGGTCAGAGGACAATTGTGTGTACTCTGTTCTCTCCTTCCACCTTTATGTGGTTCTGGGGATCAGACTCTGGTCACCAGTTCCAGAACCAGTTTGCCAATCCTAATAACTAATTCCTAATGTCAGTTTTTTTTGATATTTATTATTTTTATGTGTCTGAGTATATTGCCTACATGTATGAAAGTGCACCCATGTCTGGCCTGAGGAGGTCAGAAGAGGGCATTGAATTCTCAGGGATCTGGAGTAATGGAGGTTGTTAACTGCCATGTGGGTACTGGGAATGGAACCTGGTTCCTCTGCAAGAGCAGTCAGTGCTCTTAACTGCTGATCAATTCTCCAGCCCTCCTGAAGATTTCAGTTTTTAGTATAGATAAAGATAATTATATGAAAACACACTATGGGATACCTTTGCTGCTTTCAGCTTTGGGTTTTTTCTGTTGTAGTTTTTGTTTTGTAGTTTTTGTTTGAAACATGATATGTGTAGCCCAAGCTGACCTTGAACTTGATGTATAGAAGAGTCTTAAACTGATCCTCTTGCCTCTACCTTCCTAGTGCTAGAGTTATAGACATAATGTATACTATGTCTGACTTCCAGATTAGCTTTTTTTTGTTTTGGTTTTTTTTGGGGGGGCGGGGTCTTTTTGAAACTGGGTCTCCCCGTATCCTCAAGCTGGCTTAGAGCTCACTATGTAGATCTGCCTGCCTCTGCCTTCTGAGTGCTGGGATTAAGACATGCACCACCACGCACGCCCAGCTTCAGATTCGTTTTAAATATGTTTCTCAAGTTGAAACTACTAGAACCTGATAAGTTATGTTTAATAATATGGCTACATGTAATTAGGCATTCATTATAGCTTCTGTTTTTTTCTGTTTGTTTTATGACGTGCTGAGAATGGAACTCAATGTGTTCTGCATATTATACAATTGCTTTGCTATTGAGCTGCGGTCCCTTAGCCCTTTGTTTTTAAATTTTCGCTTGTAGTTCAGATTTGGCATAGAGCTTGTGATCCTCTTGCTTCTTCCTATGTTCTGGGTTTACAAGTGTATGCCACCATACCCACTGAATATAACTTTAATGAAAAGTTAAATAAAATAACATAAGCACTGTCACTTTTGTCTTCAAAGAATGAATTTATGCTCAAATCTGTGGCTTTATGACTCAAGGCATTATTTCAAAACAAAATAATGTTTGGGAAAATTGATTTGAGGGGCTATTTCATGACGAGCTGATCAATTTAGTTTCTAAAACATCATGCAAAGATTATAGGAAATTTGATCCTTTACCTCTATTTACAACACAGGAACAAAAACCAATTTTCTTAATTGTAAACCAACATTTATTTTTAAGATAGTGTCTCAGGTAACTGAGACTGTGGGGCTAGTCTTGATCTGATCCTCTGCTTCTACCTCTCTAGTGCTGGAATTGCAGGCATGCCTCATAAATTGCAAAAGTTTATCAACTTACACTGGGTATGGTGGGGGCTGCCTTTGATCCCAGTACCTGGGAGGCAGAGGCAGGAGGATCTCTGTGAGTTCAAGGCCAGCCTGGTTTACATAGTGAGTTCCAGGCCAGCAGGGGCCACAGGGAGACCTTGTCTCAAAAAAGACCAAAAAAAAAAAAAAAAAAAAAAATCAGCTTAGGAAACTAATAGTTGAGAATTTCATTTGGCTCCTAATTCTTGTCTTAAGTTATAATATATTATTAGTGAGTATTTTAAGAAAATAGAATTCTAAAGCTGGGCGTGGTGGCGCACACCTTTAATCCCAGCACTAGGGAGGCAGAGGCAGGCGGATCTCTGAGTTCGAGGCCAGCCTGGTCTCCTTTGTGAATCCAGGACAGCTGGGGCTACAGGGAGACCCTGTCTCAAAAATACCAAAAAAAAGAAAATAGAATTCTATTTCTTAAATTCTAGCCATTTCTTAAATCCTAATCTGATATTTATAAGGTAATGCTTTATTGTTTTTGAAATTGACTGATTAAAAAAAAATGTTTTGTTTTTTTTTTTCTTTGTATCCCTTTTTGAAATTTGCATTAGGTATACAGAACTAATCAGTGTGCTGGAGAGTTCGTTGTGACATTTCCTCGTGCTTATCACTCTGGATTTAACCAGGGCTACAACTTCGCTGAAGCTGTGAACTTCTGTACTGCTGACTGGGTCTGTTCTATAGCACGTGACTGTTGTACGTCTACTAACACCCCTATAAAATGCAATATGGTAGCCATATTTGCTTAGCTGGGTGCTGGGTAGGGCCTGTGAATATTTCAGGCTATATTGTAATTCAGATTTTGCATTACATTGTTTGCTCATTATTTTCCCTATTATGCTTGAAATTAATTGGGTAGTTATTTTCCGAGTTTTTCCTGAAGGAATGTTTCCTCTAGTCTTCACTTTGAGCATTTTTGGATCTTAAAATTTATAAATGATAATGCAGTGGTTTCTATATCAAAAGGCCATTAGTTAATGGCTTCATCATATTGATGGGGAGAAAGGTTTCATTCCTTAAACACACTGACTTTATTTTCCTTTTTAAACTCCCCCCCCGCCCAGTGTATTTTGTTTTTATTTTTTATTTTTCTCAACATTTTCAGGGAATCTTTTAGTAACATTGGCTCTTAGGTTTTATTTTTAAAAAAATATTTTATTATTATTTTTATTTTATGTGTATGCATATATTGCCTGCATATAGGTAAGTGCACCCGTGTCGTGCAATGCTCGAGAAGGACAGAAAAGGCTGTCAGATCCCCTGGAACTGGAGTTATGGACAGTTGTTAGCTGCCATGTGGGTGCTGGGATTCAAACCCAGGTCTTCTGCAAGAACAGCCAGTGTTCTTAACCACTGAGCCATCTCTCCAGCCCTGGCTCTTACATTTTCTATGGCTAACTTAATTTGTTTTACTTCATGATTATTCAAACAGAGAAAATATGATATATTCAAGAGTATTTTGGTTAGGGGATGGAGTTTTGCTGTGGTGTTAGGCTGTCTTTGAACTTCTAGGCTCAAGAGATCCTCTTGTTGGGCTCCTGAGTAGCTGGGACGAAAGGTCACACTGTGCATATCCTGTAGGCAGTCTTGTTTTTATCCAGCATTTAAAACTTCTTTATTAGGCTGTGGAAAGGTTATAATTTAGCTTAGACAAGACTGAGTTAGGATTTGCCTTGAACCTCAGCTCTGCTTTTAAAAACAGCCTATTTCGGTGCTAGAGAGATGGTTCAGTGGTTAAGAGCACAGGTTGCTGTTACAGAGGACCTGCGTTCATTTTCCAGCACCCACATGGTGGCTAACAGCCATCCGTAACTCCAGTTCCAAGGGAATCCAACTTCCTCTTCTGACTTCTTGGACAGTGCATGACATGGGTGCACTTACATGCAGGCAATACACTCATACACATAAAGTAAAAATAAGTAAATAAAATATTTTTAAAAATAAAAAATAGCCTATATTAACTATGAATTACATGGTACTGGCTGAATAGGTATAGGACAGGATACAAGATGTTTTAGTTAAGAATTGAAGATGGTTTCTGCCTTTAACATGCTCACTAATAACTTTATTTTTTTGAGACATGGTCTCATTATGTAGTGCTAACTGGTCTGGAATTCACTATGTAGGTCTGGTTGATCTTGAACTTACAGAGATCCACTTGCTTCTACCTCTCAGTGCTTCCCAGCATGCACCACCATGCCTGGCTAATATTGATGCATGATTTTTTTTTTTTTTTTTTTAAGGTGTGTTGAGTTTCTTGCATGCACCATGTGTATGCAATGCTTGTGGAAGCCACAAGAGGGTGCTGGATGCCCTGGCATTGGAGTTAAGGATGCATGTATGCTGCCATGTGGTTACTGAGATCTGAACCCAGGTCCTCTGCAAGAGCAGCCAGTGCTCTTTAACTGCAAATTCACCCCTACAGCCCCTCTTGAAGAGCTCTTAATTTTACTGGGCCTAAATTGTTTTAAAATTTTTTGTGGCAGAGGACAACTTGCAGGAGTTGATACCATGTGAGTCCTGGAGACTGAACTCAGGTCATGAGTCTTGGTGGCAGATACCTTTACCCACTGAGACGTTATCTCTGCCCAAGGGCCTAAGTTTTTCCTTTTTCCTTTTTTTAAAAAAATTATTTATTACTTTTATTTTATGTGTATTCGTGTATTGCCTGCGTGTAGGTACTTAAGTGCACCTGTGTTGTGCAATGCCCGCGGAGGTCAGAAGAGGCTGTCGGATCCCCTGGGACTGGAGTTACAGACAGTTGTTAGCTGCCATGCGGGTGCTGGGATTTGAACCCAGGTCTTCTGCAAGAACAACCAGTATTCCTAACTGCTGAGTCATCTCTCCAACCCCAAAGTTTTTCCTTTTTTGTGTGCTTTTACTATTTACTTTATGTGTATGTGTGCCTAAGTGTATGTGGTCAGTGTGTGTGCAGGTGTCCAAGTGGTTGTGAGCTGCCTAATATATGTGCTGGGAACTGAACCCTGGTCCTCTATAAGAGCAGCAAGTGCTGTTGAAACTGTTGAGCTATCTCTCCAGCCTTAGGCCTAAGATTTTTTAAAAAAATATTTATTATTTTTATTTTTATTTGTATGAGTGCATTGCCTGCATGTATGTGAGTGCACCCATGTCGTGTAATGCAGCAGATATCAGAAGAGGGCGTTGGATTCCCCTAGAACTGGAGTTAAGAATAGTTTGTAGCTGCCGTGTGTGTGCTGGAAATCGAACCTGGGTCCTCTGCAAGAGCAGTCAGTGCTCTTAACTGCTGAGCCATCTCTCTGTCTTCTCAGCTGCCTTTTGTATAAAAGCCCAGGCCCACCTGTCTAGGGATGGAACAGTCCACAGTGAGCTGGAACTTCCCATATAAACTAGCAATTTAAAAAAATGTCTCCTCATAGACACTGTCACAAGCCAGTCTGATAGAGGAAATTCTTCAAGTGAAATTCTTCCCTGTTCCTAGGTGACTAGTTTGTTTCAAGTTGACAAAAACAAACCAGCACAAATAAGAAAAAGTTATATGTTAATAAACAGCATGATTGTTCACCATAGGTCACAATATGATTTGTAAGTAAACATTATTTGTTTATTGAATATGAAAATATAGCTTGATTCAGAGATAATCTGATACACTCTAAACCTCTGATTCCTGCCTGCCATTCTCAAAGTGGAAGTGAATTTTAAAATGTTCTTAAAGGGTTATTTTATTTTTCTCCTTTTTTATTACAGTTTTCAAATCCAAGCTAACCTTAGCCATTATAATTTTTCCACTGAACATAGGAAAGATGAAATTGGAGAGAGAGAGAGAGAGAGAGAGAGTAGTTTGTATCATAATTTTGTTTTCAGACTGGCTATAGACATTTTTGGAATTCATGTTAGAGAAAATATGTATTTGTGTTGGTTTTTGTTGGTGCTAAGGCTCTAACCCAGGGCCATGTACTTGCGAAGGGCATGTTATACTACTGAACTACATCTCCAACTGTACAGTATGCCTTTTGTGAAAAGTGGTTATTTATTTATTTCAGTTAGAGAGAGGAAAGTGTGTTAAGTAGTCATTTCATTTCATGTTTTTGAATTCTCATTCTGCTGCCAGGTTGGTTATTAAAAGAATTCTAGAGGCTAAAATCCCTATAAAAATGATTTAAGTCACACAATGTAAATTGCTTTAATAATATCACTCCCCTATCTTTTTTCCTTTTCTTTTTTTCTTTTTTTTTTAAAAAAGACAGGGTCTCCCTTTAGCCCCAGCTGACATGGAACTTGCTGTGTAGACCAGGCTGGCCTCAATCTCACTCTCATATGGTATTTATGTTTTGTTTCTGTAACAGACATAGCTCATAAGTATACGTTCATCAACTTAATTAATTTCATTTTTTATTTGATTTTTAATATACATAATTTACGTGTGAATTGCTCTGGGATTTTTTGGGGTGGTCTTTTGGAAACAGGGTCTCCCTGTACCCCCAGCTTGCCTAGAACTCACTGTGTAGACCAGGCTAGCCTTAAACTCACAGAGATTTGCCTGCTTCTGCCTCCCAAGTGCTGGGATTAAAGGCGTGCACCGCAACACCCAGCTTCTTCTGTAGAATCTTAAATGTTCAACACTTCACACAACATTTATTGGCCTGAACTTTACAATGTTTTAACAATATTTATCTTTTTTATTTAAGGGTAGCACTTTGTTAGACTGTTTTAAAAGTTTGTTGCCTCATATAACAAGGCACTCCAGCTTTTTAGTGTTTTGATACAGCGTCTTATGTACTCCAGGCTGGCCTTGAACTTACATGTAGCCAAGGATAGCCTTGAACTCCTGATCTTTTTGTCTTTACTTCCCAAATTACAGGTTTGCGCCAGTTTGCTCTGCTCTACAGCTCCTTGATAAACACAATGAGTAGAAAATCCACAGCTTAGGCTGCAAACTTTAGCATCTTAGTTTATGGGCACCTGAAGAGTAAATAGGGGTTCTGTGCTGGAATATGTCATAAGCAAGTAATTTAATTTGGAAATCTTTTGTTCAGTTGCCCATTGGACGTCAGTGTGTAAATCATTATCGGAGACTGAGACGCCATTGTGTCTTTTCACATGAGGAGCTCATTTTCAAGATGGCAGCAGATCCAGAATGCTTAGATGTGGGGCTAGCTGCCATGGTTTGCAAAGAATTGACCCTCATGACTGAAGAAGAAACACGATTAAGGGAGTCTGTTGTACAGATGGTGAGTTTGCTGATCACATTTCTTATATTTCATGCTGCTTATATAATGAGAAAAAAATTAAATTTATAGAAAACCATTTTTATCTTTGATCTTTTTTAGAAGTTGAACATAAAAATGACCTAATTCTAAGGTTTTATATTTTTCTATTTGCTATTTTTGTTTCTCAAATTGAAAAAGTTTTATGAAATATGCCATCTCTAGACTTCTTAAACAGCAATCTTGTATGGTAGAATTTTTTAGATATATTATCTTTTAAAATCTACATATAGGGCTGGAGAGATGGCTCAGTGGTTAGGAACGCTTGCTGCTCTTTCAGAGGACCTGAGTTCAGTATCCAGCACCCATATTGAGTGGTTTACAACCTCCAGTAACTCCAACTCCAGAGGATCCAACACTTTTCTGGCCTCTGAAGCCACTGCATGCACACAGAGAAGCACACACATAAAATTTTTAAAAATCTTTAAAATACGTAGTATTCTCTCCTCTCCTTTCTCCTTTTTTTGAGGGGGAGGGGGCATTGTAGGGGAGGACAGGACCTTACTCTGTAGCCCAGACTGGCCATGAACCTGTCAGAGTCCTCTTGTTTGAACTTCTCAAGTACAGGCATTGCAGGTGTGAGCCACCTGGATTTAGTATTATTTTGCATTTTTATTTACTTATTTGTATTATGTATCTGTGTGGGATTATAAGCACTCACAGACCATGGTGCTAGTGGAGATCAGGAGAGAAGTCTTGGTTCTTTCCTGCTACCTTATGGCAAGTGCCTCGAATGCTTGAACCATAGCATTAATTACTTTAAGAAAATTCAGGGGCTGGAAGATGCCTTGGAGGTTAAGAGCACTTGCTGTTCTTCCAGAGGTCCTGGATTGGCCTCCCAGCACCCACGTGGCAGTTCTGTTGTCCTCTTTCAGCCTTTGTGGGCACAAATCACTTTAAAAAAAAATTTCAATCCTCTTTTTTTCCTACAAGCATTGTTTTGCATAAGAATTGTGTGGTCCTAGGGTATTAGATCAGATTACTCTGTCTTCCCCTTCATCGCTTCAAACACCAGTTGTTTTCAGGGTTCAGCTATTGGCTTTCTTTCTGTTCCCTTTGTGCTACTTCTGTAGCTAGAATTTTAATTCTCTTTAATCTACTGTTTCAGTTGAGACTTGATCTAGTGATATAAATTATATTCCAGGGTGTCGTGATGTCAGAAGAAGAAGTGTTTGAGCTTGTTCCTGATGATGAGCGACAGTGTTCAGCATGTAGAACCACATGTTTTCTCTCTGCTCTCACATGCTCCTGTAATCCGGAGCGACTTGTGTGTCTCTACCATCCAACTGATTTGTGCTCCTGCCCCATGCAGAACAAATGTCTTAGGTATCTAAAAGTTTTGTGTAAAATTTGTATTGCCTTTTAAGAAATCAAATCTTAATATTCTTAATTTTCTTTCCTGTCCCTAAATAAGTAACTAGTTCTTATCTATTTCCTGCATGAGAACCAGTCCTTTAAAAGTTGTCCCTAAATAGCCTAGCTGTAATTAGCTTTTGTTTAACTTAAAAATTTTTTCTTTATTTTTATTTTAATGTGTATGAGTGTTTAGCCTGCATATGTGTAAGTACACCATGTATGTGCAAACCTAGAGAGGCCAGAAGAGGGTGTTGAATTCCCTGGAACTGGAGTTATGGATAGTTTTTAGCCACGTAGGTGCTAGAAACCAAACCCGAGTCCTCTGCAAGAGCAACCAGTACTCTTAACTGTTGAGCCATTTCTGCAGCCCCTGTAATAAGTTTCTTGGCAAGTTAATGTTACGTGTTCCTGGTCTGTCTTTGCATTGAAACTGTGAACCTCTTTGGTTTTTCTCTTAATTTATTTGCAAGTTGTTATATTTTGGAATTTTTACTTTATTTTTAAATTTTTGTAGATACCGGTACCCACTAGAAGACCTCCCATCTCTTCTTCATGGTGTAAAAGTGAGGGCACAGTCCTATGACACCTGGGTCAGTCGTGTTACAGAAGCATTATCAGCTAACTTCAACCATAAGAAAGGTTAAATTTCCTCTTTTTTATGTAAAATTGTTGCCATTTTAACAAAAGCCTTGTTTTATGTTTTTGTCCTCCAGTAACAAAAGAAAGTCATCTTACAATGACTTAGTTAAATGTATATCTAGTATTTTCCCATTCAAGTACTAACCAGACTTGATCCAGCTTAGCTTCTGAAATCAGATTAGGCACAGTCAAGTTGGTATGGTTGTAGACAATACCTAATTTTCTCTTTGAGACTGGTTTTCTGTTTGAGAATCATTTTTAAGACTTAGGTCTCCTGTTGACTGAAATATCCTTTGTAGTCCTGTCATGGCCTTTCCTGTCCTGGTGTCCCAAGTGCCAAGATTACAGATGTGTGCCCCCAAACCTATTGCGAATCCTTAGAATCCCAATTTGTGGGCCATTTCTCCAGCCCCTGTAATTAGTTTCTTGGCAAGTTAATGTTACATGTTCCTGGTCTGTCTCTGCATTGAAACTGTGAACCTCTTTGGTTTTTCTCTTAATTTATTTGCAAGTTGTTATATAGCCCCAGCTGTAGCCCCAGCTGGCCTGAATTTGATATGTAGACCACCAGGCTGGCCTTGAACTCACAGAGATTCACCAAGGCGTGTACCACCATGCCCAGCTCCTAAAATCCCCTTTTAAATGAAAAGGCTGACATAAAATGGGACAGCTAAGTTGTAGTAGGTATGTATTTTTGGAGAAACATATGTTGGACCAATAATGAGAACTTTTGGGTTTGTGTGTGTGTGTGTGTGTGTGTGTGTTGGGTTTTGGGAGTGTGTGTGCGTGTGTTTTGGGTGTGTGCGTGTGTTTTGGGTATGTGTGTGTGTGAGTGTGTTTGAATGAAGTCAGTTGTTTAGAATAAGCACTTGACCAGAGGCTTTCGCTACATTGGAGATTTTCACAGCTGCAATATAGTTCTACTAGTATGTTATTGATTTTGAGTGAGGTTTATGAAGATTTAAAATGGCTTTTTGTGTCTATTATCTATTTATCTTTACAGATTTGATTGAACTGAGAGTAATGCTAGAAGATGCTGAGGATAGGAAATACCCAGAGAATGAGCTCTTTCGAAAGCTCAGGGATGCTGTAAGAGAAGCTGAGACCTGTGGTTCTGTGGCACAGCTGCTTCTGAGCAAAAAGCAAAAACACAGGTAAACTTAGGAATGAGTTTAGTTCTCCACTGGGATCCTAGTCTTTCTGAGTAAAAGGCAAAGTTTTAACTGGCCTATGAGGCCTTGTGTTATTTCCCCCTCTGCGGCCATGTTTCTTCCATTCCTGGTAAGTTCTCATCTTTCTTTCCCCACCCCATTTTCTCCATGTTCATAAATTGTGAAACGCCTTTTTTTAAATTTTACTAAAATACTGTTTTTATTATTTTTATTTTATGTGTATGAGTGTATTGCCCACGTGTAGGTAGGCATACCTTGTGCATGCAGTGCCTACAGAGGCCAGAAGAGGCATGGAGTTACAGATAGTTGCTAGCTCCATGTGGGTGCTTGGGATTGAACCCGGGTCTGGAAAAGCAGTCAATACTTTTAACTGCTAAGCCATTTCTCCAGCCCCATGAAAAGCCTTTAAATTGAAGCTAGCTGTAAACTGTGTCGGGAAGACAGCAAATGAACCTGTTGGTTTCAATGCTAGAAATTACACTGGAATTTTTTATTTTATACTAAAAAACTGAAGGAACCTAAAAGAGAACAGTAGGAGACAGACAGGTGTTACTAAGGGAGAAATGGATAAAATTGGGGTATTTAAATGGGAGCGGGGAGGGAGGGTTATACAAGGAACTTTGGGGATAAAGAGAAAGGAGATTGAGAGGTGGGACCATAGGAGACTATTATCAAGGGAAAAGTGGAGAAAAAGGGGACACTTTAAATGGGGAAAGTCAGGGTAAAAGGGTTAGATGGTGAGAGAGAGGAGAGATAAATAATGCCTAACTAGTATAAAAAACTTAAGGAAATATTAGTCCAACAACCTAATGACAAATTACACATACAGCATCCCTACATGAGTCTGTGAGCATAGCTGAAGGCTATATAACAAGAAACAGTGCCAGACAGGACAAACCTTCCTTTGAGTCATTGGCCAGGGTGGTCCAAGAGACTCCCCAAAATTACACAGGCTACTGCCAAGGCCCTTGATTGCTTCCCAGAACTTGAAGGTAAGATACAACTGCTGAAGACAGAACATACTCACACACAGGATTTAGAGCAATGAAGCTAGAACAGACCTGGACGTCACTTTCTCTGAAGGCTAGCTCTCATAGCTTTGAAAAGCACCTTACAAGGGCTAAGGGAGCTCATGTATCAGTCATCCAACACCAGCTTCAAGACCAAAAAACCACATCAGTGACCTGCACAGCATATGACATTGGTGCAGTAGTGGCACTTTTATCTTGGGGGCAATCAACAGCTACCTACTTGGACTAATAGATTTTATTTTATTTTACTTATTTATTTTTTATTATATGTATTTTTTATTTTTTAA
>NW_008343559.1:230366-261971 GCF_000622305.1 Nannospalax galili | reverse complement strand
GTAAAACTGAATGCATTTTTAACCTTTAAAAAAGATTTCCATTTCATTTTAGAATATATTGTTCCTTGCAGAAAGACTCACTGTTTTTGCTACTAGCACTGAGATGTTGTCGTATGCATCTCTTATCTGTATGTATCTGAAAATTTCTAGTCATGATCAGTTGCACTCAGATCCTTGGCACCTGTGTATGTCTATAAAGTCATCGGGTAGATTTCAATGGTAATGTTTATTAGCTCTAATAATTTACATGACGTAAATTTTTATGCTTCCTCCTCAAATATAATTCATTTTCTAAAATTTGTTGTTTTTTTTAATGTATGTGTATATCACACAGAACATTCCAAACCATCTTATTCATCTATATACCCACTTCCCAGATGGCACCCTCCCACAGCCCCCCCCCCCACTAGAGTCCTTATACTCTGTCATCCCTGCTGTCATCCGCTGTGTTGTTGGCACCCCTAGCGGTTCCCCACTACTTGTCCATCTGGTGAATCTAGTCAGCCTATCTAGAGGTCTTTGTTTTAGAAAGGTCAGCTTTTCCTGATCTAGTGGTAATCAGTTGTCAGTATTCCTTTAGATAAGATTGGGGTCTCCTGTTCATTTTCCCAGTTCTGTGCTGGGTTACTATCTGGGAGTCCCTGGGGCCACCCTGGCCAACAACTCAAAAGAAGGTATCTCCTGTCTGGCATTGATGCATGTTATGTAGCCTTTAGCTATACATATGGACTCTTACAAAATTAATATTGTCCCCTTTAATCTTTGGTTATACTTTCCTTTTGGGTGTTTAAGACCATACAGTTGGCCCAGATAAACCAATTTATTTTTACTCTGAAAGCCATTTGAGGATCGATTCCTCAAGGGTCACATGGGCTTGGGAGGAGCCCCTGGCTCCTTTTACCAGTTCTGCCTATGTGAAAATAAGTCAAAGGTCCTCCTCGACCATGGCTGGCTTCGCTTGGAAGCATGGAGGAAATGTTTCCTCTCTGTTGACCCTCCTCTTTGTAGACTGGACACTGGTTCAGGTCCATCTTGTGGAGTCTCCAGCCAAGGTTAGTTCCACCAGTCTGGTATTTTTAATTACTGTGTGCCATGTAGATAAATCTTGGGCAAAGACCAATTGTTCTCAGATAAACCTTGCCTAGACATATATTTCTTGATCTGGTATGTATAATTTGTCAGTAAGTTGTTGGAGTAATATGGTTCCCTCTGGTTTTTAAACTAGCTAGGCATCATTTATCTCTCGCATTGTCTAACCTCTCCATCATGGTTTCCCCATTTAAGGTACCCCCATTTTTCCCCATTCTCCCTTAAAAATACCCTTCTCCTATGGTCCTACATCTCTTGAGCTCCTTCTTTCCCTTTATCCCCTAGGTTCCTTGTATGCCCTTCCCTCCCCCATCCCTTAAACTAACCCAAATTTTAATCCCTGTCTCTCTTATTAACACCTGTTTCCTACTGTTCTTCTCTTTCAGGTTCTTTCTTTTCCTTTACCTCCCTGTTTCCTTTCCATTATCCTGGTTCCTGTAGTTGTGTCTGGTTGCATACTTACTTATCAGTCTGGCTCTAGGATCCACATATGAGGGAGAACATGTCTATTTTTTTTTTTCTGAGTCTGTATTACTTCACTTAGTATAACAGTTTCTAGTTCCATCCATTTACCTGCAAATTTCATGATTTCATCTTTCTTTACTGCTGAGTAAAACTCCATCATATAAATGAACCACATTTTCATTATCCACTCGTCAGTTGAGGAACACTTAGGGTGCTTCCATCTCTTAGCTGTTGTGAAACGAGCAGCAACAAACATGGATGTACAGGTGTCTCTGCAATAGGATGAGTTCTTTGGGTATATGCCAAGGAGTGGTATAACTCCTTGGCAAATGGTAAGTTGGGTCAAATGGTAGGTTCATTTGTAATTTTTTAAGAGTTCTCCCCTTTCCATAGGGGTTGAACAAGTTTGCAGCCCCACTAGCCATGGATGAGTTCCCCTCTCCCCACATCCTCTCCAATATTTGGTATCATTTGTTCTCTTGATCTTAGCCAGTCTGACTGGGGTAAGATGAAATGTTAAAGTGGTTTTAAGTTGTATTTCCTGAGCAGTAGATGAGTGTTCCCCTTTCCCCACATCCTCTCCAAAATTTGGTATCACTTGTTCTCTTGATCCTAACCAGTCTGACTGGGGTAAGATAAAAATCTTAAAGTGGTTTTAATTTACATTTCATAATTAATAGTGATGCTGAACACCTTCTAAGATGCCTCTTAGCCATCCTTATTTCTTCTTTTGAGAAATCTCCGTTCAGCTCCTTAGCCCTTCTTTTTATTGGATTACTTCCTTTCTTGATATTTTGTTTTTTCAGTTCATTATGTTCTGGATGTTAAATCTCTGTCGGACATGTCACTGGTGAAGATTTTCTCCCATTCTGTGCATTTTCTCTTCACTTCCCTGGTTGCCTCCTTTGATGTACAGAAGCTTTCTAGTTTAATGAGGTACCATTTGTTGATTCTTGACCTTGTTTCCTGAGCAATTGATACTCTGTTTAGAAAATCCTTTCCTACACCTGTATCTTGTAGGTTGTTGCCAATATTTTCTTCTAATAGTTTCAGAGTTTCAGGCTTCACATTGAGGTCTTTGATCCATTTGGAGCTGACTTTTGTGCAAGGTGAAAGAGAGGGGTTTAGTTTCATTCTACAGGTGGAGATCCAGTTTTGCCAGCACCATTTGTTGATCATGATGTCTTTCCTCCACCTAATGTTCTTGGCCCCTTTGTCAAATATCAGGTGGCTGAAATTGCATGTACTCATATTTGGGTCTTCAGTTTTGTTCCATTGATCTATGGGTCTATTTTTGTGCCAGTACCATGTTGTTTTTATGACTATAGCTCTGTAATACAGCTTAAAATCTAGTATAGTGATCCTCCTGGCATTGCTCTTAGTGCTCAGGGTTGCTTTGGCTATCCGAGGTCTTTTGTGCTTCCATATGAATCTTAGGATGGTCTTTTCCAATTTTGTGAAAAATGTCATGTGGATTTTGATTGATTGGCATTGTGTTGAATCTATAAATGGCTTTTGGTAGGATGGTCATTTTCACAATATTTTTCCAATCCATGAGTTTGGGAGGTCCTTCTGTCTTCTGATGTCTTCCTCAATCTCTTTCTTTAAAGATTTAAAACTTTCATTATAGAGGTCTTTAATGTCTTTGGTCAGGTGTATTCAGATATTTTTTTTTCCCAGCTATTGTGAACGGGAGTGTTTCCATGTGCTCTTTCTCTAATTGCTTGTTATTGGTATATAGAAAGGCTATAGACTTTTGTAGGTTAATTTTGTAAACTGCCACTTTACTGAACGTGTTAATAATTTCTAGAAGTTTTCGGGTGGAATTTTTGGTGTCCCTTAGATATCATATCTTCTGCAAAAAGGGATAATTTGATCTCTTCTTTTCCAATTATTACTCCTCATCCTGCTCTTGTCTTACTGCTCTTAGAAGAGTTTCAAGTACTATGTTAAAGAGAAGTGGGGATAGTGGACAGCCTTGTCTGGTTCCTGATTTCAGTAGGAATGCTTCCAGTTTTTCTCCATTTAGAATGATGTTGGCTGTGGGTTTGTTATATATGGCTTTAATTATGTTGAGGTATGTTCCCTCCAGTCCAATTCCCTCTAGGACTTTGAACATAAATGCATGTTGAATTTTGTCAAAGGCCTTCTCTGCATCTATTGAGATGACCATGTGATTCTTGTCTATGAGTCCATTTATATGATTTTTGATGTTTATTGACTTATGTACATTGAACCATCCCTGCATCTTTGTAATGAAGCCAACATGATCATGGTGGATGATATTTTTGATGTGTGTCTGTATGCAGTTTGCAAGTATCTTGTTTAGGATGTTTGCATCTCTGTTCGTTATGGATATGGGTCTATCTTTTTTGGTTGTATCTTTACCTGGCTTTGGTTTTAGAGTGATGCTGGCTTCATAGAAGGAATTTGGAAGTTTTACCTCCATTTCTATTTTTTGAATGAATCAAGTAGTATTGGATGTAGGTCTTTAAATGTCTGGTAGAATTTTGTTGTAAATCCATCTGGCCTTGAGCTATTTTTAGTCGGGAGGTTTTGTATTACAGTTTCAATTTCTTTTTGTGTTATGGGTCTGTTTAAGCTATATATCTCTTCTTGGTTTAGTTTTTGTGGTTCCCATGCCTTTAAATACCCGTCCATTTCTTTTAGGTTTTCAAATTTAGTAGCATATAGATTTTTAAAGTATTCCCTTATAATGTTCTCGATCTTTCTGGTGTCTGTTGTCATGTTTCCCCTTTCATCTCTGATTTTTGTTTATTTGGACGTGCTCATTCTTTCTTTTGGCAACTGGGCTAGCAGTTTGTCAATCTTGTTTATCGTTTCAAAGAACCAGCTCTTGGATTCGTTGATTCTTTGTATTGTTTTCTTTGTTTCAATTTCATCAATTTCTGCTCTGATTCTAGTTATTTCTTCTTGTTTGCTGGGTTTGGGTTTCATTTCTTGCTGCTTTTCAAGTGTCTTAAGTTGCAATGTTAAGTAATTTATTTGTGTTCTTTCTGATATTTTAATGTAGGCACTTAGATTTATGAGCTTCCTCTAAGGATGCTTTCAGTATGTCCCAGAGGTTTTGTTGTGTTGTGTTGTCCTTTTCATTTAGTTCCAGGAATACTTTTATTTCTTTCTTAATTTCTCTTTTGACCCATTCATCATTCAGGAGTGTGTTGTTTAATCTCCATGTATTCATGTAGTGACTAGAGTCCCAAGACAAGAAATGGGACAGTATCCAGGCTAGAAGGAGCAACAGGCTGGGGAAGTGGGTGGGTGAATGAGTCTGGGGGAGTAAAGGCTCGGAGGGTGCCAATGGACTTACCCAGGAGAGAGGCTGGCATGTTGTGCAGGCCCTGGGAAGCCATAGATTTTATTTTTAAATATGTTTAGATGTGTGTGTGTGTGTGTCTGTGTGTGCATATATGCACCAGAGTATGGGTTCCTGTGGAGTACGGAGGAATTTGATTCTCCAGGAAATGGAGTTACAGGCACTTGTGAGCTACTGGACATGGTTGCTGGGACTTGAACTTGGGTTTTTGGAAGAGCCACCAGGCCTCTGTTCTAGTTTATTCTCCATTGCTGTGACAAAATACTCTTAACCGTTACCAACTTGGGGAGGAAAGGATTTATTTTACTTATATCTCCTGGGACCCAATTCCTCAGGGAGCTCAAGGTAGGAACTCAAGGCTAGAACCTGGCATAAGGAGCTGGAAAACAGGCCATGAAGGAAAGCTGCTTACTGGCTTACAGTGTGCTGGGCCCTCCCACATCACTTAGCAATCAAGAAAAAGCCCTATAGACATAGTCACAGGCTAGTTCAAAGGAGGTAATTCCCTATTAGAGGCTTCTTCTCCCCAGGTTGTCAAGTTGATAACTAAAGCTATTTAGCAGAAGCCCTTACACTGAGCCATCTATCCAGCCCTACACTGGTTTGTATAGTGTCTGTGGGTGAAAACACCTAGCTCTAAGCAGGAAATAATTTTTAAAAATCTGCTAAGTGTTTTATATTCTTGAATATTCTGAAGTGATTAAGAACATATACAGTTTATGACTTGGCTTCATCTCCCTTTCTGGACATACTTAATGACTTTTTAAATCAGGGTTATACAGGTTCACTGGAGAAAGCAGTGATAAATTTTCTTTTCTCACACTGAATAGTAAAAAGCACCACAGTATGAATTATGGAAGAGAAAGCATAGTTAATTTTAACCTTCCTTCAGCCCATTTACCTTAGTTGATAGTAGCTAGCCAAAGCTCTTTACTCATTTATGCATAATGGGACCTAAGGTTCCATTATGGTTCCTTAATAGCATGGCTCAAGATACTTAATAACAAAGAACCTGAATAAAATATTTTAAGTTTGCATGATTTGCTTCATCGTCTACCTTTTTTTTTTTTTTGGTCTTTTCGGAAGCTTGGTCTCCCTGTAGCCCCAGCTGTCCTGGAACTCAATGTGTAGACTAGGCTGGCCTTGAACTCACAGAGATCCACCTGCCTCTGCCTCCCAAGTGCTGGGACTACAGGCATGCACCACCAAGCCTGGCTTTTGTCTATCTTTTTTTAAAAAAATATTTTTATGTGTATGAGTGAATTGCCTGCATGTATGTAAGTGCACTGATGTTGTGCAGTGCCCACAGAGGTCAGACAGAAGAGGGTGTCAGATCCCCTGGAACTGGAGTTATAGATGGTTGTTAGCTGCCATATAGGTGCCCAGCACCAAACCCTAGTTCTCTACAAGAGCAGCCAGTGCTCTTAACTGCTGAGCCATCTCTCCAGTCCCTTCATTTTATTATTATTAGAATAATCTAATTATTAGATTTACTATTTATTAGAATTGATTTCCTTTTTTTTTTTTTTTTTTGCATTACTGAGACAAGGTTACCCTGAGCCCCTGCTGGCCTGGAACTTGCTGTGTAGACCAGGCTGTCCTTGAACTCGCAGAGACCAGCTGCCCTGCCTCCTGAGTCCTGAGATTAAAGACATGTGCCACCACACTGGACCAGAACTGATTTACTTTAAAAAAAAAAAATTATTATATGTGAATGAATGAGTTGCCTGCATGTGTATATGTATGTGCACCCATGTCGTGCAATGCCCAAGGAAGTCAAGAGGGCATTGGATCCCTTGGAACTGGAGTTACGAATGATTGTTAGCTGCCATGTGGGTGCGGGGAACTGAACCTGGGTCCTTTGCAAGAGCAGCCAGTGCTCTTAACCGCTGAGCCATCTCTCTGGCCCCCATAGAACTGATTTACTTTTTAAGAGGAAGCCATATTTCTAATTTCACATTTTTTTTCCTCAACAAACTTTTCTTTCTTATTCCACTCTATAATACTGTTTTCATTTGCTGTTTATAAGTACTAGGTATGCTCCTGTTTAGGGGTTCCCATTTACTCTTCACTCTACTTGGAGTTCTCTTCCCAACACATCTGGGTGACTTCTTCCCCTCTTTCCTTTACTTATTCTCCTCCCTTCTTCTCTTTTACTTTTCCTCCCTCCCGCTTTCTTCCCTTGTTCCCTTCATAAAAATGTTACTGTCTTGAGGACACCTTATTAAACTACACTTTATAAAATTGTGAACTTTAGGGGGCTGGAGAGATGGCTTAGCAGTTAAGAGCAGCGACTGCTCTTGCAGAGGACCCGGGTTCAGTTCCCAGCACCCACATGGTGGCAACGAACCGTCCTTAGCTCCAGGGGAATCAGGAGCTCTCTTCTGTCCTCTGCAGCATTGCACGACACAGGTGCCCTCGCATGCATGCAGGCAATGTACTCATACACACAGGGTAAAAACAATAAAATATTTTTTAAAATGTTAAAATTGTAAATTAAAAAAAAAATTAAAGGCATGTGTGTCTGCTTGTCTATGTGTATACCATGTGGAGACAGAAAGAGGATCCCTGGAGGATCCCCTGGAACTGGAGTTACAGGCAGTTATTAGCTGCCATGTGGATGCTAGGAATTGAACCTGGCTTTTTTACAAGAGCAGCAAGTGCTCTTAACCACTGAGCCCTCTCTCCAACCTCAAGATTGCAAGCTTGTTTGTTTGTTTTGTCTTTTTGAGACAAGGTGTCCCTGCAGCCCCAGCTGGCCTGGACCTCACTATGTAGACCAGGCTGGCCTTGAACACAGAGATCCACCTGCCTCTGCTTCCAGAGTGCTGGGACTGTAGGCATCTACCACCAAGCTGGGCCTTGTAAGTTTCTTACCTGATGTTCTGCTTTGTTTTTCTTCTTAGACCTATCACCTTTTGCTATGGTGATTTATTATTTATTTATTTATTTATTTTAATTTGTGTAGTTGTGTATTGAATAAACAGATAAGCAATGATATAACAAATACAGGTCTTATAAAGATTTTTTAAAAGTAAATGCTTGTTTACAACAAAAATGTGTTACTTTTCTAAAATATAGAATAGGATTCCAATAAAACAATTTAATAAAACAAGGCACAATGTTTAAGGCAAAATTCACAACGGTCATATGAGATTATATAACATTAAGAATCTATTTTTCATGTCCTGGGGGAAGAGGGGAGGAGGCACAAGATCTGAAATAGTTTAAATACTATTTTTAGAACATTTTATGCTAATTTACTTATTGTTAATTTCTCCCTCCTAAGCCAGTCCCTCCAGGATGTACATTATTTAACTGGAATGTCGAGAATCTTGTTCCTTCTTTCATGTCCATATTTCTTTGGTATTACAAAAATGCCTGGTAGTAGATATAGCATTCAGTATTTGTAAATGAATAAATGAAATGATACTGAAGGCAAGTGGCAGCAGAGGGCAACCTTAATGTATGCAGAAGAGGTTGTGATTAAGGATAAACATACAAACCCTGCATTTAGTGTAATTGATATGTATTACATTTTCTGTGGCATTATTTCTTAGTCAATCTAACGTTCCTTCTGTCTGTATGGCTTTTTCTATAGTGCCTTGCATTGGATTTTAAATTATCTGTTTTTAATCTATCATTTTATCCAAGAAACTGTCTTAGAGACATTTTCCATTGTACATTAACTTGATGTTATGGCATTGACCTCTTTGGAGAGTCTAGGAAAAGCTTTGGAACCCTTTTTAGAAAAAAGTGTGTACATAAAATATTTTTGGGATAGATTTAGGGGTCTTATTTGTCTTGGCAGACTAGAAGCTCCTCGTTCTCAGTGTGAACCACTTATGACACAGAATTTCATTTTCTCAGTGGACTCAGGATCCTGCTGTGGAAATTTATTTACTTTTTTAAATGTATGGCAATTGTACATTGGAGGAACTGCTGCTTGGAGAGTCAAATCTTTGATTATTAACTGCAGTGAGATCATTCAACACTGGAATTTTAGGATTGCTGAAGGTTGAATTCTGAAGTGACTTAGAGGCCCAATTTGATATTAGAATGACTGTATCTCAATATTATTTCACATCAGGCAGAGCTCAGATAGTGGGAAGACTCGGACCAAACTTACAGTAGAAGAATTGAAGGCCTTTGTCCAACAACTTTTTAGTCTTCCCTGTGTCATCAGCCAGACGCGACAAGTAAAGGTGAAGTATTACATTTTTTTTTTTTTTTTTGTGCAATAGTTTTTGTATATGGGATCCTGTTCTGACTTACACAAATGGACTTTTTGGACTAGTGTTGGGTTCTGCTTATCCAATTTTCTCATGTTTATGTTTTAATTATGTATGAGTGTATTGCCTACATTTGTGTAAGTGTACCCATGTTGTACGTTGCCTGCAGAGGTCAGAAGGGGCATCAGATTTCCTTGGAACTGGAGTTATAGATGGTTATTAGCTGCCGTGTGAGTGCTGGGAATTGAACTTGGGTCCTCTACAACAGCAGCCAGTGTTCTTAACCTCTGAGTGTTCTCTCCAGCCCCAGCCTTTATTCTTTTTAAAATTATGGAACTATGAGCCAGGTGTGGTGGTGCACACCATTAATCCCAGCACTTAGAGGCAAGCGGATCTCTGTGAGTTCAAGGCCAGCTTGGTCTACATAGTAAGTTCCAGGCCAGCTGGGGTTACTAGGAGACCCTGTATCTAAAACACCAACAACAACAAAAAAAGGAACTATGATGAATTTAGGATTATTTTTTATATTAATTTTAGGTTAGATCTCCTATTTTAACATATGTAGCTAAAGTGAAGTGTTAGTTAAAAGAATCAGAGTGAGCTGAGTATGATGGTATGCACCTTTGAATCCCAGCATTTAGGAGGCAGAGGCAGGTGGATCTCTGTGAGATTGAGGCCAGATTGGTCTATGGAGGGAGTTTCAGACCAGCTGGGGCTACAGGAAGATCCTGTCTCAAAAAGAAGAAAAAAATCAGAAGAATCAGAGTGTAGTGGCAAGTTACTAATACATGAGTACATGAGCTTTTAAAATGTAGGACCCTGAGATTCCTTGGACTATTATTTAATTAAACATGTAAAAGTATATTTCAAGTAGTTAGTTTGCACAGTTGATAATTTTGATGTTTGTTTGTTTGTTTGTTTGAGGAGGGAGTATTGAGGTTAATTGGCTTACAAGATCTTAGTATCAACTGTATTCTTGTTTTACCCCATTTTGTAAGAACATTTTGATAGCTGACTATTCTTTTGACAAGGGCTTTTCTTCTAAAAGTATTTGGGACACCACAATTTGCTTCACTTTTCTGCTTTTTTTCTTCTTGGCTTGAGTAATAAGGGCTGGACTATACTAGAAGGTGAACCCTTTTTTTCTTTTTCCCTCCCTCCCTCTGTCCTTCCCTCTGAGACAGTGTCTCACTATGTAGCCCTGGCTGGCCTGGAGACCAGACTGGCCTCGAACTCAGAGACTCACTTTCCTCTTCTTCCAGAGTGCTTGGATTAGCCTGACCCCTTTCTTTACTTTATGTGTGGCCTCTCCTGATTATCTTCTTGTTTGTCTGAAGTCAATATCACCTATGTCATATTGATCCTTAAATCCCCAGCTCCAACTGCCTTTTTCCTACAAACCATATATTATGATGCGTACTCTGTATTTCTTTTGGTAAACTAAAAGGCATTTTAAAGGCCTTTTCTTGAGTTAAAATCATTAGTTCCTTCATTTTCCATATATCTTCCATTCTTTAAACAAGTGCCATTATTAGCTCTAAACCATATCGCATAGTGAACCTGTTTCTCTCTTATTGCTTAAATTATGCTCTGTACCTTGGATTACTGCAGTACCTCTTAACTGCTTTCCCTTTTCCTTTTTAGTCAAAATGGTCATCTCAAATAGAAACCAAATCAGAGTCCCTCTCTGTGGTTAAAATCCTTCAGTGGATCTCCAAAGCCATAGCATGGACTGTAGTCTAAAAGACATTAAGTAATCTGACCTCTGCTTATTCTTTGATTGCTACTTCATCTGCTTATAGCAACACATTCAGCTTATTCCTCTTTAAAAATTGTGTAATTAGTGTGGCTGCGGCTGTCCACTAACTCCGTTAGTTAGTAGAGTGCTTGCCTAGCGGGTGTGAAACCCTGGGTTTGACCCCCCAATATCAGATTAAAAAAGAAAAAATTAGTGTGGTGTCAAGTACTTCCAATCTCAGCACTCAAGAGATGGAGATGGGAGGTTCAAGGTAATCATCAGTTCCATAGCAAGATCAAGGCCAGCCTCTGGGACATATGAAACCCTGTCTCAAGGGCGGGGCAGTCAATATCTGCCAGGCTTTGACCTTTTCCACTGGATCTTATAGTTCCCATGCCCACCTTCTCCTTTTAATCTTTTGTCTTTCTTTTGTTCTTTGCTTTTTCTGTCTCTGTCTCTTTTCTCTGTGCTTTCTTTCTTTGGTATGCATTCATTTGTTATATGCTTATGCACATGTGTGGCATGTGTTTGTACAGAGGGGTGTGTGTATGTGTATATGTAGGCCAGAGATGTCTTCCTCAGTCATTCTCTATATTGACAGAGGCAGGGTTTTTCTCAACTTCGTTTGCTAAGGCAGGGTTTCTCACTGAATCTGGAGCTCATCTGTTAGGCTAGTCTACCTAGCCAGCTTGCCCTGGGGATTCCCTGTCTCTGCCTCCTGAGCCCTGGGAATACAAGCAATCTGCCACACCTGCCCCACTTTTTATGTGGGTGCTAGGCTTCTGAACACTGGTTCTCACGCTTATTTACCAAGAACTTTATCCGTTGAACCATCTTCCTAAATACTTCATTTTAATTTTGGTTTATCCTCCTATGTAATTGCCCCTGCTAAGTAATATGCCACCTCTGCCTCTGGTCACTCTCTGTTCTGTGTGTGTTTTTTTGTTTGTTTTGTTTTGGTTTTTGAATGCCTAACACTAACTGAAACATTTTATTCAGATCTTTAATGTCTGTCCACCTATTTAATTAGAGTGTATGGTGTCTGGCAAGATGGCTCATTGGGTAAAAGCATTTGTCATCAAATCTGAGTTCCATCTCCAGGACTTACATGGGTGAAGGAGAGAACCACCTCCCACAAATTGTCCTCTGCCCTCCACATGTATGCCATGGCATGCCTCCTCCCAATCAATCCATCAATAAGTAAATAAATGTTAAAAGAAAAAAATTTTAAAATGTATAGTTCTTTCATGGCACAGACTTCAAAGAACCCATCTTGTTCAATACTTTGTGCCTAAAACAGTGTCTGCATCTAAGTTAGTAGTCATTAAATATATATTGAATGCATCAATTGTACTTTTTTTGTCATAAGAAACACATTTTATTGATTCAGCCATTTTTTTTAAGAGTATAAATAGAAATTACCAGGGAACATACTTACTAATTTATCATGTTGGAATATTTGCTGCTATGCTGGTGAGATTATAAAAGGGTCAAGAATTGATAGTTTGCCTGAACTATGTCTAGCATATACATAGTCATTTTGTACCTTTTTAAAAAAAATTTATCTGGGGTTGGAGAGATGGCTCAGTGGTTAAGAGCACCAATTGCTCTTGTAGAGGACCTGGGTTTGATTCCCAGTATCCACATGGAGGCTAACAGCCATCCATAACTCCAGTTCCAAGGGCTCTGACACCCTCCTCTGACCCTCATGGGCATTGCATGACATGGATACACCTACTTACATGCAAGCAATATATGCATACACATAAAATAAAAACAAATTTTTTTTTTTTTTTTTTTTCTTTTTGAGACAGGGTCTCCCTGTAGCCCCAGATGTCCTGGAACTCACTAGACCAGGCTGGCCTTGAACTCACAAAAATCTGCCTGCCCCTGCCTCCCAAGTGCTGGGATTAAAGGTGTGCACCACCATGCCCAGCTAACAAAATATTTTTTAAATTTATTTTATGTATATGAGTATTCTGCCTGCATGTATATAAGTGCACCATGTGAGTACAGACTCAGGGAGGCAAGTAGAAGGCATCAGATCCCCTGGAACTAGAGTTACAAATGGTTGTTAGTCACCGTATGAGTGCTGGGAACTGAACCCGGGTCCTCTGCAAGAGCAGTTCGTGTTCTTAACTGCTGAGCCATCTCTCCAGTCCTCATTTTGTATCTTTTCTTTTTAATTTTTAAAAAATTTTATTATGTGTATGAGTGTATTCCCTACATGTATGTAAGTGCACCCATATTGTACAATGCCTGTGGAGGTCAGGAGAGGGTATCGGATCCCCTGGAAATGGAGTTATAAAAATAGTTGTTAGCTGCCATGTTGGTGCTGGAAACTGAACCCTCGTCCTTGGTAAGACCAGTCAGTGCTCTTAACCTCTGAGCCGTGTTTCCAGGGCCTCATTTTCCTCATTTTGTGTCTTTTAAGTTTAATTTTGTTGTTGTTTGAATGTTGGTACTAAGGACTGGAGATCAAACACATCACCGTACACATGCATACTATAATAAGCATTAGCCTCATGCAAAATTTACTATTTAAACAATTTTTTTTTTTTTACCTTTTCAGAATCTGCTGGATGATGTAGAAGAGTTTCATCAACGTGCCCAGGAGGCCATGATGGATGAAACCCCAGATTCTGCCAAACTCCAGATGTTGATAGACACAGGCTCTAGTCTTTATGTGGAACTACCTGAATTGCCTCGACTCAAGCAAGAGCTACAGCAGGCTCGGTGGCTGGATGAAGTAAGACTGACCCTGTCAGACCCTCAGCAAGTCACTTTGGATGTCATGAAGAAGCTGATTGACTCTGGGGTAGGGTTAGCACCACACCATGCCGTGGAGAAAGCAATGGCTGAACTACAGGAGTTGCTTACAGTCTCTGAACGATGGGAAGAGAAGGCTAAAGTCTGCCTGCAGGCAAGGTAAGCACATTTTGGTGACAGTTATCTCTTTAATAACTAGGTCAGAAAGTAGAATGAGAAGGGGGAACATCAAATCAAAGATTAATTCATTAAATGTTAAAAATCTGTATTTTGTGCCTTCTTGACCAATCAATAACTTACCAAGAGGGACTGCATGTAGAGTTTCAGATCTGTCCAGATTGTTGTATAATGCATTTTGTTAAGTAACTGTGATAGGAGATAGTATTTTGTTTAAAGCCCATGTTAATGATATAGTTAGGAACAAAGAATTATAAAATGTTCATTGAATATGGTATTAATAGTAAAAGGTACAGAAAAATGTTATAGGAATTCAGAGGTAAGATCTTGGTGAGTTTGTGTGCTCACTTGAAAACCTTCAGAGAAAAATCAAAATTTAGGTAAAGCTTTAAAGTTAGTAGGATTAAAGTGGAAGGGAAATATGGAGATAAGGAATATGTAGGGTATATTCTGATAAACAGAAAATAAACGAACTTTATTGTAATGGAAAGTAATGAAACTGAAGGGTGAAATAGTTCCATTAGATCAGCCCCCATCATTGCCTAATTTAGCTAGTACTTAGTATTTGTTGAAAACATTTCTGTATCAGTTAAGGTGAATATTTATGTAATTTTCTTTTTTGAGTAAGGAACCTGGGTGGTTAGGTTACGTGGTTAAATGACACAGCTGAAATTTAGTTGCTTATTTCTGCCCCAAATCTTGATGCGTTTATTACTTTGCCAATCTCTCTTTTAATAGGAAACACTTCAGGTGACTTAATATTTGCTTAGTTAGGAGGAACAGTTGTGCATCCCAGATATTTTGTTCTCTAGGTGCCATGCAGAGTACATACCAAAATTTGTATCTTTTCCTGTCCTAAGTATTCACATAATTGTGTCTTTGGAATTGTGACAGTTCTTGGAGAAAGGAGCATCTTAAATGGAGAAAGGAAATGATTTTGGAATAAGAAACTGATTTGATCTATTTCATGCAACTAAGAAACTCTGATTTGCTTTCTCTTCATTCTACTAAATGAAGTTTTGCTGGTAGTAATTTTTGAAGCCTGTCTTTCCCCACCCTCCATCTCCTGTATTTGATCAGTCATAATGCTCTGATGATTTTGCCCCCAAAATGTTTTGTTCTCTGTTCCAACTACATTGCCATTGACCTATGATAATCCTTTTATGTTTCCCTTGATTTTTGTAGTGCAGGGTTGAATGAAGTACATGTCATCACTAAGTTCTGTGAGGACAGTAGTTGAACAAGACACACACAATCCCAGCACTCATTGAGCTAATAATATTCTAGTGAGGATAGATGGATAAGTGAATTTCAGTTAATTATTGGTGATGTTGGTAGAGATAATGGGAACTAGGTTCTTTTGAATTCTGTCAGAATTAGCTTTTTGAGGGGCTGGAGAGATGGCTCAGCGGTCGAGGCCAGCCTGGTCTACATAGTGAGTTTCAGGACAGCTGGGGCTACAAGGAAACCCTGTCTCAAAAAAAAAAGACACAAAAACAAAAAAGAAAAGATTTTAAAAATCTCATTTATTTTTTATGTGTATGACTGTTTTGTCTGCATGTATGTAAGTGCACCCTGTGCATGCAATACCCATGCATGCCAGAAGTGGGCAGAGGATCCCCTGGAACTGAAGTTAAGGATGGGTGTTAGCTGACGGTGGATGCTGGGAACCAAACCTAGATCCCCTCAAAGAGCCATAAGTGCTCTTAACCACTGAGCCATCTCTCCAGCCCTGTTTGTTTTGAGACAGGGTCTCACTGTGTAAGCCTTGCTAGACTGGAGCTTTGTGTGTAGACCAGGCTGGCCTTGAACTCACAGAGATCCGGCCAACTCTCTGTGCCAAGGAAGTACTTTGATATCATTTAACTTTGACCCTTCCTATTTCCTTATTCTGAGTCATGTTGCTTTTTCTTTCTTTTTTTTTTTTTTTTTAATTTTGTTTTCCAGTGTTGATTGATTAACTGCTTGATTTTTGCAGTACTGGAGACTGAGCATAATGCCTGTGTATTATGCCAGTAAGCTGTGTCCCCAGCCTATAAGTTCATTATTTTATCTTCATTCAATACATAGGGACGTTAGGGTTGATATAATTATTTTTGTCTTAATCCTTTGAAAATGTTACTCCTGTTTTGAAGAATAGTTTTACTTGGGCTACTTGGGGGATTATTGTTTGCCTGTCATTCCTCTCACACTGCTGTCATGGCATATCTTTTTGTGGTCTTACCCTCTCCAGTCTACTCTGTACACTGCCACTACTGTTGTTTTAAATAGAAATGTCACTGTTTTTATTCCCTTGTTCTGAATCTGAACTGGCTTCCATAGCCTTCAATATGAGGTCCAAATTTCTTAACCTGATTCATAAGACTATTTGTCATCCAGTCCTTTACATTAATTTTAGATCTTGCCTCATTTTTTGTCATTATTCTTGCATGCTCCAAATATAGTGATTCCCATCCCCTCCCCAACCCACCTCAGTGCCTCAAACATTCCATGCTTTCTTCATACCTTTATACATTTGTTTCCTCTACCTATACCATCTGTAGTAAACTTCTACCACCCTACCCTGTCCATGGCTCTATCATTTCTAACTCTTATTTAAAAAGGATGAAAAAACTTAAACGTCACTTCTGAAAAGCCTCCTTTCACTGACAAGTCAGTCAAGTTCTCCTGTTCTGTTTTGTTTGTGTTTTTGAGACAGGCTCTCACTGTGTAACTTTTGCTGGCCTGGAGCTTGCTGTGTAGATTAGACTGGCCATGAACTCAGAGCAATCCACCCACCTTTGCCTCCCAGGTGCTGGAATTATAGGTGTGTGCCACCATGCCTGCCCTGTGGTTAAGGGCACCTTTTTTCTTTATAATATATCACACACATTATAGTAAGTCCTTATTAATAGTCCTACTCACATGTCTGGGTGTATTGGCTCATGCCTATACCCCTAGTACTTGATAGAGACAGAAGGATCAGTTCAATGCCAGTCTTTGCTACATAATGATTTTGAGGCCTTTTATTACCCTGAATTCGTCTATTTACTTTTTCATTACATAGAGTTATATACTTGTGAGGGCTGGAGGGATGGCTCAGCAATTCAGAGCACTAGCTGCTCTTACAGAGGCCCCGGGTTCAATTCTCAGCCAACATGGTGGCTAACAACTGTCCATAACTCCGGTTCCAGGAGATCCAGTGCTGTTTTCTGATCTCCATAGGCATTGCATGACACAGGTGCACTTACACACATACAGGTAAAATACACTTATACACATAAAATAAAAATAATAAATAAAATATATATTTTTTAATTGTATACTTGTTTAAGGCCTGGGCCATAGCACTTTCAACTCTCAATTACTGCTATGAGCTATGAGCTTATAGTAATTTGTTCCTTGGACTCAGTATAATTCTTTTTAATTTTTGGTCTTTTTGAGACAGGGTCTCCCTATAGCCCCAGCTGGCCTGGCACTTGCTGTGTAGACCAGGTTGGCCTTGAACTCACAGAGATCCACCTGCTTCTGCCTCCCAAGTGCTGGGACTAAAGGCATGCGCCATCACTTCTGGCTTCTTCTTAATGCTATTAATGTGAATAAGGTTTTGTTTTATTAATCAGTGAATGACTATATATTAATGAATGTAGTTGAAATAAATGTACATAATCAGCATGAGTGGATTTCTATCCTATTGCTCTTTGTGTTGCTAGCCCATGCACATTTTTGACTGTTGCAGATATTATAGAGAGGTAGAGTAGAGGTGGTTGAGGGCTGAGTATTAAAAGGAGTCTGGGGGCTGGAGAGATAGCTCAGTGGTTAAGAGCACTGTCTGCTCTTGCAGAGGACCTGGGTTTAATTCCCAGCATACACATGGTAGCTAAGAACCATCTGTAACTCCAGTTCCAGGGGATCTGACACCCTCTTGTGACCTCTGAGGGCATTGCACGACATGGGTGCACGTACACACATGCAAGCAATACCCTAATACACATAAAATAAAAATAATAAATAATTTTTTTTAAGAGTCTGGAGCCAGGACTCATTCTGAATCCATACTTCAGGTGTGTTATTTACTTATACTAAATGATTTTAGGAGGGATGATTTGCCTTTTTTTTTTTTAATTTATTTTCTTTGAGCTAAAGTTTTCTTGTCTGTAGAATGTAAATTAAAATGATACCTGCTTTTTTGCCTTTAGGATTATGATAAGAATTGTAATGAGTTCATGTATGAGAAAGTTATTTACACATCATAAAATGTTATTTTAATGCTGATAGTATTGGACTTTTTCTTAGTATCTTACTGTTTTTATTGTTCATTTAGACCTCGGCACAGTATGGCAAATTTAGAAAACATTGTGAATGAAGCCAAGAACATTCCAGCCTTTTTACCCAATGTGTTGTCCCTAAAAGAAGCCTTGCAAAAGGCTCGTGAATGGACAGCTAAAGTGGAAGCTATTCAGGTAAAGAGACTTTGGGATTATTTTATCCATCAGGTAATAACTTGGTACAGTTAAATCATGTGAACGTTTACTTTAGAATAATCATAACAAAATAATAATAAAGTTCATTTATTCTCTTTGACTTTATAATTCAAAACAAATACTATTTAAACATTACTAGTTTTGGTTAGGAAAGGTGACGGGGTTGGCTATTCAACTTTCCCAGAAAGGGGCATTTTATTTATTCATTCATTTAGTTATTTATTTTATTTTAACTTATTTGGTCTTTTTGAGACAGGGTCTCTCTCTAGCCCTAGCTGGCCTGGAACTTACTGTGTAGACCAGGCTGGCCTTGAACTCACAGAGATCCACTTGCCTTTGCCTCCCAAATGCCAGGATTAAAGGCGTGCAACACCATACCTGGCTCTTTGTTTTTTATAATTATTTTTTTATTTTTTATGTATATGTATATTTCACCTGCATGTATGTAAGTCCACCGTGTCATGCAAACCTGTGGAGCCCAGAAGAGAGCATTAGAGCCCCTGGAACTGGAGTTATAGGCAGTTGTTAACTGCCTTGTTGGTTCAGGGAACTGAACCTGGGTCTCCTCTTAACCACTGAACCATCTGTCCGTCCTGTTGATTATGTTTTTAAATTTTACTTTTATGTTTTTGAGTGTTCTGCCTGCATATGTGTAAGCGTATAATGTACAGGCAGTGCCCATGAAGGCCAAAAGAGAGTTTCAGATCCCCTGGAACTAACGTTAAGGTTGGTTGTTAACTGCAGTGTAGATGTGAGGAACCAAATTCGTGTCCTCTGCAATAGCAGTAAGTGCTCTTACTTGTTGAGTCATCTCTCCAACCCCTCAAATTGTGTTCTACTCTTAAGATGTTTGCTTAATTAAAATTTTTCCTTCTGGGACTGGAGAGATAGATGGCTTAGCCATAAAGAGCACTGGCTTCTCTTGCAGAGGACCCAAGATGATTCCCAGCACCCACATGGCAGCTAACAACTGTCTGTAACTCCAGTTCCAGGGGAATCTGACACTCTCTTCTGCCTCTATGAACATTGCACGATACTGGTGCACTTACATACATGTAGGCAGTACACTTATACACATAAAATAATAATATTTAAAACGTTTCTTTCTTTGACAATTTATGTTTTCCAAAGTCATCCTATAATAAGCAGTCTATACATTAACAACCTTTTTACAATTCTTAAATTTTAAAATGTTTTATCAGTTAATTATCCTACAAAAACAGAAAGGGATTTAGTACTTGTATTCTTTGACTTTTTTTCCATGTGCATGAATTACTTTTAAAAAGGAAGAGGGCCTGGGGAATGGTTCAGCAGGTTAAGCAGTTGGCACGCAAACCTGACAGCTTGAGTTCAGATCCCAAGATCCCATGTAAAAGCCAGACGAGGTGGTATAAGAGTCTGTAATCCTAGCATGCCTATGGGAAATGCGAGGAGACCTGAGAATCTGCAGAAGCTCGGAGCCTGCCAGTTTAGCCTATGCAGCAATGTTGAAGAGATCTGGTCTCAAACAAGATGGAAAGGCAAGGAACAGCACATGTGCACTGTGGCATACATATGTCACACATATCTTACAATTCAGAGTAGAGTGAAATCAATACTGGAAAAATGCTAGAATTACTAAAAACCATTAGTAGTATCTAGAATGTTAGGGGCTGGAGTGGAGAACAGCTCTTTCCAGTGAACTGCTGTTGCAGGAAAGAGCATACTGTCCTAGCTGTAACTGTACACCCCTGTAATCCCAGCAGTTGAGAGTTACAAGCTGGAGGATCAGTATTAAGGTTATCCTTGAACTATTGTAGGCAGGTGGGTATTCTCAGTATCTGATAATTTTCATTGACTATGATTGAAAGACCAAGGTAAGGACCAGCAAGATGGCTCAGCACATAAGATGCCTGGTGACCTGAGTTTGATTCTCAGAACCCCATATGTCGGAAGTGGAAAACTGACTCCCACGGTTGTCCTCTGACTTTCACACATGTCATGGCACACTTGAATCCATACACATACACATAAATAAACAAATGTTTAAAAAAGGATCAGGTTAACACTGGAGCTGATGATGTCTCTAGTATGTACAAGGATCAGGGTCTGGGTTCCATCCCCCGTTTTGCATTAAAAAAGGAAGTTAACATTAAACTTTTTCTAAGTTCTTCCAACAGGTATATTGTCAGACTCCATGAGAAAATTCAAACTGTGTCTGAATCTACGTTTTTCCCCCCAGAGTGGCAGTAACTATGCCTACTTGGAGCAGCTTGAGAGCTTATCTGCTAAAGGACGCCCTATCCCTGTGCGTCTTGATGCATTGCCTCAAGTGGAATCCCAGGTAGCAGCAGCACGGGCCTGGAGAGAAAGGACTGGGCGGACCTTCCTTAAGAAGAATTCCAGCCACACTTTGTTACAGGTAAAGTGTAGTTCATGTACTCACACTTAGCCCTCTCACTAGCAGTTGATATATCAATACCTATAGTAGCATTGATAAAAAGTGGTTTTCAGTCCATTTAGCCATTATTAGAAGTGATTCCTGTTAGGGAACCTCAGATGTTGACTTGAAATCTGGAGGTTTAGACAATCTATTTTCTCTCTAACCCATGCTATATCTAGAAAAGGCAACCAGCATATATTTTGTCTCTGTTACTGAAAGAGCTTCTGTCTCAGAAACACTGATCCTTTTTATTTTGTACAGTTCAATACAGTAGTTAAAGAGGATAGATAGTTTTTAGGTTTTAGTACTGGCTCCCTAATAATGAAACCTTTGCACCTTGGGCAAGTTATTCCCTTTTTGAGTCTTTCTCTTGTCTGTAAAGTCTGGGAAGTATAGAATTGTGAAGATTTAATTAGATAATATGTATTAAGTCCTTATGGTACCTAGACCCTGGGTATGGTAGTGTAATCTTAGCACTCAGGAGGCTGAAGCAGAAGGATTGCCAAAAATTACAGGCCAGCCTGGGCTACATAATTAATTTTAGGCTGGCTTGGGCTAACAGAGTAAGATCCTGCCTCTAAAAACACCAAAATAAAAATTAAATGAATAAATCACTAATATGCTACTTTGGGCATGGTGAATGGTTAATGGTAATGGTTCCTCTTACTGTTTTTACTTTAAAAGTTTTTTTTCTCTTTTGAAACTAGATTTTTTTTTTTTTTTTAATCTTTTGCAGGTGCTAAGTCCCCGCACTGACATTGGTATATATGGGAGTGGTAAAAACAGGAGGAAAAAAGTAAAAGAATTAATAGAAAAAGAAAAAGAGAAGGACCTAGACCTTGAGACTTTTAGTGATTTGGAAGAAGGACTGGAGGAAACCAGAGATACAGCTATGGTGGTAAGCAACTATGTAGTTTACCTTGAACTTTCATGAATTCAAAATTCTGTGAAGATGTTAGCGGGTTTTAAGCTATGTTAATTTTCATGTAACATGGGTGTGTATGTGTGTGTGTGTCTATTGATAGTGCAAAAAGTTTGCTGTTTGGCTTTCTTCCCCAAATTTGTTTTCCCACATCTATTCTTTCTTTTAGGAAGTTGGGGAGACTGCTACCAGGGATTGAACCTAGAAACTGGTCAAGCTTTCTACCACTGAGCTATATCTCCTAGCTCCACATCTATTCTTTTTTATTTTTTAATAGTTGTATAATAGTCCATCAGAGTTGTTCATATTTTACAGAGTAATGAATGGTTTGTGTGTGTGTGTGTGTGTGTGTGTGTGTGTGTGTGTGTGTGTTCAGCCTAGACAACAAAAGAGATGATTTATTATATGCAGGTTACACTTGGCCACAAGTGAGAACAGAACTAATACAGAGTGCCACAGATTCAGAGTAGAGAGTCGGCAGGGACTGCTTTGGTTGTAAACAGAATCGTGTGGTCTCTGTGATTAGATCTTGACATGGCATTCCAGATCCATTGAGATAGATTATCAGCAGTAGCATGCAGTCCAATAATTTGTATCAGCCTCTGGCATTGCTTCTTTCTGCTCTTTTAAGCCTCCCTGAGTGCATAAACTAGTTTATTTGAACTTCTACTTTATCCTTCTCTTGAGATTTAGCCTGTGCATTTGCTTCTTCCTCCACTTGACTCTTATGGTGTAGGAGTTTGAAGGAAGATGGTGCTAAGGCCAAGAGCACCAAAGCTTTTTGGGTTGTTTGTTTGGAGATAGGGTCTCATTCTGTAGCCTTGGCTGAACTGCAGTTCACAGAGATCCACCTGCGACTGCCTCCCAAGTGCTGAGATTAAAGGCCTGTACCACCACACTTGATCCTAAGCAGTTTGATTTGTCTTTTTGTGGGGCTTGGGATTGAATGTAGGTCTCTTTGCGTGCTAAGTAAATGCTCTCCCGCTGCTATACCCCACCTGCTCAGTTGTTTTCTCATGTTGAGCATTTTGCCTGTTACTAAGCTTTCTGTTAGAGATATGAAAATGAACTTTGTGTAAATTTCCTTTTTTCACCTCAAATATTTGTCATTTATTTGTGGTGAAATAATTTAAAGTCATTTTTTTAGTTATCTTGAAATAAGATAATACATTATTAACCATTGGATTCATGAAAGCTATTCTTAAGTTCTTGTGTGTTTTGCCTGCATGTAAGTGTCCTACCACATGTGTGAAATACCTGCAGAGGCCAGAAGAGGGTGTGAGATCCTTTGGACAGCTGTTAGCCACCATGCAGGTGCAGGGAGTCCTAACCCATGTCCTCTGCACCAGTGCTCTTAACTGCTAAGTTCTCTCTCCAGCCCCTCTTCAGCTATTTTTAAAAAAAAGTTTATTATTTTTATTTGTGTATATGAGTGTAATGCCTGCATGTAGGTGGGTGCACCCATGTCATGCAATGCCAGTGGAGGTCAGAAGAGGATGTCGGATCCCCTGTAACTGGAGTTACAGCTGGTTGTTAGCTGCCCAACATGGTTGTAGGTGCTGGGAACTGAACCCAGGTCCTCTGCAAGAGCAGCCAATGCTCTTAACTGTTGAGCTATCCCTCCAGCCCCTGTCCACCTATTTTTAAGGTTTTTCTTTTTCTTTTCTTTTTTTTAGAATAGTTCTAATTCATTGAGAGTTGAGTGAAAGGCATAGGGATTTTCCATGCATTCTCTGCCTTCACCTCGTAGCCCATTTCATTTTCCTAAACTTGACCCCTAGGAATGGACTTGCTGGGTTAGGTTTAATAGCATCTTATGGCTCTTCATATATTCTACTCTTCAAAAGAACTGCACCAACTTGCTGATGCCTGTTACTTCAAATAAATTTTCCCTCTCATTAGCATCCAACAGTACTGTGAGTGTTCAGTAAAATATTTGTGATGAGAGCTGTGCTTTTCAAAATTTTAGAATAGGAAAAGTGGATTAAGATTATTAGGAACCTGAAAAATAGAGTAAAAATAAAGATGACTTTTGGAAATACATAATTCTAGGGAATGCCATGCACTGAATAACTTGATTGGGCTCTTTCTACATACAAATGATCCAGTTTGGGGGCCAAAGAAAATGATCTTTCATTAACTGAACCTGCCTAATAAATCAGAAGAAAGTAAAACTGGAAATTATTTCAGAATTGTTCAGAGCCACCAATAATTTAAAATATATATATTTATGTTTTTTCTTTTTTCTTTTTTCTTTTTTTTTTTTTTTTTTTTTTTTTGGTCTTTTTGAGACAGAGTCTCCCTGTAGCCCCAGTTGGCCTGGAACTTACTATGTAGACCAGGCTGGCTTCAAGCTCACAGAGATCTGCCTGCCTCAGCCTCCCACATTATGATCTTTTTAATTAAAAAATTTTTATGTGTATGTGCCTGCATGTGTGTACACCATGTATATACAGATGCCTGCAGAGGTCAGAAGACAGCCTTGAATCCCCTCCAACTGGGCTTACAGGCAGTTGTGAGCCACCGTGTGGCTTCTGGAACTAAACCCAGGTTCTTTGCAAGAGCAGGCTGTGCTCTTAACTGCTGAGACATATCTCCAGCCCTCAATATATATATAAGACTCTCTATCTGTTTCTATTTATCTCTCCGAGACAGGATATCACTATGTAGTTCTGACTGGCCTGAAATTCACTATTTAGACCAAGCTGGCCTCAAACTCTCAGCAATCTTTCTGCCTCTGGAACACTGGGATTAATGTCATGTTCCACTATACCCAGCCTTGTATTTATGATCTTTAAATTGTGTTTGCTCTTATTTACTTTGTTAAAATGAAAATAAAACACTGTTTTAATTGATCATCAAGCTTTGTTCTCCCAAATGAAATATGGAGATCTTCCAGAGAAAAGTAAACTTTTATCATACAGAGCTTTCCCTTAGGGAATGAATTAAAAGGAAATGGGAAAACCAGTGCATATTGAGTATTTATGTTGCATTGGGCATCAAGTTAGGCACTTTGGTCTTACTGTATTTAATCCTTAAAGCAATAAAATGAGGTTGGTGACAATTCTGCATTTTTCAGAAAACTGAAATCCAGAAAAGTTGTGCTGCACATCAACAGTCTGTAAGTTCAAGAGCCAGGGTTGGTATCCAGGTTACTTGATTTCAACAAATACCCCCTTTATATTGTACCCTATAGAAGAATTCAATGACAGTATTGTGATGTAAATCGTCAAAAAGAATAGCAGTTTGTCCATTTCACAGATGACAAATATTTGTGTGGAAGCTACAAGAATAACCCAAATTTTGGGAAATTGCAACTTTTTTTTTTTTTCAAAAGTAAAGGCAGTATTTTGTTATCATGAGACTAGAACATTGAGAAACATTCCCCAGCCTTGAGCATTTGATATTTTGGAGTATTTTAGAATGACTCCTTTCAATTAAATGTTTGTTTTGGACAGGTGGCAGTTTTCAAAGAACGAGAGCAAAAGGAGATTGAAGCCATGCATTCCCTCAGAACAGCCAACCTAGCCAAGATGACAATTGTGGACCGCATAGAAGAAGTAAAATTTTGTGTTTGTCGCAAGACAGCCAGTGGGTTTATGCTCCAGTGTGAGCTTTGCAAAGACTGGTTCCATAACAGCTGTGTTCCCCTTCCTAAGTCAAGTTCCCAGAAGAAGGGATCCAGCTGGCAGGCTAAAGAAGTAAAATTCCTTTGCCCTCTTTGCATGCGGTCTCGAAGGCCCAGGCTAGAAACTATCTTGTCACTCCTGGTATCCCTTCAGAAGCTGCCTGTGCGGTTGCCAGAAGGAGAGGCACTGCAGTGTTTGACAGAACGTGCCATGAGTTGGCAAGATAGAGCACGGCAGGCCCTAGCCACAGATGAACTGTCTTCTGCCCTAGCCAAACTCTCTGTGTTAAGCCAGCGTATGGTGGAACAAGCAGCTCGAGAAAAAACTGAAAAGATCATCAGTGCAGAACTTCAAAAAGCAGCTGCCAATCCAGACTTACAGGCAAGCTTATAATTTATTTTCTTTTCCTGTTTCACATTGTATTTGTCAGTATGTGACTAGTAAATCAAATGTTATTTAACCAGTTGACTTAGGGAAACAATTTGCCTGCAGTTACATGATCTGTAGCAGTTTCTTCCTTCTGTGTAGGCTTAGAGCTTTTCCCCGCCTCAGTAAAAATCCAGATCATTTAGTTACATATCACCTGAAAATATTCAGGTGAATCTTAACTTTATAATCAAATAATTTAGTTTTTACTCATGGTTGAAGTCTGTTAGCTGCTTTTTAAGTTGATTTCATTTTTGGTGGTGTTAAACATTTATTAACTGTCTATGATTGTTTAGCCTCTCTGTTTATTTATCTTTGTTGTTTAGGGACACTTGCCTAGTTTCCAGCAGTCTTCTTTTAACCGGGTGGTCAGCAGTGTATCATCTTCCCCCCGCCAAACAATGGACTATGACGATGAAGAAACAGATTCCGATGAAGATATTCGGGAAACATATGGCTATGACATGAAGGTAATTACAAGGACAGACTAGGGATTTGTATCTTTTTGGTGGGTTGTATTTAAAAAGCTACTGGTATCACCACTAAAATACCTTGAGCAGCAGCGAGAAAATCATTTCTTAGGGAAATGTTTCTCATGGATCTTTTGAAGTTGTGCTGGGATAAAGTATCCCACTCTTCACCCCACTGTGCATCCTTAGCCCTGATTATTTCTTTTAAGGCTTATTATTTACCTTTACCAAAACTCCCCATGTCACAATTTATATTTGCAAGTGTGTGTGTGTGTGTGTGTGTGTGTGTGTGTGTGTGTGTGTATAATATGTCAGAAAGGATATAGAATCTAGTAGCTTATTCCCCAGGAAGTTCCTTTATGTATGCCTGTAATTGGTTATTTTAGAAAAAGGTAAGCTAAGCAGTTACATTTTTTTCCATCTTTTTCAGACAGGGTCTCCCTGTAGCCCCAGCTGGCCTAGAACTCAGTGTGTAGACCAGGCTGGCTTAGAACTCACAGAGATCCCAAGTGCTGGGATTAAAGGCGCGTGCCACCATGTCCAGTCTAGCAATTACATTCTTAAACATTTTCTCAGTATTATGATAGGGCCAACATTGCTCCTTTTGCTCAGAAATGTTTTGGCTATTTGGGATCTTTTTTATTTCCATATGAATTTTAGGATATTTTTGAATCTCTGTGAAGGACATCATTGAATTGCATTGAATCTATATCTCTCTTTTGGTAATTTTCACAATATTAATTCTGTTAATTGATGAAGGTGGAAATTGTTTCATCTGTTGTCTTCTTAAGTTTCTTCAGTGTTCTTTTTAGGAAAAGTTTTCAGTGTAGAAGTCACCTAATTTCTCTCAGCATGTTCATTATCATTATCAGGATGTGGAAAACTAGTGATTTTTATTTTGGGGGTGTATGTGTGTATACCTGTTTGTATGTACAGACATAAGTGAAGGTCAGAGGAGGTTGATTAATAGCTGCTATTTTCCTTGCTTTTCACTGTGTATGTGTGTCGGGGGGGTGGGGAGGATGGTGTGCATGCTTGCCATGTGCATTGGGACACAGAGGTCCGAAGTTTACATTGGATGCAACTTTCCATTTTATTTATTGAGGCTCTTGCTGAACCTGGAGCTGGTAGATTCCAGCTAGTCTAGGTAGTCCACTTGGCCCAGGGAATGCCCTCTTTCTGTTTCCTGAATGCAGGTGGCTGCCTTACCTTCGCAGGTTTCACGTAGGTTCTCAGCCATCCAGTGGAGACTTTAGGATCTTTCAAATTCAGGATTACATTTTCTGCAAATAGGGATAATTTGATATATTTTTTATTTCTATTTACTGCTCAGGCTAAGAATTAAAGCACTATATTGAATAAGAGTTAAGAGACTAGATATCTTTGTATTGTTCTTTTTTTCTTTTTTTTTTCTTTCTTTTTTTTTGGTCTTTTTGAAACAGGGTCTTCCTGTAACCCCAGCTGACCTGGAACTCACAGAAATCCGCCTGCCTCTGCCTCCTGAATGCTGGGACTGCAGGCCTGCATTACCATGCCCAGCTAAAAGTATTTAATCTTTTTTCTTTAATTTTTTTTTATTATTATTTTTACTTTATATGTGTATTGCCTGCATGCATGTAAGTGCACCTGTGTTGTGCTATGTATGCAGAGGACAGAAAAGGCCATCAGATCCCCAAGAACTGGAGTTACAGTTATTAGCTGCTGTGTGGGTGCTGGGATTCGAACCTGGGTCTGCTGCAAGAACAGTCAGTGTTCTTAACCTAGCCTGGAACTCACTATATAAACGAGGCTGGCTTCAAACTCACAGAGATTTGCCTGCCCCCGCTTCGCTTCCTGACTGCTGGGACTAAAGGCATGCGCCACCATGCCCGTGTATTGTTCTTAACTGTAGAAGACATACTTACAGTTTTTCTTTGTTTAGTGTAATGTTGGCTTACTGATTTATCATATAGCATTATGTTCATATATTGTTCTTTGTACTTCTAGTTTCTTTCTTTGAAGGGATGTTAAACCTTGTTAAAGACATTTTGTGTATGTATAGAGATGATGATGTGAATTATTTCCTTCATTTTATTTATTATTTGATAGATATGGGGTCATCTTTGTATCCCTGGAATGAAACCAACTAGATTGTGGTATATGATTTTTTCTTTAAATGTGTTGAATTGAGTTTGCAAGTTTGTTGAAAATATTTATATCTGCCTTCATTACCAAAGTTGGCATACTGTTTTCTTTTTTGTTGTCTTTTAATCTTTGGTGGTGTTGGGAATTAAACCTAGAGTCTTGTGAATTTTAGCCAAGTACTCTACCACTGAGCTATAATTCAGTCCTTTCTTACCTTTTGAGACCAGGGTCTCAGTATATTGCCTAGGCTGACCTTGAACTTGTGATCCTCCTAACCTCAGCTATAGCCAGGACTCTAGGACTATGCTTCCATGCTTGGTTTGGTTGTGTTCTTATCTGTTTTGGGTTTCAGGGTAAAATGGGTTTGGCATTACTCCTCCTCTTTCTGTTTTCTGGAATAGTTTAAGGAGTATTGCTGTTAATTCTCCTTTCAGTGTGTAGGAGAATTCATCAGTAAATCTGTCTAGGCTTGGGCATTTTTTCAAAATGTTTTATTATTTTTATTTTATGTGTGTGAGTATATTGCCTGTGTCTTACTTTGTTCTTCCTTGCTGTGACAAAATACTCTGACCACTACCAACTTGGGGAGGAAAGGGTTTACTTAGCTTACATATCCCAGGTCACAGTTCATCCAGGAGCCCAAGGTAGGAACTCAGGGCAGGAACCTGGAGGCAGGAGCTAGAGCACAGGCCATGGAGGACCACTGCTTGCTGGCTTGCTCCCCTGGCCCCTGCTCAGCCTGCTTTCTTATGCAACACAGGTCCACCTGCCCAGGAATGGCACCACCCACAGTGGGCTGGGCCCTCCCACATCACTCATCAAGAAGATGCCCCTCAGACATGGTCACAGGCCAGTCCAATAGAGGTGACAATTGAGGCTCCCTCAACCCAGGTGTGTCAAGTTGACACTAAAGCTATCCAGCACAGCCTGCATATATGTAAGGGCACCTGAGTCCTACAGTGCCCACAGAGGTTAGAAGAGGGCATTAGATCCTCTCAAACTGGAGTTACTGACAGTTGTTAGCTACCATGTGGGTCCTGGGAATTGAATCCAGGTCCTCTGTAATAGCAGCCACTGCTCTTAACTGCTGAGCCATCTCTCCAGCCCCTGGGCTTAAAATGTTTTTAATTGCTTTTGCAATTTTTCATAAAAAAATTACTGTTACGTGTGAGTGCAAATGTGTGTGTGTGTGTGTGTGTGTCTGTGTCTGTGTCTGTGTCTGTGTCTGTGTCTGTGGTATATGTATGGTCTGGGCATTAAACTTGGCTCATTTATTCTTGAACATTTCATACATGTATATTGTAAAATATGGTTATGTATGCTCCCTATTTGCCTCCAACTCCCCTATATACCCCCCCAACATGTCCTCCTAACTTCATGTAACCCTTTAAGTCTTCCCAGTGTGGGTAGTGCACACCTTTCATCCCAGAATGCAGAAGACAGAAGCAGATGGGTCTGAAATTGAGGTCAGCCTGGTCTACATAGAAAATTTCAGACTGGCTGGAGCTATAGGGAGACCCTGCCTCAAACAACCCACTAAGTCCAGTTAGTGCTACCTATATGTGCATGGGTATTAGGACCACCTACTGGACCAATGGGAAACCTACCAGTGGGAACACCCTCAAAAAAGAATAATTCTCCCTCCCGCAGCAGCTGTCAATTCTCAGTAGCTCCCAAGTAAGGGAAGAGCATCTCCTCCATCTGTGCCAGAATTTTGGCTGGCTTGATCTTGTGCAGGTCTTGTGCAAGTAACCACAGCTGCTGTGAGTTTGTGAGTGCAATAACCATGCCGTGTTCAGAAGACAGCATTTCACAGTGGTCCTCTCCATCCTCCAGCTCTTAAATTCTTTCTGCCTCCTTGTCCTCTATATTCCTTAAGCCTTAGCAGGGGTGTACGGGGTGGGTGATTGATAATGAAGTCCCATTTAGGGCTTAGCATTGAGTTTCTTATTCTCAGCACTTTGACCAATTGTATGTCTCTACATCAACTGCTTCCCACTGTAAAAAGCTCTCTGGCCAAGATTGAGAACAGCTGAGGTATGGGAGTAAATACTGATATTTAGAAGATAGTTCGACAGCATGACCATTTAACAAGTGAGACCAGGTTCTACCCCTAGGGTCTATGACTTCTCTAAATATGGACTTTTTGATCTGGATTATGGTACCAGGCATGAAATTTTTTCCTGGGGAGCAGGTCTCACATCCAATCAGAAAGCACTTACCCCATAACAGTTGTGCCATTTTTGTGCCAGTGAGCATATCTTGCATGACTGGCAGATCAGTATTGTAGCATGTAGAGTCCAGTGCTGGGTAATACCACTGATGCCTTTTCTCCCCTAGCAACCTATGTAGAACCTTCTGGCACTATGAAGGTTACCCAACTGGTAGAAAATTACTTGTGGGTTTGAGATTGATTTCTCTGTGTCCTACAGCTAACATGTATGGTGTCTTCAGCTATAGGGTTTTACCATGTAATCAAGGTGGTGGTAACCAAGGATAATGGCAATAGCCTGTTCTGTTTTGAAGACCTCTGGAGCCTCCCTCGATTAAATTTTAGTGGCTGTACATGTTTAGATTTTTTCTAGATTTCCAATGTATTGAAATACAAGATTTTTAACTATTCCTTAATGTTCCTCTGGCTTTTATTGGTATCTCTTAAATGTTTCTTTTTCATCTCTGATTTTATTAATTGGGCCTTTTTTCTCATGATTAGTTTGGCTAAGAGTTTGTCACTCTTAGCCTTAATTTTTCAAAGAGCCAATTTTATTGAGTCTTCATTTTACTCTTGGTCTCCATTTCATTAGTTTCATACTGATATTATTCCTTTATGTCTACACACTGTGAGTTTGACTTATTCTTGGTTTTCTAAGAGAGTGAAGTGCATCATAAATTGTTTCAGTTCTCTGTGATGTCTTTTTTTTTTAAGATGTCAACTTTTGGGGCTGGAGAGATGGCTCACCAGTTAAGAGCACTGACTGATTTTGCAGAGGACCCAGGTTTGATTCCCAGCATCCACATGGTGGCTATGAACTGTCCTTAACTCCAGTTCCAGGAGAATCCAAAGCTCTCTTCTGACCTCCATGGCGTTGCATGATATGGGTGCACTCACATACATCCAGGCAATACACTCATACACATAAAATAAAAATAAAAAAAAGATTTCAACTTTTATTTTATGTGTATGAATGTTTTACCTACAGGTATGTAAGTGTACTGTGTGTGTCTGCAAAAGTTAGAAGAGGGCATCAAATCTCCAGGAACCTGGGTTACGGACAGTTGTTAGCTACCATGTGGGTGCTGGGAACTAAACCTGGGTCCTCTGCAAGAACAGCCAGTGCTATT
>NW_008343559.1:192262-230033 GCF_000622305.1 Nannospalax galili | reverse complement strand
CAAACCCTCCAGAGAGCTTCTGGGTTTGCTTCTGCCAGGAACACAGAAATACCTCCACATAACTTTGAAGTTCCTAGGCAATCCAACTACAAGAGGGGAAAGTGTTTAATCAGAGATGCCTGTGACCCCTACCCCTACCTAGAGTCCAACAGACACTCTTTTCATAACTGTAATAATTTTTTTCACTAACAGCTAAGCATTTGAGGGATTTGACCTGGTTCTAAGGTCCACTTCCTGCCTTGCATGTTTTGAGGCCTCATCTTGTGTCTCACCATTGGTATAACAAGACAAAATTCTTTTTAAAAATATTTTCATTATTTTTATTTTATGTATATGAATGTATTGCCTGCATGTATGTGAGTGCACCCGTGTTGTGCAATGGTGCATGGAGGTCAGAAGAGGGCTTCGGATTCCCCTGGGACTGGAGTTAAGGATGGTTCGTAGCCGCCATGTGGGTGCTGAGAATTGAACCCGGGTCCTCTGCAAGAGCAGTCAGTGTGCTTAACCGCTGAGCCATCTCCCCAGCCCCTATAAGTTCTTTAAAAACGAGCTCTATTGTTTCTCAAAATTTGTGGTTTAAGATTTTTACTATAATTTTTACTGTGACTGAGCTTTGGGGTTTATATTTCTGTTTCCAAAATATATTTTCTCATATTTTAATTGTATGGTTTTTGCTTCTTAGACTTAAGAATTCTTTTGAGGCCTGGGGAAATAACTTATTTAGTAGTGTGCTTGCATGACATGTCCTGAGTTTGGATCCCCCGCACTCATCTTAAAAGCTGAGCATGCCTGTAATCTCTACACTGGGAAAGTAGAAACAGGAGAATCCCCATGGCTTGCCAGTCTAGCTAAATTGGTGAGCTCCAGATTCAGTGAGAGACCCTGTCTTTAAAAGATGGCAGAGTGAGGGCTGAAGAGATGGCTCAATGGTTAAGAGCACTGGCTGCTCTCACAGAGAACCCAAATTCAGAGTAAAAATGACAAAAATAACGTAAACTCTGAAGTTTACAAATATTAAAGTTAAAGTGAAAATGAAAAATAAATGAAATAAAGGAGAGAATGATTTGAGACCTAATTAGAGCTGTTAGAATTGTCTAAGTGCTATACTGTCACTTAAGCTCTTCATTGTATTACATAAGAGCAATAGGTAAGATTCCAGGTTTGAAAGCCTTTAGAAGGAATTAAATTGCATGTACCTTAAGATGTCACATTTGATCTTTTCTTCCTCCTAAGTCTATTTTAAATTTTTTTAAAGGTCAAGAATTATTAACTTGGGGCTGAAGAGATGGCTTATCGGTTAAGAGCACTCATTCCTCTTGTAGAAGACCCAAGTTCAGTTCCCAGCACACATTGTGCAGCTCACAACTGCCTGTTAACTCCATTCCAGAGAGATCCAGTGCCTCTAACCTCCATGGGCACCTGCACACATTTATACATACCCCTGCACACACGAACACACACACAATTAAGCAATAAATATAATTTATATAAATTTATGATTTTATGTAGTTTGCTTTGTTTGGGGTTCCCCCCCCCCTTGGGTTTTTTGAGACAGGGTCACCCTGTAGCCCCCGCTGGCTTGGAACTCACTATATAGACCAGGCTGGCCTCTATTTCAGAGATCTGCCTGCCTCTGCCTTTGCCTCCCAAGTACTGAAATTAAAGGTATGGGCCGCCATGCTCAGCTTTAAAATTTGGTCCTCTGCCATCAGCTCTTTGGTTTTGGCTTATTTTATTTAACTTCCAGCTTTTGTTTACTTAGGTATACAAGGTGACTGAGTCCATATACAATATCTTTAACACTTTAAAAATAACTTTATTTTTAATTGTGTATGTGTGTGTGTGTGTGTGTGTGTGTGTGTGGTGTCTGTCTGTCTGTATATGTGGGCTTGTGCATGTGAGAGCAGGTAAGTTTGGGGGGGGGGTGTGTATGTATGTATGTATGTATGTATGTATGTGTGGGCTTGTGCATGTGAGAGCAGGTAAGTTGTGAACTGCCCAATGTGGGTGATAGGAACCAAAGAGCAGTATGCACTCTTAACCTGCTGAGCCATCTCTCCAGCCCTTGAAATAATTTTTTTTTTTCATTCTGAATTTAAAAGAAGAAAATTCTTGTTGGTAAAGGAAATTTTTATGGGTGGTAGGTAGACTTTGGAAAGTAGATTATTTAACAGCATTTAAAAAAATATTTATTATTTTTATGTGTATGACTATTGCCTTTATCTATGTAAGTGCACCCAGGTTGTGCAAAGCCCACAGAGGTCAGAAGAGAGCACCAGATTCCCCTGGAACTAGAGTTATAGACAGTTGTTAGCTGACATGTGGATGTTGGGAATCGAACCCAGGTCTTCTGCAAGCGCTATCAGTGCTCTTAACCGCTGAGCCAACTCTCCAGCCCTATTTAATAGTATTTTTATAGGTTTATCTCTATAGATTATTTTTCATTTCACACTCCTTTTTGGATTCAGGTCATTACAGCATTTTAAAAAAAATCTCCAGTGGACATTTTCTGTGTTATTTAATATCGTAGTTACTTTATTAATGTCATGTTTTTAATGTGTTATATCAGAAGTCCTTTTTTTTTTTTTATTTAAATATCAGATGTCTTTAACCTGAAGCCTTCTTGCATAGCATTTCATAGGGTAAGTTAAGTGGTTGTAATTCTAAATACCTCTCTTGGTTTCTTCTTCAGGACACGGCCAGTGTGAAATCCTCTAGTAGTCTAGAACCCAATCTCTTTTGCGATGAAGAAATTCCTATCAAGTCTGAGGAAGTAGTCACTCACATGTGGACAGCACCTTCATTCTGTGCAGAGCATGCTTATTCTTCTGCTTCGAAGAGTTGTTCTCAAGGTATAACCCTTTGAAAAAGTGTGCAGAAGCTGAGTATGGTGGCATGTGTCTGTAATGCCAGCACTTGGGGGGTACAGTCAGGAGAACCTAGGGGTTCAAGGTCATTCCTGACCATAGAGCAAGTTTTGAGTCCAGCCTGGACTACCTGAGACCCTATTGTTATACAAACTGAAAGAGACTCAAGAAATGGTTTAGCGGGTTTAAAAAAAAACACTAGCCACACGCCAAGACTGACAACCTGAGTTTTAGTTTCAGAACCCTTGTGAAAAAAAACAACAGAAAACTAGATGTGATATCTTATATCTGTAATCCTAGAACTCTTGCCTGGAAGTTCTAAGGCCAGCTAGCTTGGAGTAAGCAGCACAGTAGGAGAAACAGGTCCCTCAACCCTGCCTCAGCAAGGTAGAAGGCTAGAACTGACCCTAAAGGTCCTCTGACCTCCACATGCCCTCACACGTAAGTGCCTGTACACACACACACACACACACACACACACACACACACACAAAATAAGTAAGAAATAAACAAAAATAAAAAACATGTAAAAGATAAGTTCAAACAAGGTAGGAAAAAAATGTATTAATCAACACTGAATTCATCTTGAATTGAGTACAATATCTGGATAACAAATTCTAATACTATTAAAAATACTATTTGGGTTAGGAAAAGCCAAGATCTATTTTCATTTTCCATCATGATATTATTAGATGATATCCTGAGAAGTTGATAGAATTTTAGAGTTTTGTTTTGCCTTGTTTTACTTTGCTTTTTGAGATAGAGTTTCCCTGTACATAGACCGGGCTGGCCTTGACCTCACAGAGATCCACGTTCCTCTGCTTTCTAAGTGCTGGCATTAAGGGCATGTGCCACCATGTCTAGCACATACCTTATTTTAGTTGTTAGCCTTAGCCTTTAACGGCTATGCTATCCCTCCAACCTTAACACACCCCTTATTATTATAGAATCTCTGGTAGGTATTTATTTATACTCTGGTCAGTACCAGCTGTTTTAACTCACTGCTTTTTTTTGTCTTTTTGAGACAGGGTCTCTCTCTGTAGCCCCAGCTGTCCTGGAACTCACTATGTACACCAGGCTGGCCTCGAACTCATAGAGATCCACCTGCCTCTGCCTCCCAAGTGCTGGGATTAAAGGCGTGCACCACCACACCCAGCAAACTCACTGCTTTTTAAAAATACTAGTATTTGGGTATTCTTTTATTTTGTGTTTTGTTGATATTTGTTTTTAGAGATAGGGTCTCTCCCTGTAGCCCCTTTTGGCTTAAAATTTACAACAGTCCTCCTGCCTCTGCCCTCTGAGTGCTGGGATTACAAGTATGTACCACTATAGCTGGTTGGGTTTTGGTATTCTTGTTAGAGAGTTCTTTCTGTGGTGAATGCTTTTTACCTATGATAAACTCTAGGATTTTATGGTACATATTACTGCATGTTTATAATGTGTGCATGCATGCATGCACATGTGGAGGCCAGAGGTCGACGTCAAGTTGCCTTCCTCTATAAATACCGTTTCATTTGTGTTTTGTGTTTTGTTGTGTGGTCTGGTCTGGTGTGTTGTGTGTTTCATGTCTTGTGTTGTGTTGTTTTGTGTGTTACAGGGTCGCCCTATAGCCCCACCTGGCCTACTATGGTAAGACCAGGCTGGTCTCCATCTCAAAGAGATCTACCTGCCTGTCTCCTGAGTGCTAAAATTAAAGGCATGTGCTACCACATCTGATGAGATTCATACTCATTTTGAAATGGGTCTCTTATTTGAACCTGGATCTTACTGATGGCCTAAACTGATTGGCCAGCAAGGCCCTAGAATTACAGGCACTCATTGCCAAGCCCATCTTTTTTATGTGGGTGCTGGAAACCCAGATTCAGGCCCTCCTGCTTACCCTCTGAACCATGTCCCCAGCTTCTTGTATTCAGTTTTAATTTCATCTTTACTTTAAATGGCAGTAGTACATGCCTGTAGTCCTCACTATTTGGTAGGTTGAGGCAGGAGGATCTTTTGAGATAACCCTGGGCAACCTAACAAACCTCTGTCTGTGTGTGTGTGTGTGTGTGTGTGTGTGTGTGTGTGTGTGTGTGTGTTTCTCCCCCCACAGCATAAACAAATATGAAAAAAAACCCATCTTTTTAATATGAATATAATAAATCCAGTTACCTAAATTTACTATAGAGGAGAAATGGACAACCCTCCCCTAAGCATTTACTTTTAAAACATTATGTTTGTATGCCATTTTCACTTCCTTGTTTTTCTTTTATGATACCTTGGGGAAAGGTTCTAGTACTCCAAGGAAGCAACCTCGAAAGAGCCCTTTGGTTCCCCGAAGTTTGGAACCTCCAGTATTGGAGTTGTCTCCTGGAGCCAAAGCCCAGTTAGAAGAACTCATGATGGTTGGAGACCTCCTAGAAGTGTCTCTGGATGAGACGCAGCACATTTGGCGGATTTTGCAGGCCACACATCCACCCTCAGAGGACAGATTCTTACATATCATGGAGGTATGGATTTCACACTGACTTCAGTAGTGTTTTTAAAGCTATTTAAAATGCCTAGCTTCCTTATTGGTATCATAGGGATGGCTGAGTGGGCAGTAGTTTGGCTGTCCTCTCACTTAAGCTAAAATAATTATGTTTTAGCAGTATCTTTATTGAAATTTTATGTAGTATTTAATTTTTTAAAAGTTACTTCTGCTTGAAAGAAGAGATTAAAAACAGTTTAGTCATGCATGATTGTACAGGATTATAATCCCAGGATGGGGGAAGTGGAGGCAGGAAGATCAAGGGTTCAAAGTCATCCTTGGCTACTTTGAGCCAACTTGGGCTACATGAGCCTTGTTTCAAAAACAAAACAGCAGTTTAAGAGCTGGAGAGATGATTCAGTAGTTAAGAGCACATACTGCTCTTATAGAAGATTCAAGTTCATTTCCTATCACCCACATTTGGCATTTCACAACCTGTAACTCCAGCTTCAGGGAATCTGATGCCTTCTTTTGGCATCCATGGGCACTTCCATTTGCATGCACATACCCCTCCCCCCCACACACATATTCACCCCTCCTCCCTCCTTAAAAATACCCCCCTCCTCCCGGAGCTGAGGACCGAACCCAGGGCCTTGCGCTTGCTAGGCAAGCACTCTACCATTCAGCTAAATCCCCAACCCCAAAAATAAATCTTTAAAAGTAATTAAGCAATTTAGGACAGTTTCCTTAACCTAAAAATAATTGAGAAAACAGTGATTTTTAAAAAGGTGGGGTTAGGGAGATGTCTCAGTTGGGTAAAGTGCTTGCTGTGCAAGTGTGAGGACCAGAGTTTGGATCCCCAGCACCCACAAAAAAAAAGCCATGTAATCCTGTAATCTCTCGTAAGACCTGCCTGTAATTCCAGTATGTTGGAGGAAGAGACAGGCAATCTCTGGAACAAGCTGACTACCCATACTAACCAAAATGGAGAGCTCTATGTTCAGCAGGAGACCCTGCCTCAATTTATAAGGTGGAGAGTAATTAAAGAAGATACCCAACAGCCTTGAGCTTCCACACATATTAGAACATGCATAAACTTGTATACACACTCACCATACAGGTACACATGTACACACATGAAGAAAAAAAAAGCCAAGGAATGGCTAAATAGCACTGAATGGGCTATAAGGGAGCGTGTGCACATCTGCATAGCTGTTTATAATTTATTTAGTATTTTTATGCCCATGGTCTACTTTGATCACCATAATCTTGACAAAGATGTAGGTGGAAAGGTGAGTGATACAAGTATTTATTCTGCATAAGGGCACATTAAAGATTGCAGAGGTTGAAAGTTAAGGTCACACATATAGTAAATATTAGAAACCTTTGATTCTGGGGCTGGAGAGATGGCTCAGCGGTTAAGAAACACTGGTTGTTCTTGCAGAAGACCCGGGTTCGAATCCCAGCACCCACAGCTAACAACTGTCCGTAACTCCAGTTCCAGGGGATCCAGTGACCTCTTCTGTCCTCCATGGGCATTGCACGACATGGGTGCACTTACCTACATGCGGGCAATACACTCATTAACATAAAATAAAAATAATGAAGGGGCTGGAGAGATGGGTCAGCGGTTAAGAGCACTGTCTATTCTTGTAGAAGACCTGGGTTCGATTCCCAGCACCTACATGGCAGCTACAAACTGTCCTTAACTCCAGTTCCAAGGACATCTGATGCCCTCTTCTAACCTCCGTGGCATTGTATGACATAGGTCCAACTCACATTTGAATTAATTTTTTGTTTAAAAACTTTAGTAGTGATAAATAAAAATTTAAAGCTTTATTATATGATTTAATGCAGTTCGTTTTGTATGTTTTCATCTCAAAACAGAGATTCAACAGAATGTGTTAATATATATGAACACTGATTTCCTCCCCCTCACCTCCAGGCAAGCCAGAAATATGCCAATAAATAAGTCATTTATTTATTCATTTATTCCTTTTTTTCTTTTTCCTTTTTTGGGGGGCTGGAGGAGAGTCTCACTACATAGTCTACCTGACCTTGAATTTAAGGTCCTCCTTCCTCATGTCCTGAGTGTTGGGATTAGAGGTGTGTACCACCATTTTATTCATTTTTATTTTACCATCTTTGTGGTGGTAGAGATTAAACAACAGGCTTCACATGTGCTAAGTGAGCACTCCACTACTGAACTATATCCATAATGACCTTACAATCTCAGTCCTCATGCCTCAGTCGTTCAAATGCTAGGATTACAGGCATGTGGCATTCATTCCTGGATAGAGTTGGTATTATTTTCTAATCTTTCTTTCTCTCTTTTTTGTCTTTACTGAATACAACTGTCTTTTCTGCAACAGAGTCTCATAGAAGCCAGACACTTTAAACTACCTTTGTGCCTGAGGATAGACTTGAACTTTTGATCCCCTTGCTTCTTCCAAGTTGTGGGATTGTAGTTGTGGCTAACCTCAATACCACCACTCCCCGTCTGGGGTATTGTTATGTAACCCTGGCTGTCCTTGGAACTTGCAGTGTAGACCAGGCTGACCTTAAATTCACAGAGATCCTCTTGCTTCTGCCTCCTTAGTGCTAGGACTAAAGGTGTGTACCACCATGCCTGGCTTATTCAGTCTTTTTTTTCTTTGAAACAAGGACTTGAGTAGCCTAGCCTCGCCTTGAACTAACGTGGCCATGGATGACCTTGACCTTGTGATCCTCCTACCTCCACCTCCCAGGTGTTGTAATTTCAGGTGTGCATTATTATACCTAATTTATGGAGTACTGGGGATCAAATACCAGGATTTTGTGCATGATGGGCAAGCAGTCTACCAACCCAGCTACATCCCCAGCAAATCTCTCTTAAATAGCTTTATAATATTTTTTTTCTTTCCTCTAAAAAAATTTGGCCTTTGTGGACCTAGTGGCATATGCCTTTAATCCCAGCATTTGGGGAGCATAGGCAGGCAGCTCTCTAAAAATTCTAAGTCAGCCTGCTTTACATATCGAGTACTAACCATAGTGAGACCCTGTCTCAAAAACGGTGGGAGGGCAGGCACAAGAGATAGAACACCAAACACCAGATCTACCATTTTGAGGGGCATAAATAGTTCACTTTTATTAAGTACATTCATATTGTTATGCCATTACCATCACAATTCATTCCTCATGTGGGAGGACAGGGTGTAAAGTCCATATGTAGACCAGGCTGGCCTTCAACTTACAGTGATCCCCTTGCCACTGTCTCCCAAGTGCCTAGGATTACAGGTTTGTGCCACCACACTTAGCATTCCTGGAATGCTGTCATCACCCCAAACAAAAAACCTGTATGCACCATTTAAACACGTCTCTTTACTCCTTCACCCCAAAGCCTGTATTCTACATTTTGTGTTACTACTTTGCTTATTCTAGGAATCTCACATAATGACATTTTTTAACTTTTGCATTAAAATTCTTAGTGATTTATGTTTTTGAAGGATGACAGCATGGAAGAGAAACCGCTAAAAATGAAAGGAAAGGACTCTTCAGAGAAGAAACGAAAACGGAAACTAGAAAAAGCAGAGCAGGCTTTTGGAGAAGGAAAGCAGAAGACCAAGGAGCTGAAGAAAATGGATAAACCTAAGAAGAAGAAATTAAAATTAAATGTGGACAAGTCAAAAGAGCTGAATAAATTGGCCAAGAAGCTAGCAAAAGAAGAAGAGAGAAAGAAAAAGAAAGAAAAGGCTGCAGCGGCCAAAGTTGAACCTGTGAAAGAGAGTACTGAGAAGAAGAGAGAGAGAAAAGTGCTGGACATCCCTTCAAAGTATGACTGGTCAGGTGCAGAGGAGTCTGATGATGAGAATGCTGTGTGTGCAGCACAGAACTGCCAAAGGCCCTGCAAAGACAAGGTGAGGTCCCAGGTTATCGACCAGTGAGAGAGGGTTCAGAATTAATAGGCATGGAGAGAAATGTGTGATATGATTACAGTATATTTGGGATTCCAGGACTTGGACTTCTCTACAGTTTTTATAAACTTTTAAATAATGAAGTGTCTGTAAGCATGCTTAATAGAGAAAATTGTATTTTTTAAAATCATTTACTTAGTGAACATGTAGAAGCATAGAGAATTTAGGTGACACCCTTGGCCAGCAGTGTACTTCATATGCAATGGTAGAGAAAGTTTCAAAATACTCTTCTGACTTCCCTAGACAGTGATTCAGAAGTAGATGGATTATCTGTTAGCCACAATGTCCTGAAAAATACCCTGGGCTGGTGTTCTGTGAGCCGTGTCAAATTGTGTTAAGATTATGTTGCAAAGAGTTGAGCCTTTTCAGTCCTTATCTCATCCACACTCAAGCTGAAGATTACCTTCCTGAATAGATTGTGAGTTTGTTTTTTTAACAAATAATTCAGACCCTTAATGGTATTGTTAAAATTTTTCAACCCAGGCCAGTAGATAGCTCAGTGGTTAAAGACGCTTACAGCCAGGCCTAACAGCCTGAGTTCAATCCCCAGAACCCACATGATGGAAGTAGAGAGTCAACTCCCTCAAGTAGTCCTCTAATCTACATGTGCTTTGTGGCATACATGCACCCACACACAGCAGATAAATAAAATAACTTGTTTTAACCCTAAAATTTAAGTACAGTAATTCAGTGTTGGCCATTTTTTAGGTAATATTTACAGTGTTAACTTCTGGGAAAAATGGACAGACTTTATGGGGGAAAAAAATTAGTTCTTTAACTGTCAGCCTTCCTGTCAAGAATACTAATAAAGAGATAGTTGTGATGGTGTACATCTGTAGTTCTAGCACTCAGGAGGCAGGGATAGGAGAATATCAAGTTTGAAGCTAACTTGAGCTACCTAGTGAGACCCCCATCTCAAAAACAAGTTTAAAATTTATCATTTTAAGGGGCTTGGGGGATGGCTCAGTTGTTAAAATGCCTGCCACATGGGGCTGGAGAGATGGCTCAGCTGTTAAGAACACTGTTCTTATAGAAGACCCAGGTTCGAATCCCAGCACCCACATGGCAGCTAACAACTGTCCGTAACTCCAGTTCCAGGGGATCTGACAGCCTCTTCTGACCTCCATGGCCATTGCACGACATGGGTGTGCTTAACCTACATGCAGACATAACACTCATACACATAGAATAAAAATAATAAATAAAATATTTTTTAAGATATGCCTGCCACACAAACATGAGATACTGAATTTAGATCCTGAGTACCCATGTAAAAGCTGGGTATAGTGGCATGCGTCTGAAACAGTGAAGGGTGGGGAGAACAGCTGCATAGAGACAAGTGGTCCCTGGAGCTTGCTGGCCAGCCATTCTAGCCACTTGGTGGGCTCCAGGTTCAGTAAGAGATCCTCTCTCATACACAGCACAGACCACACACACTAGAGAAATTAAAAGTTTTATTCTCATGCTATTTGATATTTAGAATTTTATTAATCCCTCCATTTGAAAATAAGAATAAATAAAACTGCATCACTATTTCTTACAGATTGTATCCTCATTTCTGAATCAAATACCACATTTTTAGAGCCTGAAAGGGACAAAATGGTCATTTTGCCCCGGCTCCTCATTTTTGCAAGTAATCATGTGATGAAAATCACAGAGCTAACTAGTGTCAGAACCATAAAACCAAAAGCCAGCTGTGGTTCCTTGACTGTTCTAGATTTAAGTTCTCTACTAATATCCCAACCCTTGGATGAATGAGATAAAAACATACTCTCAGACTAAATGACCTTATATTGAAGTAAGGCTTACTAAGCAGTTTCCATTCCCTTTTGGAAAATGAACATAGAGAGAAACATATACCTCATTCTCATCTGTCAAGAATGAAAACTATAAATATTTCAGTGTTTCCCTCCAGTCTTTTTTTTTCCAGTAGTATTAAAAATACCACTTTCGTGCTTTCTGTTCACTGTTGCATCTTGCTCATTCATTTCAAAAGTTTTTTTCTATATTATAAACATTTTAAAGCATTTTAATTGTTTCACTGTATATGTATGAACTATTTTTCTTTCAGTTTGAGTCCACCTTCATCTGAGGGTTTTTTTGTTTTGTTTTGTTTTTGGTTTTGTTTTTTTTTGTTTTTGGTTTTGTTTTTGGTCTTTTTGAAGCAGGGTCTCCCTGTAGCTCCAGCTATCCTGGAACTCACTATGTAGACCAGGCTGGGCTTGAACTCACAGAGATCCACCTGCCTCTGCCTCCCAAGTGCTGGGATTAAAGGCATATGCCACCACGCCCAGCTCATCTGAGTTTATTTACTAAACAGACTGATGGAGGATTAGCTTTTCCTCTTTTTATACCAAAATATTGTCAGCTTAATGTTGTAGATCTTTCCTGTCTTCTTTCTGTAGCTAATTTTCAACAGTTTCAACACTGGCAGCAAGACAGAGTATTTCTTTTTCAAGCTTTCCTATCATTCTATGATTTTTTTTCTCCTTACCAGTTATTCTTCCAACTCAGCATTTAAATATATCAGTTCACCCATTATCCCTGTCCTCTTCAGCATGTAAACACTACAGGTATTCCCTCCCATCCGTTGGCTATATACTTAAATATAGATGAACTTGGGAGAAAAAGTCAACAGTCTCTGTGGAAGCACTTGTTAACAGGAAATGCCATTTAAATGTAAAGAGCTGATCATTATTTTTTAAATAATCCATGAGATTTACTCATGCCATAATTAGTATTTATACATTTTAATGGAGCATAGGAGCTTTAGCTATATTTTCAGAGAAAATGTCTGTATTAAGCTGTTCTAGGAGAGCATTATGTTTTACCATCATTAGCTTTTGTAAAATAAATTTAGTATCACATTTCTCGGTGTTGAGTTCTGTACAAATATTTACAAATTTTAAATATTTCATCTGCCATTTCTGTTGTGCAGTATTTTATTCCTAGCACTACTGTCTCAAGTTGTGGGTAGATTTCTGCCTCATTAATGTATGCTGTACAGCCACAGAACAGGATGACAGTGAGGGAATGCTTCTTTAGGAAGCCTTCTACTTAAGATACTATGCAGCAGAGAAGAACTTGTAGGGTTCATTTATGTTTTGTTAATAGTTTTCTGTTTTGTTTTGTTTTGTTTTTTGGTCTTTTTTTGAGACAGTTGAGACAGGGTCTCCCTGTAGCCCCAGCTGTCCTGGAACTCACTATGTACACCAGGCTGGCCTTGAACTCACAGAGATCCGCCTGCCTCTGCCTCCAAGTGCTGGGATTAAAGGCGTGCGCCACCATGCCCGGCTTTTAATAGTTTTTTAAAAATATTTATTATTTTTATTTTATGTGCATGAGTGTATTGCCTACACATATGTGAGTGTACCCGCGTCATGCAATGCTGCAGAGGTCAGAAGAGGGCTTCGGATTCCCCTGGAACTGGAGTTAAGGATGGTTTGTAGCCACCATGTGGGTGCTGGGAATCGAACCCGGGTCCTCTGCAAGAGCAGTCAGTGCCCTTAAACTGCTGAGCCATCTCTCCAGCCCCAGGGTTATTTATCTTTAGCTAAACATAGCTTTACCATTTCTCTAATCTGTAATGACTATTTTCTTTAAAAATAGACCAATTAAGTATTCTTACAAAAATTAGAAGACTGGTTACTTGAATGTACCTAGCTTCAGTTCCAGGATAACTCACAGAATAAAGAAAGACAGCACCAGAATAATGTGAACGGGTTCTGAAAATCTATCCCTTCCATTAGTTTTCAAGTGGGAGCTGAAATTAATTTTTAAAACAATATAGAACAATTTTCAGAAATTTAATTTTAAAATTTAGAAGCACTTTCTGAGATCCTTATTCCATCTTATTGGTGCCAACAATAAAGCATCTTTGAGAGAATAAACCCTTTTAGGCTGATATTTAAGAAACATTTTTCCACTGGTAGAATAAGTAATTTTACATATGAAAATAGGCTCTTGCTCTTTTATGCATTTATTCCCCTTACTGTGGGCTTTTTCTTATTCATTACTACTTCAGTAAAAGTTTGTCATAGTAAATTAAAAGTTGTAAATTTATAAATTCCTGCCTCACATATTTGTTATTTGCTGGCCCTTGATTTTTTAAAAGACTTTTGTGGGGATGTTGCCTCTACGAAGGTATTTGCATTACTGGTGGCTTTTCCAGTTCAAGCTCCTTTTAGTACAGAATGTCAAAGGCTAAATTAAGTACATGTGTAATACACATAGCCAGTGCTGGGATAGGATAACCAAGTGTCCAAATTTGTCTGGAACTCTTAGTTTTAGCACTGATAGGTTTCATAAACTGGGAAACCTATCAGTCTTAGCCAAACTGGAAGGGCTGGTCATAATGTTTAAAGCATTGTAAAATGAGCTAAGGACTAATAATTCAAGAGTATCAGTAAATAACCCCCCCACCCCAAACAGTTAATAGGCTATTAAGACATGAACAAAATATAATATGCCGAGAACCAAGTCTACATTTATAACAAAATATGAATGTCAGACTTCATTATTTCTTCTCATCTCTCTTTCTCCTCCTCTTCCCTTCCCCTTCCCCTTCCTCTTCTTTTCTCTTGGGTGTGCTAGGGATGAAACTTAGGGTCTCGAGGATGTTAGGCAAGCCTTCTTACCACTTAGCTAATATAACCCTAGCTTCAACATAGTACTTTAAAATTTATTTGTAGGGGATATGTATATGTCTGCCTATCTGACTGTCTGTGGGAATGCATGTCGAGGTCAGAGGACAACTTGTCAGAGTCAGCCTACTCTGTCCATCCTAGGGATCCAACTCAAGGTTGTCAACAAGCACTCTTACCTGCAGAATAATCTCAAGCCCTATCTCTTTTGAACAGACATTTTTCCCCACATCTGAACACAGCAACCTATTTATACTACATTACCAAATTTTCATTTGTTAATAGTTTATCAGCTAATAGCTTTTTCAGTTTTTTCAAATTCAAGGTCTTCCTAGGCTGCCCATGTGGACTGTAAGCACTTGGGCTTCAGGGAATTCTCCTGCCTTAACAAATTGCTGGAACTACAGCTGTATGCCACTATGCTTGCATTTTGGTGAAAATACTTAATTTTGTAATTTACTAAGTCCCTTGCCCTAATAAAGGAGGATATGACAGTTAGAACATAGAATACAGTTAGCCAAATTCTCTGCCCTTGAATTTTCAGGTTACAAAATTTTCTATAGATTCAGTTGACATTCTGATTTAATGAATATCTCAAAGAAAATGATGCATATTCTTTAGAAAAAGCTGGGCTGAGCTAGGCTTATGAAAGTATCTGTAATCAAAACCACAAGAGAAAACCGTGCCTTTCCTATTTGAGAGAAAACAGTAGATTTCATTTTTGGAAACTGGAAGCCAGTGAGTACAGTGAAAACTTAGAGTTTAAAACCATACAATATTTTTCTTGACAGCAGATATTGGTAAATTGGTAACATTTCTGTATGGTGGCTTAGCATGAATGGGAAATTGATTGGATTAATGGGGTTAAAGGTAGGAGTGAAGGTATCTTTTGGTTGGGAATGGCATTATAAAACAGCAGATACCTCATATCTGTGTAGCCCAATTCCTTTGTAAGCGCCAAACACCAAAAACACTCATCGTCAGTACTACTCTAGTCAGTACTGTATAAATGTTCATGTTCCCGCAGTACTTTTATTTTATTCTGTAGAGACTGTTACCTCCTATTTTTCCTCTGGTTACTTTACTTAAGTAGTATCATTGTGATCAGTTATTTTCTTAACTGTACTTTTGCTTTCTTCTGAGGCAAAACATTATACAGTTACAAATAAAAAAATGGAGCTTAGTTTAGAGAAGAATAGCTAAGTTGCTCTGAAGTTACAGGAAGCAATATCACAAAGACGTGGTCAAACTTAGATTATACACAAGCATCTGTCATAAAAATCTAGGGTGTGAAACCGGCCGTGGTGGCACATGCCTTTAATCCCTGCACTTGGGAGGCAGAGACAGATGGATCTCTGTGAGTTGGAGGCTAGCCTGGTCTCCATAGCAAATCCAGGCCAGCTGCAGCTACAGGGAGACCCTGCCTCAAAAACAAAAAACAGCAAAAAAATCTAGGGTTTGTATCTCCTAAAGTTCACACTCAGTTGAGTGTATGCTTTTCTTTGCTTAATAAACTCCCAACTTTGCTTTTTTTAAATAATAATAATAATGTATTGGAAGCTGGCCACATTTTGGAAGCCAAGGCTGGAGGATCTCAAGTATAAGCCCGGTTCAGATACCTCAGCTAGCAGAGTGCTAGACTGAAGATCAAATTTGAGGCTATATTGGACAACACAGCAAGACTATGTCTCAAAAACAAACAAAACCATTATTTGATTACAAGAAAAGATGATTAAGGAAATACAAAATGTTTAAGAATGCTTAGAATATAAATAATCATAGGTAAAAACTAAGTGATTATTTTTTCATAAATAATTCTTCACATCCTTCATTATAAGCCCCAAATCACTGACATAACTATCACAGTGCAAGTAAAATTTACAAGACATGGGAACATTTTGAAATGTACTTACTTTCCTTGAATGAAATTTATTCACATAGCCAAGACTCCCCTGTTCTTGTGGACTGAGGCACCTTTGATTGATCCCTTTGTATTCCATTGGTCCAGTATCTGGTAAAGCTCATGGTTTTAAGTGACTTCCTACACCTTTTTATTGGCAAGAGGGACTTCACAGCTGTTTTCATCACAAAGATAGATTTGTGTCTGTTATGACATTAAGTATAAAAGTCACAATTACCTTCCAAATAGAAAAGCCCAAAGTCACTTTGTTTTTGTTTAAAGTCACCAAACTGCAGTCCTTTTGTGCCTCCTGTAGTCACTGTAGTTTCTAAAGGGTCAATGTTTACCTGGCATTTGCCACTGATACCTATCATTTTTTCAGAATAATTTTAAACCCCAGAGTGATCTATTGACCTGTGTCTTTGACTGTTATAATTGGTTAACTTGTAAGATTTGACCTCTGATATTTGCTAACTTTTTATAGGGAGTTGTATTTGTAACGGAAGAAGAGAAGAATAAAAAATATTAGTTTTAAAAGTGGCCTATGTGACTGCTTTTCTAAAAAGGTATTTAATGCTCTTAGTACTTTGGCTTATCTCTTTGAAATTAAGCTAATACACAGGATTGCCTTCACATTGTTGTACTCTTCCTTTCTTGATTGATAATTGCATTGTCTTAGAGCCTAGAAATTGTTAATAATAGCTAAAACTACTTGGCTGCTCTATTAGAAGTTTCTTTTTTGTCAAGTTTTTACCAAACATGTTTCTGCCTCACAAAGAACCCCAGGTATTCATGAGGTAATGGAGTACCTAAGAGGCCTAATTTTGTGGACACACTATGGTAAAATATAATTTTGGGGGTATTAACTTCTCAACTTCTTTCTTTGAAAAATAACCCCATAAGAAGTCATGTCTATCTCTGGATACCCCAGTTGTTTGCTCTCATTTAAGCTGAGACAGCTCTTTGGTTTGCTTTTATTCTGGACTTAATGTTATGATCCTAAATATTTCCCAATCTTATCTTCTACAGGTAGACTGGGTACAATGTGATGGTGGCTGTGATGAGTGGTTTCATCAAGTTTGTGTTGGTGTATCCCCAGAAATGGCTGAAAATGAAGATTACATCTGTATAAACTGTGCAAAGAAGCAGGGGCCAGATAGCCCAGGCCAAGCACCACCTCCTCCCTTTATAATGAGCTACAAACTACCAATGGAGGATCTTAAAGAGAACAGTTAGCAAATGGTTGGTTAGCTTGGGACATAGGGGGTGGCAGGGAGTAGACCACATTAAGACCATACTCATCAAGTAGTGGTTGAAACCATTCAGACTGTTGTTTCCAAAGATGAATGGACTTCAGAGAAAGTCCTCTTAGTGCTGGCTTCCTCTGTGCAAGGATTTGTGGGCTACATACTCCATCATCTGTGCAGAGGATATCTTTTTTGGTACAGCAGCCAGTATTTCAACTTCTGTCTTCTTTGAGTATGGTTTACTGCATTAAGGTCAGATTCTAATTGGAACTCTTGGCTGTTTGGCATTTACTCACTGATGTGCGAGTGGGACATGTAGGATATGGCTTGTGGTTAATTGATAATTAGTTAGAAGCTTACAACATAAGGGCAGTACCATCTGAAGACATCAGTTGCCTGGCTCCCCTTAGGGTAATTGGAGAGGAGTCAGAGCACAACTTTTCCTTCCACAATCACTGACATTTAATGCCGTACTGACCTGGCTAAGAGGAGCAGGCCAAAGTTGTCCCTGTTAGAAGTCCTGGGGTGGCCGTGCAGTCCATGGACCTCAGCTGCTTGTGCTTATTTATACCAAGAAGAAAATCCTCCAAAAGAGAACCTCACCTTCCTCAGGAGGATGTCATCGGATTCATAGTCTGACTAGACTGGATTCTGGGAAGTGTTTTTTTTCTTGTTTCAAGGCAACGAGCCCTTTGGTTTGAGAAGCCTGTCTGTCTTGGGTCTACATTTTTAGAGAAGAGCAGGCACATGGATCCAATGTTCTGGAGAAGAAGAAAAAACAAAACTGACTAGTCAGAATGTCTTATGAGCCTCAGTGATGCATGCTTTTCGGAGAAGCCTTCATTCACAAGTCCTCCAGACACCACCAGGCTTCGGGCATGGCCGTGAGCAAGACTGGCAAGTAACAGCTTTTGCCTTGCAGCCTAACCCTGATGTCTGTAGTTTCCAACACGGCAACTTCTGAACATGACCCGCAGCAGATGCTTTGAATAACACCATGGCTTCCTTAGAGGATGTGGGGTTCCTGGTCCTCTGGATGTGAAGCTGTTTTAGTAAATCCATTTTTAAGAGGAAGAAAAGACTTTTTACTTTTTTCTAAATGTCTCTGACTACTGACTGTTCTATAGATTATTTTTCCTTTTTTAATATACATATATGAATATAGATATATATATATATATATTTACTGTTACCAGCAGCATATGACAGAGTGAGCATCAAAAATCCATTTGGGAGTTTGCCTTTTGTGTTTTTTGATAAATACCATTCATTCCTTGTAGTACAAGGAATTAGCACTCCCTTCTCCTTTGTTGCCTGAACATACCTTCTGCTATTCTTTTATTCAGATAGATAATTATATTTCCTTGGTGTGTTGAGACTTGTCCCTGTCTATTGAGAAACTTGGTTTTACTCAGTCAGTGTTGACTGTTCTGTATGTTTGAAACTATGGTGCTGTGTCCTTTCTTTCCTTTTGTGTTCTGTGTTCTTACAAAGGTATTAGGTGAAGTTTCTGTAAACTTGCTAGAAGGGGACTAATATTTTTTAAAGGACAACAGAAATTTTTCTAAAAATGCTGTTTATCTTCACTATCTGTTTTTCATTTTGCTTTAAAATCTGCAGTTTGACTTAAATTCATCAGTTCTTTTAAAGGGGGGGCATTTGTGGGCAAAGCTAGAAGCAGTTAATAGTCTCTTCCCTTTTTGCCCCAATTTTTTAAAGAAATGTCTTCTAGTAACTAGAAGTGAAATGTACTGTACAGTTACAGTTTGTGTGGGTATGAGATTTAACTCAAAAGGCATCTTAGTTAAAAGAAAAAGAAAAGGCCTTCTTTACAAAACCAATTTCTCCCAAGTACTAACGAGGCCTGACCCTGCTTAGCATCTGAGATCAAATAATGCGTTCGGGTGGAATGGCTGCAGACACAAAATGCAATTTCTGTAAATGCTTTCTCTGGTTGATGCTACCTACCTTTGGTCACTCATCACAGAATATTCAATAACATTTTGACCAGTTAAATTGGAGTATGTTGTTTTGTTTGGCTATCTTGAATTCCCATCTCAGTGTGTGTTTGATTTAAGATTTTATTAGAGATTACAAGGTTAATTGGTTAATTAAATTTCATAAGTTTTCATTTTGCCAAACTATGAAAATTACCACTTTGGAATTTTATCTGGTTATTGTGAGGAAAGCACAATATTTTTTACCTTTTGGTCTTCGAAAATGTCTTAAAATACTTGTTTAAAAATTGAGTGTAATTCAACCTTTCAGAAATTCAAAATGTAAGTGATAGATGCCCATAATACATACAGAAAATTAGTTTTCTTCCCAATGAACCATTTTCCATTAACTATGTTATCAGCAGTGGAGAGTTATTAGGATGCAGAGAAGGTGGCTGTTCAGGTGCCTGGCTTTTGAGAATAATTTGTGTGCTTTGAATATCATCTGTTGGAGACCTGTGAATAGTCCAAGGCAGCCTGCACCTGTGAATAGATGTCTGTCATCTTACATTTTGAAACTTTTAAATATATAATTTAATTGATTCAGTTGGCTCTTTCTGTACTTATTTGAAGAACTTGATCTGTCCTGACCACAGATTTAGATCAAGACTGATAAGAGTATGAGAGAAATTTGCTCCACCCCAAATTAAAAAATCTGCAGTTTGGGAATTAATGAAGTAAAAGATTTATTTTTATTTTTCTATTCAAAGAAAAGCTGGTGTTGTAGGGGCGGGAGAGATGGCTCAGTGGTTAAGAGCACTGACTGCTCTTGCAGAGGACCCAGGTTCAATTCCCAGCACCCACATGGCGGCTACGAACCGTCCTTAACTCCAGTTCCAGGGGAATCTGAAGCCCCCTTCTGACTTCTGAGGCATTATAAGACACGGGTTCACTCACACACATGCAGGCAATACACTCATACACATAAAATAAAAATAATAAATTTTTTTAAGTTGGTGTTGTAATGTAAAAGCATTATTTCATTTAGAGAAAATTGCAACTACGTTCCCGTGTATTGTTTACATTTTGTATTAAAACTTGATTTAGAATGTTTCTCTATCCTCCCTGTCTCCTCAGGGTTGCAGGTCTTCACCAATAGTGTTTTAACTTTCCTATTGGGTACTTTCTGAGCTATTTCTATTCCATCATTACAGATACTCTGACATAGGTAATGGCTGAAAAAAAGTTGAGTCCTGCTAGGCATGGTGGTCCATGCCTTTTAATCCCAGCACTCTGGAGCCAGAGGTGGGCATATTTCTATGAGTTCAAGGCCAGCCTGGTCTAAAAAGAGAGTGGCAGGCCAGCCATTGTTACATAGTGAGGCCCTGTCTTTTAAAACAATTTTAAAGGGTCAAGTCTTTGATAATTCCTAAAAGGGTAAGTTGTTAGAACTGTGCAGATCCCCACATTCAGAAGTACAAATGCAACAGTAGTGATTAGCCCTGTAGCTGGGGGAAAAGGTGCCATTATCCTCTCATAGCTGTTTATTTCACTTCCTGGTGTTACTGCAAAAGCCATGTGGAGGTGGAGGTGCTGGGCTCCCTCACTAAGCTGCTGTAATCCAGCTTTGCCTGTATGACTCAAATTTGTGTCTCAGTAAAGTTATGCATTGCTGCACGTCATACTTTGAATAATGGAAAAGGCAAACATTGTCTGTGGTGCCCTCAGCCTGATAAAACCACGGCAAGTGCTTCACTTCCCTCCTCTGCTTTTGTCTTTAGCAGGAGTCCAAGAAATGCCAGTTAATTTGTTTTCTTAGTTATTAGATGCTGAATGCCGTTCATTGCACGTGAAGAAACTGCTTGTCGATGTTTTAATTCTGTAGTGCATTTCTGTGTCAGCCAGTAAAGTAGGATGAAAAGAAAAAGTAAGAAAGCCTGGTTTTCAAAGGGTAGGACAATCTGCTTCTTAAAGAAGAAAGTAACAATTTGGAGTGAGATTTGAAAATTGTAAATTGTGGAAATTTTGAGCTGTTGAAGCCCCATATTACCATAAACCAGATTCAATAAAGTTTCACATGTGGATTAGCTTCTATGCGTGTAGAAAGTTGCTTTTGTAGTAGGTCCTTTCAAACCTCTCCCTTTAAATTAAATCATACCACTACTTGAATATGGATATGCCAAGTGGTATTTATAGCATGAGAGGGGAAAAGTGAATGTTTGTCTTTGAAATTGGACTCTTCCTCTTGGCCTGGGTCCAGTCAACATTTTGTAGCATAGGATGTGCACTGGGAAAGAGGGTGGTTTGTAAAGGATGCAGCCATCTTGCTTACTTTTGCAATACTGTTTGTTCAAACAAGAATATCTTTCAGAAACCTCAGCTTTCCCCATTTGATTATTTCCTTACATGTTCATTTAAAATTTACCAGGGTTATTGGTTGTGCCTTATGAAAATTATAACTTGATTTCATGATGTTTGAATATGTTTTATGGGGACTTTTTGTCTTCTAAAATAGTAGTAGACATGGTTAATTATATTACATGTAAAAATATTTTTTCCATTGTGTATCTGTGATCAGATTCACCATCTCAACTTCCAGCCCCACCCTGTCATTTACTTTGGTCGTAATTTCAAAATGGTAACCAAGCAAAGGTAAATTTTGAGACTGAATATTGATAATCCTGAGGAAAAGTAGGCAGTAAATGGGAGCCACTTTTAACCTGGGCCAAGCTGTTCCTGATACTTTATTTGCTATCTGTAAAATAAAGAACTGAGCTGATTTGGTGGTATGATTAGCCTATTATCACTGCTGGAAAAAGGGATTAGGGGGGGAGTATGGAGTATGGGAGAAGAAGAAGTAAATTTTTGAAGCTGTCACGTGCCCTCTCTCTTTTTTTTTTTTTTTTTGAGACCAGACTTACTGTGTTGCCCTAGTTTGGCACGTATGCCTTTAACTTAGAACCTGCCTGAATCCAGGCTTGTACCACCCCACTTGGCTGTCCTGTTTTCATCAAGAAATCTTTGATGACTAAAAAACTGCCTTTGTTTCTAACAAAAAGAAATTGAAATTTCATAAGACAAGTCCTTTCCTTTGTAAAAATTGTATGTGATTCTCCAGTTTGGATCAAGTGTATCTTGGGACTCACTTTATGATTGACAGCAAAAAACTGGAAAATCAGATTTTCTTCATTTTAACGACTAAATGGAAGATCACACTTGATAAAAATAGAGGAAAATGCAAAACAACATGTGAACATATGAACAAGCTTCAAGGTGATTTGGGGGTTTTTCTTTTCATCTATGACCTCTTTAAGGTGTGTTTCCACTCTCATTTGGTAGGAAGGAAAGATTTAATATTTCTATAAAGTTCCATGAAGTTATATTAGACATAAGTTTCCTGAACTTTTACCTTTAAAAGTGGTCTGTATATCTTCTTAATGGATAAAAAGGCACCAAGAAACCTTAGAAATGGTGGGACCATGTGGTGGGCTTATATTAAGGAACCTCCTTGAATTGTCAGGGTCTTATAGATAAAGAACTTTCTGTAGATTAAAATTTTGTTAGTCTAGATGAGAATCTTACCATTGCATAATAGTGAAAAAAGATAGGATTTAGGAGTCAGATAATCTGGGTTGTAGCTCTCTTTGTGACCTAGGTTCAAGATTTTGGTCTTTTTTTTTTTTTTTTTTTTTTTAAGTCATTTGCAGATTCATGTGAATCCAAAGAAATGTAAGTCATAGCCTTTCTCTTTGACAGAGCAAGGTGTAGACCATTTTTAAGGATGCTTCTCCCTTAAAAAAGATTATGGAATTTATAAAGGCATGGTGGTGCATGCCTTTAATTTCTGTGATAACAAGGCTAGCCTGGTCTACATAGGGAGTTCAGGCTAGCTGTGATGAGAAGACCCTTTCTCAAAAGAAAAAAAAGGATTATAGAGGTTAGGGAGTGATTTAAAAAAAAAAAAAAAAGATTATAGAGATTAAGTAGTCTTTAAAATCCTTACTTAATGATACAGAAAGTTATTTAATACTCTTCAGGAGGGAAGCTGCCTCATGTATGCGATCTGTAACCCATCACATTTGTAGATGACAAGATTGTATCAAAATGTCAAAAGGTTGGGCATCCCATAAACTATATTGACTGTCTCCATTCTACTTTTAGAAAGATATAGCTAAGTATTTGCTCTAGACATGCGTTGTAGAACTTGCCTGTAGTCTTTAATGCCTTTGGACTCCAGCACAGTTCAAGCACTTTAATCTTGTTCACTGCCCAGTGCTTCTGTTTTTCAGAGGCCATCTCCAAGGCCCAGTTCCAGCTGAACATTGAGTTTGGTTTATTCGTGTGGATTCTTGTCCTGGTAAGCATTGCGGCTAAGATGGAAGCGCATCCTGCCACACTTGCTGGCCTCATACTGTTACTGCTCTTCATTTTCCCATTGCCCCCTCACCCCGTCAGTTCTTCCACCGTATGTCTTCCTTTCCTGTTCTCCACAAAGAAACTTTCCTATTTCTTTTTTCTGGGAGCCTGGTCTCCCTCAGCTACAATTTCCCTGGGGCTTTTCAAATGAAAAGCTCTTTTGTTTTCTCTCTTCACTACTAGAAAGTGGGTGTGAGTGGACAGGCGTAGGCTCTGTTACCATTGTCCTTGCCCTGTTAGGTGTCTGCTACCCAGCTGTCCGTTCTGACCCCTCCAGTTCCTCTTCATTCCTTGAGGGACTTTGATAATTTGTGGCTCTCTACCCAGCACTGACCTTATGATGGGCTGTTTCATTCGTCATGAATGACCTTACAGTTTCTAGACCTCAGCCTCTAATAGTTTCATTCTGTTTAATAAACAAATTCCAGGGTCACACCTTTGTCAAAAACTTAGGGGTGTTGGTGCTTGTGGAAGCCACAGTTTAAAGTCAGGGTGTCTTCCTCAATTGCTTCTCCACATTCATTTTGTTGTTGAGACAGGGCATGTGCCACCATGCCCAGCCTCCAACTTCATTTTTGAGACGAGCTCTCACTGAACCTAGAGTTTACTGTTTAAGTTAGATTGGCTGACTAGCAAACCCCTGGGGTCTGTCTTCTGCCCCCCTCAGTGCTAGGGTTACACCTGGGTTTATGTTGGTCCTTGGGAACTAAACTCAAGTCCATCCTTGCACTGCAAGTACTTTATCCACTGAGCCATCTCCTTAACCCACTGTCCCATTTTAGTCTGTCTTCCCTCCTTGCACATACCTGTGTGTACATGTTTCTGCTAATACTCTCTCTTGAACCTCTCACCCTTGTTTCCTGCTCTCTTTCCATTGCATACAAGCTCTTTCCCATTCAGTGCCTCAGCTTATTGTAATCCGGATTTACCTTGAGCATTCCACTGAGATTATACTGTATTGCTCACTACAGTGGACATTCAGCTCCTTGCCTCTCTTCAGCTGTTGAAGTGCTGTCCACTTTCTTTTTGTACTTCTTCTTTGACTTAGTTGCTATTTCTTTTTTTTTTTAAAGTTTACATATTTTAATTCCATGTGTATGTTTTGTCTGTATTATGTATGTGCACCATGTGTGTGCCTGGTGCCCATGGAAGCCAGAAGAATGTGTCAGATCTCTTGGAACTGGTGTTAGAGACCTGTATTAGCCACCATATAGATGCTGGGAACCAAACCCAAGTTGTCTGCAAGAGCAGCTTGTAACTGCTGAGCCATCTCTCCATCCCCAGTAGCTAGTTTTTAATTATTTTCTTTACTTGCTTAAAATGATGTCATTATGGAGTCTTCCCTGTATCCTGTGCTCTTCTGACAACTACTTCGAGTCAGACATTCTCAAACCTATCAAATTCTTTGGATTCACTTAACCTTTCATTTCCAGTTCCTCTGTCTCCACTGTGATGCAATAGATCCAGCCTTCCTCACTTCTCCCCTGGTTTTCTCTTTCTGTACCAGCCAGTCTGCTCACTATCCGAAGAGCTGATCTCTTATTGGTTTGTCCTGTGCCATCTGGCCCACTTAGTTCTCAAAACTTGTCCTCCACCCAGTCAGCAGTCACTGTCTCAGCCATACTTATGACAACTTTTGCATTCCCTGCTTGCTCTCTGAAACCCTGTGGCTTTCTCGTCCTTGAGAGGCCAGCTTAAATACTGCATGTTGAGAGGCCCCTTTGTTCTGTCTGTTTTATGAGACTTTGCAGGAAGTGGTATATTTTGTAAGTCCCATGAGAACAGGGTCCTGGTGTCCTTGATCTTGCTATACCTAGCATCAGAACACTGATGTCCACATAACTTTACTTCGGTAAGTACCATTGAATGAGTGCTGGTTAGTGCCTCTGTTGCTCTCTGTGGATTACTGTTCATTTCTATTCTTTATGCTTAGTTTACCATACTCCCATCTATCCTTTCCCCTTACTACCCTCCCGTCTTCAAACTTCAGCTCACCCCCAAACTTCTAAGAGTCTTGGAGCCTCTTTTAATCTGATTTAGATGTCTTTTCCTCAAGTTCTGGTGGCATTTAGACTATACAGCAGTTTTTGGATTAGGTTTTGGATAAACATCAGCGTCACCAGGGGATTTGTCAGAAATGCAAGTTTGGGGACTATCCCTCAGCAACCTGCATTTTAAGCCCTCTAGGTGATGGTGATGCTATTGAGTTTTGCGTGTACTCACTGCATTTACATCTACAAGTACTTAACACAATACCTAGAACAATACTATCAAGGTGTCAGAGAGTCCTGATGTATCCATCTTCCTGTAGCCTCATCCATCTAGGTTTTCCGCTCTCTTCCTCCCTCCCTCCCTGCTTCACACACAAGACAAATGAGGAAGCTAATTTCCCAAAAGACCGTTTTGCAGTGATATTTCTGCCCCAGCTGCTTTTCTCACAAAAGTCTGTGTGTGTGTGTGTGTGTGTGTGTATACACCATGGTGCACGTGAAAGTCAGAGACCAAATTTTGTGGAGTCTGTTGTCTCCATTCACTTTTTTTGTGGGTTCTGCAGACTGGAATTGAAAGGTTTACAGCCCAAGCGCTGTTTATCTGCTGAGCCATCTCAGCAGATCTCATCTCAGCCCTGCTTCAACTTGAACGCTGGGATTGCAAGCATGCTCGGCCACACCCAACTTCATCTAGCTGCTTTTCAGAATATGAAGAACTAGTTCAACCCCTCTCTGGCAGCTTTTCACTATTTGAGGATAGGCATTAGCTCTGCCTTCCCAGCCCTCATTCTTAGTTCGTCTGGCTTAACCATGAACATTAGTTCTTTCTCACATGCTGTTACTTTACATCCCTGAACCTCGTTGGTGTTGTCTGAACAAATTGCAACTTCACATCTGACATAAGTGTATATCCAGAGCATCTTCTTAGTTTTCAAGCTACAGTTTTGAATAGTGCTGTAATCAGTTCTAATTTAATCACCCCTACAAGACAGCATTCATAACAAACATGCTAGCATTCCATTTGTGTAGTTGGAGGTGCACAGTGTCCAAAGGGACTCCAGCACTCTATATTTTCTATGTCAAAGGATCTGGTATAATGGCTTTAGGTTACCTAATTTGTTCTCAGACTTGAGTGCACTTTAGAGCCACCAAGAGATCTGGGTTTTTTGTGTTGTTTTTTTTTTTAACACGTACTTTGAGGGTGAGTGGGGGGTGGGGTCTGTGCGTTCCATAGTGTGCGTGTTGAGGACAGAGGACAGCTTGCTGGAGTCAGTTCTCTCCTTCCTCCATGTTATGTCCCAGGGTCATCAAGCTTGGAGGCAAGCATGCACTGAGCCATCTTGCTGATCAAGAGGGAGCTTTTAAAAGAAAACCATAAACCACTGCCATACCAGACAACTGAATCTCAAGCATCTCAGGGTGGAACCCAAGCGTCACGATTACTCTTTCTGAATAGCCTCATGGAGGTGTAATTTATATTCCCTAACTTTCCCTCCTTTAGTACAGGATTCAATTTTAGTGACTTGCAGAATTATGCAATCATCACCTCGTAGTGTTTCACATGACCCCATTCACAGTCACTCCATGCCTACTCCCAGCCCTAGGCAAACACTGAGCTGTAGACTTGCCTTTTCTAGTATCAAGCAAAAGGATTAATTTTTAAGTCCTTGGTTTATCTTAATAAGCAGCTAAAGGTTGAGAACTACAATTCAATTTATTATGAACAATCTTAATGATTCCTAAGAACCATGTATAGTAAGTATATTTCACATTTTTCTTTACAGTTATGGCCCCAATCATCCTGATGTAAGGACCCATTACCAGTAGGACTATGATCATTAATCATCTCGAACTTAATAGACTGTTCTAGGTCACCTTTATATGTTTCAGTGTCATGCTTTCTACTATCATTGCCTTCCATTCTTTCCCCAGATTCTTTTGAAGATCTGTTCTAGGCAGATTTCCCCCTTCCACTAAGTTAACAGTGGTGGAAGGTATATGAGGAACATTGTGCCTGAGATGATGTCATCTCCAGAAATGACTGATAACTAGTGCTTTTGCAATTTTAGAACTCTTCAGAACTGACAAGATGGCTCAGCAAGTGAAGGCACTTTGCTTCCAAGCCTGTTGACCTGAGTTGGGTCTCCAGAACCAACATGGTGGAATGAGAGAACTGACTCCTCCAACTTTTCCTCTAACCTCCACACACTCACCGTGGCATGTGCCTGCACACACACAATAACTGTAACATATATATATAAAGTTCATTTCCTTTAAGTCTCATATTCATGTTTCTTTGCTAGACATTTTGCTATCTTAAATGTACTATTAGTTCCCAAACTTTTAAAAGAACATTTTATCTTAATGCCTGTACATCTGCTTTCAAGCTTATATGGTTGAAGGTAGTATTTAATTCCTTGTGGGTCATTCTTGGTTTATTTTTGAACTAAAATAATTAAAAACAATTTTCCACACAGAATGACTGCTAGCAAGATTTTGAGACAGCTCTCTGCATATTTAAATATGCAAATATGTACATCTTTACATAAGTAATATCACACTTAATGTACTGCTTTGTAATTTTCTTTTTTGTTTAGTGAGAACATTTGTACATGACCATAAATGTTGATTTGTGTGATTTTTTAATGACTATATAGTTGATTATATGGAATCAGTGATTTCTAAGAGTGGTGTACATTGAGGATTTTTGTTTTATTTTTCAAGTTTTGATCACCTTGTTATTATTAGTCTTTCAACCTTACAGTTCTTTAGAGAGATTATTAACTTTTATGGTGCATAAACTTCTTTAATTTCGTAGTTTCTGGGTTTTCTGACATGCTTAGAATGACCTTCCCATTATGAGACAATAAAAATGCCTCCCTAACGTTGCTTAATACTTTGATAGTTTTATTATTTATGTTACATCTTTGTTCTGTCTTGAGTTAATTGGCGTGGAGAATGCCAGGTGTCTAGATATTCCCCTCATACTGCATTTCTTAAGTTGCTTATAGCATGCTATTGTTCACGCTTCTGATTACTGGGCATATGCTTGCATTTCTGTGCATATGTGCACACAGTCATTCCAAAACTTGTGATACAAACACAACTTCACATACATGTTTTTTTCTTGCTGTGTTATCTATTGTGCACAACGGTATCACCATAAACTTAACTTAAATGTCAGCCATGGTGGCGTATAGTGATGTACACCTGTAATGCCAGGGACATTGGGAGGGACAACAGGAAATCAGGCATTTAAGGCCGCCCTCAGCTACATTGTTGGAGACTGGGCTGTGCTACATGAGACCTTGCCTCCCCCCACTCCCCACCCCCCAAAAAAACAGGCCAACGAGATGACTCTGGGTCAAAACGCTTCCCTCAGAGGCCTGACAACCCGAATTTGATTCCCCAGAATTCACGGTGGAAAGAACGAACCAGCTCTGGAGAGTTCTCGGACCTCAACACGTGTGTGCTCTCTAACTTTCTTCTCTCCTCCCTCTTCCTCTCTCTCTCCTCTCTCGCCTTGTTATTCATAGAAGTCGGCATTCACACCACTCCCTTCCTCTGCCTCTTGCATTCTTTATGCCCCTCCCAGAGCCTTAGTGGTAATGTTGGTGGGGGTGTGATGTAGATGCATCGTTAATCACTTGGACCAGTTAGGAGCCTCTGCAGTTACCAGTGCCCACTGCAAAAAGAAACTTACCTGACCAAAACTGACAACGCCAATAATCTGTCAGCATATTGCATTCTTATTTATTTGTATGTGTGTGTGAAGGGCGAATGGGAGTCTTATCTCCTTTTACCTCGTGGGTCCTGGGGATCAGTCATTAGACTTGGTGGCAACTGCCTTTACCTGCTGAGGCATCTTGCTCTTGATTTACCAGTATAAACATACCTATTTAGAAGCCATTGGTGATTGATGGGCACAGCTGGTCCATTTAGCAAAATAACAGTAGCTTCTCTTCTAGGGCTGTGACCTCAAAGAGCTGGTTTACCATACCAGACAAGGAGTCCTTCCTGTGGATCCAGCCTCACTTTAATCAAAGAGTAGGTTACCCTGGTAACAGTCATGCCACTACTGCACTGGTGGGCACCTCTTGCCTGGCCTGTGGGTAGTTTTGCATGCTGTCTAGAGCATGTGGTGTCTTCAGCAATAGGATCTTACCATCTGGTTCTGATGGGTTACCAGCAGCAAGAGCAATTGTCTCAGTGACTAACAAACTCACCCTCTGAAAATGTCTATCTTGTGAGGCTGTTCTGGGCTCAAATTTTTCTACCTTGGCTCATGCATAAGATTACCTGGTTGCCTTGGTTAAGATGGCCCTTTCTAACAAAGAGCTCTCCAAGCTCCCCTGGGTAGATTTACCATCTCAAAACCATCTCATCTCAGGATTTTTCTGAAATGAGAGACAAAGGTCTAGCAGAACAGGCCACCTGAAGGTCAGGCCAGAAACACTTCCCACTCTCCAGAGATTGAAGGGTTCTCTCTCCAATACAGAAATCCCAAAGAAACCCACAAATTGTGGGGTGCAGAACCCACACTTTTGTAATAACTATTACCAGAGACTCAGAGTGGAAAAATCAAGGTAGTTTATTTTACAATCTTGCAAGGTCAGGTGCCAACCTAAACAGCAGGTGAACAGATTAGACATGAAGCAGTTGTTCTTATCCCACTCACAGGTCTCCCGCCTCCTCACCAGGAAGTAGGCCTTCCCATATGCCACCTCAGTTTTATTATCCTACCCCCATTTCAGTTCATGTGCTTAGTCACAAAGTACACTGCTTGTTCTTTTTCATCCTGAGACAAATTTTTGGTTTTAATGAAGGGCAGCCAAAAGGCCTAAACAAGTAGGCACTAGCCATTGGGGCAGAGGACCCAGTGTCGCCTGCTTATCTGAAGTCAGCCTATCGAAGGCATTTTGCATTGGAAATGGACTGTCATATTTTCTCAAAAAAGCCAGCCCCCCAAAATCTGGGAACAAGAGGAGAAAATGCAGCCAAGTGGCTATTTAAAAGTGTGAAGAGCGTTTGGAATTTGGCAAGTTTTTCTGTATATATGAATCGAAAAGAACTTTTTAGATTCTGGGGCCAACTTGAGCTGCCATGTGTTTAAGAGTGGAGGGAAGGGTCAAAGAGATTTGAGTTGGGGAGTCTGGTGAAGGGGAAGGAAAAAGAAGACCCTTGGGAATGGGGGTGTCGTGTCATTCTGATTCAAGCTGGGGGGGTTATCAAGGGGAGGGGTGGTTGAGGGAAGACATGGACATTATTAAATCATTAGTGAAAAATAATTGTCTCTAAAATTTCATATGGAAGTAAGCCTGTCTGGGCAGTGTGGTCCTTTGAACTGTTAAACATACCAATCATTTTAGTCTTTGCTTATACTTTCCTGTTAGGTGTTTAAGACTATGTAAGTGGTCAATTAATTACTTTCCTTTTTTATCAAGGCCAGTTGAACTATCTAGTCCTCAGGGGTCACTTGAGCTTGAAAGGAGCCTCTGGCTCCTCTAGACTTTCTTTTACCAGTTGCTCCATCTGAGAATAAGTCTTGAATAAGATCAAGAAAAAGGCCTTGCTTGATCATGACTTTAAAAAAACTGGGGGATTTTCTCCTGTATTGACCCGCCTCTTTGTAGACTGGACATTGGTTAGAATCCACCGGGTTGGGTCTCCATAACCTTTCAAAGTGATAAGATAGGTAACTCACCACAGCTGTAGGTCATTTAAAGAGATGGCCCATTGTCTCCTGGGATATAGTTGACCTTGGAGGGCAAGAGGCAAATAATTTCCTCTCACCACATTAGGTCTCCAAGCACCCAGAAGGTTGGTTACGGCAGTCTGATACTTTTAACTATTGTGTAATATTTAGATGAACAAAACTCAAATATTTTTTAAAGCCCTGATTAGACATATTTTGTTCTTTAATTCTTATAATTGTTACCAAGGATAGATCAATAACTCCATTGATTTAAGTAGAGCTTTGATGGCTCTTTGACCTTAGAAATTTTAATATTTTATGTATTTGTCTCATCTTTTACATACCCAAAACAACTTACTCATACCTTCAAAACTTGTGTAAGTTCTCCAGCCTACCACCCATTTTTAAAAATATAGCCATTTTAATCTTTATATACAAATTCTTATTTACTAAAAATATTTTCAGCCTAGCATGGTGGCACATACCTTTAATCCCAGTGCACTCAGGAGGCAGAGGCAGGTGGATCTCCATGAGTTCGAGGCCAGCTTTACTCCATAGTGAGTTCCAGGCCAGCTGGGGCTGCAGGGAGACCCTGTCTCAAAAAGACAAAAAGAAAAATTTCTATTTTTCATCCTTCTAATATTTTCTATTACTTAGTGGTTTTCTTTCCTAATACCATGAGACATGGTAACAATGACAAATAATATTACCACTTGTTAGAATTTTTCCATAGGGGGATTAAGCAATATCTTCCCCTTCCTTATATCTTTAGGGATATGCTAGACTCATCTAAAATAGCCAAAATACCCTGTTCTCAATAACAATGTTCAAGTTGACCAGTCAACTCATACTTCTAAATCTAATTGTAAACAATACATATGTTTTCTAAACCTAAGCACAGGGCTCCAGTGATTTCAACTGGACATGGTCTTCCTCCCATTTAACTGTTCATGGTTTTTGTATAAAGGTGTACAAGAAACCAGACTACTGCCCTGTGAGATTGGCCCATTTCTGAATGGTCAAGAGTAGGCCCATAGAGATATCTCTTCAGAGTCAGATGAGTCTCTTGGAAAAATTCAGCAATCAGTATCTAGGGTAAGATTAGCGAGTTGATTAACAACTAGAGTAAGAGGGTAATGGTTATGATGACCCCAGAAAAGGTAAGAGAAGCCTTTTATTCCTCGCCCAGTTAGAGTCCAAAGAATAAGTAAGCCATAAATTAGGATACCCAGGAAAAGGAAGCTTATGATGTAACTTTGTTTGGGCAAACATTGACAAAGGTAGGCATTAAAGTAAAGCATGCCCCAAAACTGGATCAGGTAAGCCCATAAAGAAGAAAAGTTAGGAAGGCTAGAAAGACAAGGATCAGTCTGTAAAGGAAGACTTTTCAATAGCACTCAATGTAATATTAACAATTTTAAATTATTTTTATTTTTATGTGTGTGAGTGTATTGCCTGCATGTATGTAAGTGCACCTGTGTTGTGCAATGCCTGAGGAGGTCAGAAGAGGGTGTTGGATCCCCTCGAGCTGGAGTTAGGGATGGTTGCTAGCTGGGCATCCAACCTGGGTCCTCTGCAAGAGCAGTTAGTGCTCTTAACCACTGAGCCATCTCTCCAGCCCCAATTTGTTTTTGTTTTGTTTTGTTTTGTTTTTAAGAGATACTTTAGGTCTTCTGTGAGCACAACAGAGTTAGGCACCTCTGAGGTTGGTGTGTCCCCAGAGAGGAGAGGATCCAGAGTCCAAGGTCTGAAACAAGTGTGATGAATTTGGGCGTCATTTAAAGAAATATTTACTGAACAAAGGCTAGAAAAATAACTGCATAGAGTCCTTCCCAAATAGGTTTTAGGGATGGGAAACCATCTGATGATGCTTAGACCATCACCAAGTCCCCCAAGTTGAAGAAGGGCCTTCTTCACAGTCTCAGTCACAAAGAGATTATTGAAAATAAACCAAAGAAATTACATGGTTTGTTTAGTCTTCAATTTCTTTTTGTTCTTTTTTAGTTTTCAATTTATCTCTTAAGAAGTCATTAATGAAAGAGGGCTTCCCATATAACATTTCATAGAGGTGAAAGCAGAGGGCTGAGGAACATTTCTAATTTAGACTAGCGGTGAGGGGAGGGGAGGGGAGAAATCCAGGGGAGGCTAATTTCTTCTTTATTTTATTTTATTTTATATTTTATTTTATTTTGTTTTATTTTACTTTTTGTCTTTTTGGAGACAGGGTCTCCTTGTAGCCCCAGCTGTCCTGGAACACGCTATGTAGACCAGGCTGGCCTCAAACTCACAAAGATCCGCTTGCCTCTGCCTCCCAAGTGCTGGGATTAAAGGTGAGCGCCACCATACCCATCTTTATTTTTATTTTTATGTGCATGAGTGTTTTGACTGCATGTGGAAGAGGGCATGGGATATCCTCTGGAACTGGATTTATGGATGGTGATGAGCTGCCATATGGGTGCTGGGAACTGAACTCCTATGCTCTTAACCCCTGAGCCATGTCTCCAGCTCCGAGGCTACCTTCTTGAGTTAGCTCTCTCAGATGTTCCTTTAAGAGCCTGTATTGGTCATTTTTCTGTCACATGATAAAAATACTGACTAAAGCAACTTATAGAAGGAAGAGTTTATTTGAGCTTGTGCTTCCAGGGGAATCACAGTCCTTCATGGTGGGGAGGCATGGTGGCTGGAGGTGGCTGGAGGAGGAGCAGATGCTAAGTTCTCACATCTTCAAGCAGGCACAGGAAGCAAGAGTGTGACTGGAGATGTAGCAAGGCTTAAGAACTCTCTAAGCCTGGTTGGGCGTGGTGGCACATGCCTTTAATCCCAGCCCTTGGGAGGCAGGTGGATCTCTTTGAGTTCGAGACCAGCCTGGTCTGCACAGACAAGGAGACCCTGTCTCAAAAAGATAAAGTAAAAACAAAAACAAAACCACCCTCACAAAAAGAACTCTCTAAGCCCACCCCCAGTGACGTGCTTCCTCCAGCATAGCCACACTTTTAAGACCTCCCAAAAACAGCACCACCAACTGGGGACAAAATGTCCAAATACTTGGAGCCTATGGGGGACAGTCTCATTCAAACCACCACAGAGCCCATTACTTCCTTCTACCTTTCCTGAGAATTGAGGCCTCCAGGCACAGTGGAGATTAAATTGTATTCCCAGGGCAGTTGACACTCCTTTGTGTCACTGAGGCCTATGGTCACTTTGAATACTTTCACAAATTAAGGTCTGGACCACCTCAGAGGCCTTTTCTGTCCTGCATGGAAAGACTTCCATCCAACTGTTTAAAGTATCTACCCATACCAAGAGGAATTGGATACACCAGCTTTAGAGCATATGGGTGAAATCTACCAGTTTTCCATAGGATATGTTCCCATCTTTTGTATTCCTGGGAAAGTCAGCCAATGGGTCTGAAGACTATATTCTCTGGCATAGCTCACAAACCCTGGTCAATAGTCTTGGTAATTTCCTTCCCTACAAATACTATTTTGGCCAGTTGTAGGGTTCCATCACTACCCAGATAAAAAGCCTGATGGAGAGAGGGATTTTTTTTTTAAATCTTCCATCTATCTCCAAAAGGTAGGGGAAATCTCCCAGACTCATCCTTAAGCCATCCTAATGGTTGAACAGTAATAAGTCATTTTTTCCTTTCATTAGTTCCTCAAGAGAATACTGAGATCTTACATGAGAAGGGAGTTCCCATAAGAGAGGGGCCATGGTCACAGCTTGGTTAACTGCTTCCTTGGCAGCGTTATCAGCCTGTCTGTTACCTTTTGGCATCCTCTACAGTGGATGACTGCTACCTCCTTAGGCTGGCAGAAAGTAGTGTTGTGAGGTGCTTAACCAGTGAAGACCACTCAGACAAAGTTTTACTGAATGAAAGTCTTTGTTGGCCAGCGTCTACACAAGGGTGTCAGAATCCAAGTATATAGCCCTGAGGCATCTCTAAGGTAAGCTTTTATACAGAGAAACCATAACCAGGGGTGAAAAGTTTAAGTTTCCAAGCTTATGGGTGGATAGTCCCCTTAACAATTTCTGTTCTATTAAGCAACAGTTACTATTTAGCAAAAGCAAGCCAAGCATAACATACAGAAGCCATAAATCTTCAGTTAGCAGGTGTACTCCAGGATATGCTGACCTGTTCCCAAGACAACTGGGATCCTGCTGATGTGTGTTCCCATACCCTGGGCCAAATGCCTGATAATTTCAGGGACTAGAGTCAGCCTAAACTTTAACATGGTATAGCTATGGTCAAGAAGGTGCCATATCACAGTGGATCTATATCTTGGTGATACTTAATAGGGGAGCCTGAAGCTTTAAGGAATTTCTCTCTTTCCATAATGCTGCATAGGTATGGAGAACTTAAGGCATACTTAGGATCAGTATAGATGGTGACTCTTCCATTGATTTGATTCGAGACTCTGGTTAAGGCTATTCGTTTTGCCAGGTGATTGTTGATCCCTGGAGAAAGGGCTCTACTCCCCACTCCCATCTGTAAAGACTACCCAATCAGGATCTGCCCTGTCCTGGGAGTTTCTTTGGTCTTTCCTAGTGGTGTAAGTCTGTAGAATTATTTATTCACAGTTATGTTTGGTGTTTTTATCATTTTCATCTTTCTCTGGAAGGAATGTGGCAGGGTTGGGGGAGGGACATGTTTTTATTTGAATAGCTGGACCTATTTACTTCTAAGAGTAAAGTCTGGTATTTTAGGAACCTATTATCAGTTAACATTTTGATTCTAATATTCCTTACACTGAGTGGAGATAGTACAGTCATTTCCTAATGTCAATTTAGTTGCTTCTGGAATCAACAGGGCAACTCTGGCAGTAACTGTAAGACAGGCTGGCGAGTCCTTTGCTGTGAAGTTCAACTCTCAGCTAAGATAGCCTACATGTTGCTGAGTACGTACCCTGGACTGAGTAATCCCCCTCCAAGCCATTTCTTTTCTTTCAGCCAATGGGGATTGAAGTCTTTACCAGTGAGGAGGCTAAAGGCAGGATATCTGAGAAGTGCCTGTTATCTGATATCTTGGAAGGCCTTACATTCCTTGGGTTTATGTCTTTCCTGTCTGGTTATACATTATTAGTTGATATGGGAGCAAACAATTTCTGCATATTCAGCAGAAACCTGTAATTCCAAAAAATTGTTTAAGTGTTGTGATGGCTAATCTTGGTTGTCAACAACCTGGGAAAGAGGGAACCTCGATTGAAGAACTGAAGATTTTTCTCCAGCATGTTGGCCTGTAGACTTGTCTGTGTGGCATTTTCCTGGTTGCTAATTGATGTGGGAGGGCCCAGACCACTGTGAGCAATACCACCCCTAGGTAGGTGGGCCTGGGCTATGATGATGGGGCTAGACAGGTGGCTTAGCAGTTAAGGGCACTTGTTGTTCTTACAGAGAACCAAAGTTCAGTTCCCAGAACCCACATGGCAACCAATAACCATCTGCAACTCCAGATCCAAGGGATCTGACTCCTTCTCCTGGTCTCCTCAGGCAGCAAACATGCACATAGTGTGCATACATACATGCAGGCACATTGTTTAAAATTGGTAAAAAAAAAAAAATTGTTTTAAAAAGGTAGCTGAACATGAGCCTGGGAACAAGCCAGTAAGCAGCGTTCCTCCATGGTCTCTGCTTCAAGCCCCTGCCTTGGCTTCCCTCAATGATGGGCCTGCAAGATGAAATAAACCTTTCCCTCTCCAAGTTACTTTTGGCCATGCTGTTTATCACAGAAACAGAAAACCAAACCAGAACAGAAGGTGGTACCCAGAGTGGTGGTGTTACTGTGATGAACTTGATCATGTTGTTTTGGGGAGGATTGTGGAGGATTTGAAAACTTTGAGCTGGAAAACCATTGAGTGCTCAGAGCCTAATGGGCTGTTCCAGTGAAAGTTTGAAAGGTAAAAATGCTGAGAGAAATGAAAAAAATGGGGGCAAGTTTGTGTAGTTTCAGAGGGAAACAAAGACTCTATTGGCCTGTTTGTGTGATATTTTGGATTAAGAATCTGTGGAAGAATCTGTGAAGTCTTTCTTTATTGGGACACTGGATGCTGGTCAGCTGGGACTAAAAATCAGCTGTAATTAGTGAGACCAGCACCAGTAAGGTGAAATCTTTTGGGAAGTATTCCCTCAGGGTCAACACACAGAAGCTGTGGTCCAAGGGACCCAAGGTTGAGTCTCACACTGACAGCCAAACTTGTCAATGTGTAAGAATCTCCCATGTGGTATAATAGTTTTGAAGTAGGAAAGATACAAGATTGAGGGGATGGATCATGGAGAGCAGCTGAGGCCTGGCACCATGTGGTAGGGCTGGAGTCTCTGAAGAGAGGCCAGGAAAGGCCACTAGTGAAGGTGCAGCCTCAGTTGCAGTAGAGACCCCAAGATACTGGAGATGCCAGGACCATGTGACGACCACTAAGGACAGCAGCAGGTGTGGAGTGGAGCTGACCTGAACCTATGCGATAAGCTGTGTGTGTTGCAAATGAAGAGGTATTGCCCTCACCCTTTGGAGCCCAGAAGATCATGAGTGAATCCAAGATATTGGACATTGAGCTTTTTTACACTGTTGGATTTTAGTTTTGCTTTGATCTGATTTTGTCCTATTTCTTCCCTCTTGGAGTAGGAAAGTATATAACTTATTTTTTATTTTTCAGGAACCCACAGTTACGAGAGTTTG